>NC_091283.1:411800505-412120505 GCF_032444005.1 Ranitomeya imitator | reverse complement strand
GGCCGCGCTTAGTAACCCGATGTTTACCCTGGTTACCATCCTAAAAGTAAAAAAAAACAAACAGTACATACTTACCTACCGCTGTCTGTCCTCCAGCGCTGTGCTCTGCATTCCTCCTGCACTGGCTGTGAGCCGGAAAGCAGAGCGGTGACGTCACCGCTCTGCTTTCCGGCCGCTGTGCTCACAGCCAGTGCAGGAGGAGTGCAGAGCACAGCGCTGGAGGACAGACAGCGTTAGGTAAGTATGTACTGTTTTGGTTTTTTTTACTTTTAGGATGGTAACCAGGGTAAACATCGGGTTACTAAGCGCGGCCCTGCGCTTAGTTACCCGATGTTTACCCTGGTTACCGACATCGTTGGTCGCTGGAGAGCGGTCTGTGTGACAGCTCTCCAGCGACCAAACAGCGACGCTGCAGCGATCCGGATCGTTGTCGGTATCGCTGCAGCGTCGCTTAATGTGAAGGGGCCTTTATTGTCACAGGAAGATGGACAGATGCTACATCTCTTCCTTTTTTTGCTGGTAGCTGTGCTGGTGGAGGCCGTGGATGTGGAGTCTCTTTCTTGAGCATGCTGAACACTTTTTACAATGGCTGTTGCTCCTTCACTTCTGGGGGTCTTTTCTGCTCTCAATATATGGCCTAACCAGGGATTTGCCCAATTCCTCAAGAAATAATCTTCTTTTATGCAGCTTATTCCGGTTCCAATCGGGGTCGATTTCTCTCCATAAGACAAATGCATTGTATGCAGAAACGTCCAGTATGTTCTAAAATAAAATCATTGGCCACCGATTGGTTTTGCGTTTGCATGTATATGTTGATATCGCTTGGTCTAAAGTATCAACTGCTCCCTTTGTGGCATTATAATCCAAAATAATGTCAGGCTTTCTGTCTTCTCTATCACTTACGGCATTGTCATGGTGCATTGTGCTCATTAGAATTACCTGCTTGTTTTTTTTTTGGGAACATAAGAAACAACAGTTGTATTTCCAGAAAAAAAAAAATTAGAACTGTACACCTCTCTCTTGCTAAGGATACCTTGCGGTAGTTCAGGTTTGTTTTTTCTTATAGTACCCAGCATGGTAAGTTGTTTTTTCTTCAACATCTGGCCTAGTTGATAGGATGTAAAAAAGTTGTCACATGTGACATTTTGCCCTTTTAGTCCACGAGTCAAATCGAGAACAACACGCATACCCTGATTTTTTTTCAGGTCTTTCACCAGGGGTTTTTCCTGTATACACTTGAACATTTAGAGCATATGAACTTTTGCTGTCGCAAAGTGTCCAGATCTTGATGCCGTATTTTGCTGGCTTACTTGGTATGTATTGTCTGAATAGGCACCTACCTCGGAATGCCACCAGTTGCTCATCAACAGTTACATTTTCACCACTATTATACAATGTTGGTAGAATCTCTACCCATTGATTCCAAACATTTCTAATAGGTGCTAGTTTATCTTTAGCTCTTCTTTCCATTCTATCTGTTTTAGAATCAAACCGCAGTACTTTAGAAATTTCATGAAACCTTTCAAAACACATTGTAGCTCTAAATATGTGGCGACCGGTTTCGCAATTCCACAAACTTTTATTTGATTCACCATAAGATTTGTATACTCCCGCTAAAAGATGTAAACCAGAATAAGCATTTAGAGCTGTCACATCTAATTTTTCCCGTTTATCACCATAAACTACTTGTCCCTCAATGTTTGTCATTTGTATTATAATATTTAAGATAGTCATATTTAGGAACAATGCGAACGCTGATCCTATATCAGATATTCTTGATGTAGCGTACCTTGTAGGACCAGGAGTAGCTTTTATGATATTTTCAGAGGACAATCTACCAGCCTGACTAGGCTGCAAGTTCCAAATTACACACTTGTTTTGAGAAGGGATTTCTTGCATCTGGCTAGTTGTCTGGGTATCATGTTCCTCTTCATACTCCACTTCAGAATCCGAATTTTCAACATTGCTTTCCATCTCGTTTACGTGGTCCTCCTCTTCGGACATTATTTCCTGTGGGACATCATCTTCTGTCCTCCAGCCTTTGAATGATAGACAACCAGTCTCCTCTCTCACAAACAGCAAATGGATAATACTAGATAATTACTTGTTTATTGATAAGAACAGTGAAACCACCACCATTTTGAGATGAAGTACACATAAAAAAACATAACGTTTGCAGTCAGAAATAATCAGAGACCTGTTGAACAGTATAAAATGCTATATTTACCCGAACAGTACAAGTGTAACAATCAGCATGTAGCAAAAAGTAAACAAATAAAAAAAAATATAGAGAGAGCTCCACAAATGAGGAGAAGACAAGATACCACTAGTTTCAAATCCTCATGTAAAAAAATCTACAGGGTCTCAAAAATCATTTCGGGTCATATTGACCCGAACAGTACAGCAGGGTTAAGACCATCTATTGCATCTTGCCGATCTATTCCCTCTGCTCGTGCTGAAAGTCTTCAGACATGACTTGATGAAAATACCACAGTTGAGCAGTTTCCTGTAGCATTCATATTCCCTGATTAAACTACAAATATTCTCTTCTCAAGGCTTCGGCTTTGTTCTTTACAAGAATGTTGTTCTCAGGAAGGAGCAAAGTCAGACAATGACTTTTCAAAGATTCCGTACTGTAATATTTACCCTCTGTATTCTGAAAAGCAGTTTTTTATGTAAGTAGGTACTTAAAGGAGTTGTCCATGATTAAGATATTAATGACCTGTCCTAGGGATAGGCATCAATATCAGAATGGTGATACCTGGCACGCGACCAATCAGAAGCCGCGACGTCATTCTCATTCACAAAAACTCCTAATTCTAGGAATTGAAGACCTGCGAATGACTTCACGGCTTCTGATTGGTCGCGTGCCGGTCACATGGGCGGCACGCGACCAATCAGAACCCGGGACGTCATTCCCAGGTCCTAAAGGCGCGCATTTTAAACAAAGAAGCCTCCCGGTTAGCAGCATGATGTCCAGGGGCCGCCGGAGAGGTGAGCATATCAATATTTTTATTTTAATTCTTTATTTTACACATCCCTATTGATCCGATACCGATACCCGATATCACAAAAGTATCGGATCTCGGTATCGGAATTCCGATACCGCAAGTATCGGCCGATACCCGATACTTGCGGTATTGGAATGCTCAACACTAGCAATCACCATTATTCACAAAATAACGGCGACCGAAAAAACAAGTCAGATTTCCTATTTATTTCTCTCTCCTCTGATATGATCTAGCACATTAGAGTAGAGAGAAGTAGGGTTCCCCAAGCCCCCGGAACCTCCTGCATCCCCCGGTCCTCTCTCCCGGCTCTCGGTGTCTTCTTCCGGGAAGAAATTGGTGGGCGCATGCGTAGTGCGACCGCTAAGATCTGCTGGCTGGCACCAATAGGAGATTTCTCCTATTGGATCATTTTGATCACTGTGATAGACCCTATCACAGTGTTAAAAATAAAATTAATAATAAATCAAACCGCCCCTTTATCACCCCCTTAGATAGGTAAAAATAATAGAATTAAAAAAGTGTTTATTTCCATTTTTCCGTTAGGGTTGGGGCTAAAGTTGGGGTTAGAGCTAGGGTTAAGGTTGGGGCTAAGCTTGGGCTAGGATTAGGGTTGGGGTTATGTTTAGGGTTGGGGTTAGAGCTAGGATTAGGGTTGGGTTAGGCTTGAGGCTAGGGTTAGAGGTTGTGGTTAGGGTTAGGGGTTTGTTGGGGTTAGGGTTGGGATTAGGGCTGTGTTAGGGTTGGAGTTAGAATTGGGAGGTTTCCACTGTTAAGGTACATCAGGGGGTCTATTCATTTATTCCAGACAATTTTGTGTTCAAAAAGTCAAACGGTGCTCCCTCCCCTCTGAGCCCTGCCATGCGCCCAAACAGTGGATTTTCCCCACATACAGGGTATCAGCGCTCTCGTGGTCCATTTTCTCCTGATGCCCTTGCAAAATAAAAAAAAGTTTGGTTCCAAAGTAAATTTTTTTGTGAAAAAAGTAAAATGTTCATTTTTTCCTTCCCCATTGCTTCAGTTCTCGTGAAGCACCTGAAGGGTTAAAGGGAACCTGACACCCCCAAAATCGATGATGAGGTAAGCTCACCGTCATCAGGGGCTTATCTACAGCATTCTGTAATGCTGTAGGTAAGCCCCCGATGTAACCTGAAAGAGAAGAAAAAGAGGTTAGATTATACTCACCCAGGGGCGGTCCCGCTGCGCTCCGGTCAAATGGGTGTCTCAGGTCCGCTCCGGCGCCTCCTATCTTCATTCCATGATATTCTGTTCTGGTCTTCACGCCGCGGCTCCGGCGCAGGCATACTTTGTCTGCCCTGTTGAGGGCAGAGCAAAGTACTGCAGTGCGCAGGTGCCGGGCCTCTCTGACCTTTCCGGCGCCTGCGCACTGCAGTACTTTGCTCTGCCCTCAACAGGGCAGGCAAAGTACGCCTGTGCCGGAGCGACGGCGTGAAGACCAGAAGAGGACGTCATGAAATGAAGATGGGAGGTGCCGGAGCGGACCTGAGACACCCATTTGACCGGACCTTAACGGGACCGCCCCTGGGTGAGTATAATCTAACGTCTTTTTCTCCTCTTTCAGGTCACATCGGCGGCTTATCTACAGCATTACAGAATGCTGTAGGTAAGCCCCTGATGCCGGTGGGCTTACCTCACCATCGATTTTGGGGGTGACAGGTTCCGTTTAACAAACTTCTTGAATGTGGTTTTGCGCACCTTTAGGGGTGCAGTTTTTAGAATGGTGTCACTATTTTCTGTTATATTGACCCCCTCAAACTCATTTCAAATGTGAGGTGGTCCCTAAAAAAATAGATTTGTAAATTTTGTTGGAAAAATGAGAAATCGCTTGTCAACTTTTAACCCTTATAACTTCCTAACCAAAAAGAAATATGTTGTGCTGATGTAAAGTAGACATGTGAGAAATGTTATTTATTAACTACTAGATGGTGGCCCAATTCTAACGCATCGGGTATTCTAGAATATGCATGTCCACGTAGTATATTGCCCAGCCACGTAGTATATTGTCCAGCCACGTAGTATATGGCACAGAGCCACGTAGTATATTGCCCAGCGACGTAGTATATTGCCCAGTGATGTAGTATATAGCCCAGCCACGTAGTATATAGCCCAGCCACGTAATATATTGCCCAGCCACGTAGTATATTGTCCAGCCACGTAGTATACAGCACAGAGCCACGTAGTATATTGCGCAGCCACGTAGTCTATTGCCCAGCCACGTAGTATATTGTCCAGCCACGTAGTATACAGTACAGAGCCACGTAGTATATTGCCCAGCGATGTAGTATATTGCCCAGTAATGTAGTATATTGCCCAGTGATGTAGTATATTGCCCAGCCAGGTAATATATTGCCCAGTGACGTAGTATATTGCCCAGTTACGTATTATACAGCACAGCGCCATGTAGTACATTGCCCAGTGACGTAGTATACCGCACAGAGCCACATAGTATATTGCACAGCGATGTAGTATACAGCACAGAGCCACGTAGTATACAGCATAGAGCCACGTAGTATACAGCACAGAGCCACGTAGTATATTGCCCAGCAACGTAGTATATTGCCCAGTGACTTAGTATATTGCCCAGTGACGTAGTATATAGCACAGAGCCACGTAGTATATTGCCCAGTGACGTAGTATACAGCACAGAGTTACGTAGTATATTGCCCAGTGACGTAGTATATTGCCCAGTGACGTAGTATATTACCGAGCCACGTATTTCACAGGTTAAAAAATAAAAAATAAACATACTCGCCTAACGATCCGAGGGCCCCTAGTAGTTTAACATACTCACTATTCTGGTCGCTGCTCCTCAGCGTCCCGTCTCTCCGCCTCCTGGGATCCAACGGCGCTGTGCCGATGAGCGCGCGGCTGACACCATCTTGCGTTCCCAGGATGCATCGCGAAATTACCCAGATGACTTCTTCTTCTGGGTAATTTCGCAATGCATCACTGGGAAAGGAAGATGGCATTACTTTTTTTTACTATTGATGCCGCATAGGCAGCATCAATAGTAAAAGGTTGGGGACACACAGGGTTAATAGCAGCGGTAACGGAGTGAGCTACCCGCGGCATAACGTGGTCCGTTACCGCCGGCATTAACCCTGTGTTAGCGGTGACCAGAAGGGAGTATGGAGTGGGCGCCGGGGACAGTGACTGCGGAAAGCATGGAGCGGAGCACCGGGGACACTGCGGGGAGCATATAGCGGAGCGCCGGGGACAATGCGGATAGTAGAGAGCGGAGCGCCGGGGACACTACAGGGAGTATGGAGCGGAGCGCCGGGGACACTGCGGGGAGTATATAGCGGAGCGCCGGGGACACTGCGGGGAGTATATAGCGGAGTGCCGGGGACACTGCGGGGAGTATATAGCGGAGTGCCGGGGACTCTGCGGGGAGTATATAGCGGAGCCCCGGCGACACTGCGGGGAGTATGGAGCGGGCGCCGACCACTGACTGCGGGGAGTAAGGAGCTGCCATTTTCTTCCGGACTGTGCCCGTCGCTGATTGGTCGTGGCTGTTTTGCGGCGACCAATCAGCGACTTGGATTTCCATGATAGACAGAGGCCACGACCAATGAATATCCGTGACAGACAGAAGGACAGACGGAAGTACCCCTTAGACAATTATGTATATAGATTTTGTGTGACACCACGCTCTGATTTAAAAGCACAAAAATTAAAAGTCTGAAAGTTGCAAAATTTTCATAAATAACCGCAAGTCATATCAAAGAAATTTTACCACTAACCAGAAGTACAATATGTCACGAAAAAAAACAATCTCAGAATCAGTGGGATCCATTGAAGCTTTTCAGAGCTATAGCCTCATAAAGTGACAGTGGTCAGAATAGTAAAAATTGGCTTGGTCATTAAGTACTAAATTTTCTCTGTCATAAGGGGTTAACTGGTCACCTCCAGCGCTCAAAAGTCTCATTAGCAAGTAATTTTATTAATATCATGAGATGTGATCCGTGTCCTCTGTCCTTATCGTTCATTCCTATGACCCTCTATGACTTCTTAATTGTTCTGCATGATATTCTCATTTCTGTTTATAAGCTTTTATAAATATTGTATATATATTCACTTTTCATACACATCAAACTCTCTTGTCTTTTCTCCAAAAATTACCTTTGCAGTAGCTCATATCTTTATTCCTCGGAGCTTACAACCTGCAAGTGCTGGTCTGCTAAAGTTCCATCCTTTATTGGTATCATTCTCCTCAGACATTCTGACGTGGTGTTCCTTCTTACACACCGCACCAGTCGTAAGTGTTATTGCTTCTTTTTAACTCTTCTTTTTTTTATCTCTGATTTCAATAAAAAACTTGTAGTTTGTAGGTATAGAATAGAAGTTACAATTACCGTAAGTGTTTTATCTTATGGTTATCCCGTTTCACTGTTTGAAGTTTGACATTGCCGGTTTGGCGTTTTTTTTAATAGTGCTCAAAAGGCAACTTCTTTCTGTCAGACTTTGTTAGGTTTTAGTCCTGATGAAGAGGTTGCGTTTAGCCTCGAAACGCATTCACATTGTAAATTTGTACATTAAACTTTCTTGAGTTTTAATCTGCAATGAGTCTTCATCAGCAGCGCATTGAATCACACCTCCACCACGTTCCATATCGCTTTTGGTCTATTTGCAACCAGTTTTCTTGCCGCAGATGATATTATGTGCCTATCAAATGTTGCCTCAGTGCAACCTTACCAGTTGAGTGGATTCCTTATTCCTTTATTCTGTTATCATCATATAAAGGTACCGTCACACTTAGCGACGCTGCAGCGATACCGACAACGATCCGGATCGCTGCAGCGTCGCTGTTTGGTCGCTGGAGAGCTGTCACACAGACAGCTCTCCAGCGACCAACGATCCCGAGGTCCCCGGTAACCAGGGTAAACATCGGGTAACTAAGCGCAGGGCCGCGCTTAGTAACCCGATGTTTACCCTGGTTACCATCCTAAAAGTAAAAAAACAACCGCTACATACTTACCTACCGCTGTCTGTCCTCGGCGCTCTGCTTCTCTGGTCTGGCTGTGAGCGCCGGGCAGCCGGAAAGCAGAGCGGTGACGTCACCGCTCTGCTTTCCGGCCGCTGTGCTCACAGCCAGACCAGAGAAGCAGAGCGCCGAGGACAGACAGCGGTAGGTAAGTATGTAGCGGTTGTTTTTTTTACTTTAACGATGGTAACCAGGGTAAACATCGGGTTACTAAGCGCGGCCCTGCGCTTAGTAACCCGATGTTTACCCTGGTTACCAGCGAAGACATCGCTGGATCGGTGTCACACACGCCGATTCAGCGATGTCTACGGGGAGTCCAGCGACCAAATAAAGTTCTGGACTTTCTTCCCCGACCAGCGACAGCACAGCAGGGGCCTGATCGCTGCTGCCTGTCACACTGGACGATATCGCTAGCGAGGACGCTGCAACGTCACGGATCGCTAGCGATATCGTCTAGTGTGACGGTACCTTAAGACCCTATTGCGCTCTTCTGTTTCCCAGTCTTTTCATCCTGCTGCAGCACAGACACAGCAGGTAGCACTGACACAGCAGGCAGCACACCATCTTACTCTACACATTTACTGTCACCCCTAGGATTACAAGCAACAGACACCGAGCTGAGTAGTCCTCTGAGACTTTTTTTTCCAGGACCACATCTCAAGCGTTTAACCTTAAAAAAAGAGAATGATATTACCGAATCTTACATTTTTCTACAAGGTGGCAAGTACAGGATAAAATATTTTTGAGAACTAAAACAGCAGCTTCTATTTGGCACGGCCAGAAATCTAGTACTGCAGCATAATCGCATTGTGCATTACCGGCCGAGAGGATGTTAATGCCTCATTAAGTGGGACACAGTAATAATGAAAAAAAGATCCTTTAAAAAGTGTTAAATGGATATACCCATCTCCAAGATCCAATCCCAGTACAGTGACTCCTTGAGAAAGCCACACTGGCGAAATGTACGTAGGAGCTATAGTAGCCACTGATCCCTGACCATTGGTATTTATCTATAACTAGATGGTGGCCCGATTCTAACGCATCGGGTATTCTAGAATATGTATGTATATAGCAGCCACATAGTAAATAGCACAGGCTACGACATATTCTTGAATACCCGATGCGTTAATACAGGCCACGCAGTATATAACAGTGGCCACACAGTATATAACACAGCCCAAACAGTATATAACAGCCCACGCAGTATATAACATTGCCCACATAGTATATAACACTGACCACGTAGTATATAGCAGCCATGCAGTATATAACGCAGCCCTCACAGTATATAACATTGCCTACATAGTATATAACACTGCCCACGTAGTATATAGCAGCCATGTAGTATATAACACAGCCAACGCAGTATATAACATTGCCCACATAGTATATAATACTGCCCACATAGTACATAGCAGCCATGTAGTATACAACAAAGCCCACGCAGTATGTAACACAGCCCACGTAGTATATAGCAATGTGGGCACTATATGCGTGGTTAAAAAAGACTTAAAATAAAAAAATAAACATATATTCACCTTCCGAGGGCCCCTTGTAGTCCTGGCGCCTGTGTGCAGTGCATGCGGCAGCTTTCGGTCCCAGGATTGGTATGAGCGCAGGACCTGTGAAGACGTCG
Source organism: Ranitomeya imitator (assembly GCF_032444005.1). Classification (NCBI taxonomy): domain Eukaryota; kingdom Metazoa; phylum Chordata; class Amphibia; order Anura; family Dendrobatidae; genus Ranitomeya; species Ranitomeya imitator. Next base: position 412,110,856 of record NC_091283.1, on the reverse strand, counting down.
CGGTCACATGACTGTGACGTAATGGAAGGTCCTTCTCGCATAGCATCCTTGGCACCGATACCTGCCGCTTGTACTGCCGAGGACAACGCGCCATGTCGTAGGGTGAGAATAACCTTTTTTATTTTTAATTATTATTATTATTTGTAACATTAGATCTTTTTACTATTGATGCTGCATACACAGAATCAATAGTAAAAAGTTGGTCACACAGGGTTAATAGCTGCATTAATGGAGTGCGTTACACCGCGGCATAACGCGGTCCATTAACCCTGTGTGAGCGCTGGCTGGAGGGGAGTATGGAGCGGGCACTGACTGCGGGGAGGAAGGAGCGGCCATTTTGCCGCCGGACTGTGCCCATCGCTGATTGGTCGTGGGCGTTTTGCCACGACCAATCAGCGACTTGGATTTCCATGACAGACAGAGGCCGCGACCAATGAATATCCCTGACAGACAGAAAGACAGACGGAAGTGACCCTTAGACAATGATATAGTAGATCCCTTCTTTATATTTTTTATGCACTTTATTTTTAGACTTAGATTTTTTTCTGTCTATTAACTTTTTGCACTTTATAAAGATCATTTTATAAGGGATCATTTATAATTATGTTTTTTGGTCAGCTTTCCCAATCAGGAATGCATTATATTATCTCCTTGTGCTATGGTATTTTGATGTTGTTGTTGTTAGTTTCCTCCTGTTTTTAATATTGTGATTAATAAAATTATTTTAAATTTTCCATTTATTGGACCCCCTTTTTTTGGTATATTCACTGGGATAACAGTCTCCAACATTACCATTAGGCCGGCTTCACACTTGCGAGTTTTACGGACGTAAGAGCGCAGAAACTACGTCCGTAAAACTCGCAAAAAATACGGCACAATTATTCTCTATGCCTCTGCTCCTATCTGCCGTATTTTACTGATCAGTATTATACGGCTTTCTACGGCCGTACAAAATCGCAGCATGCTGCGTTTGTCACCGTACTGCGCAAGAAATACGCCAATGAAAGTCTATGGAAGCGTGAAAAATACGGATTACACAAGGACAAGCAGTGTGACTTGCGAGAAATACGCAGCGCTGTTAGAGAGAAAAGCAGGCAATTCAGTGCGGTGTACAGTAAAATCACACTGACAGCTTACAGTAGAATAGGTAGAATAAATGTGTACACATAGAATAGGTATATATATATGTCAGTGAGACACATATATGTATATATATTAATATTTATTCCAGCGCTATACAGCTTGAAAGCCGGTAATTCAATTACCGGCTTTTTCTTTCTCCTTCCTAAAACCCGACATGATTTGAGACATGGTTTACATACAGTAAACCATGTCTTCTCTCCATTTTTTTGGCAGATTCCACACTACTAATGTCAGTAGTGTGTATCTGCAAAATTTAGCCGTTCTAGCTCTTAAAATAAAGGGTTAAATGGCGGAAAAAATTGGCGTGGGCTCCCGCGCAATTTTCTCCGCCAGAGTAGTAAAGCCAGTGACTGAGGGCAGATATTAATAGCCTGGAGAGGGTCCATGGTTATTGCCCCCCCCTGGCTAAAAATATCTGCCCCCAGCCACCCCAGAAAAGGCACATCTGGAAGATGCGCCTATTCTGGCACTTGGCCACTCTCTTCCCATTCCCGTGTAGCGGTGGGATATGGGGTAATGAAGGGTTAATGCCACCTTGCTATTGTAAGGTGACATTAAGCCTAATTAATAATGGAGAGGCGTCAATTATGACACCTATCCATTATTAATCCAATTGTAGTAAAGGGTTAAATAAAACACAAACACATTTTTTAAAATTATTTTAATGAAATAAAAACAATGGTTGTTGGAGTATTTTATTCTATGCCCAATCCAGTCACTGAAGACCCTCGTTCTGTGAAAGAAAAAACATAATAAACCAACAATATACTTACCCTCCGCAGATCTGTAACGTCCAACGATGTAAATCCTTCTGAAGGGGTTAAAACATTTTGCAGCAAGGAGCTTTGCTAATGCAATGCTACTCCTCGCTGCAAAACCCCGGGGAATGAGTCTAAATATAGATCAATGAGCTATATTTAGCTTCATTTGCGGTGAGGCGCCCTCTGCTGGATGTTCATAGATCGTGGGAACTTTCCTAGAAAGCCTGGGAGCAAATATTTTTAGCCAGGGGTGGGGCCAATAACCATGGACCCTCTCCAGGCTATTAATATCTGCCCTCAGTCACTGGCTTTACTACTCTGGCGGAGAAAATTGCGCGGGAGCCCACGCCAATTTTTTCCGCCATTTAACCCTTTATTTTAAGAGCTAGAACGGCCAAATTTTGCAGATACACTCTACTGACATTAGTAGTGTGGAATCTGCCAAAAAAATGGAGAGAAGACATGGTTTACTGTATGTAAACCACGTCTCAAATCATGTCGGGTTTTAGGAAGGAGAAAGAAAAAGACGGTAATTGAATTAGTAATATATATACATATATGTGTCTACTGACATATATATATATATATATATATACATATATATATATATATATATTTTTTTTTTTTTTTTTTTTTTTTTTTTGGGACACATGGATCATTTCTATAGCGGTATGTTGGTTTTGCAAGCCTGCGAGAAAACCACGCAGTACGGATGCCATACGGATTACATACGGAGGATGCCATGCGCAAAAAACGCTGACACACCCTGCCTACGGAGGAGCTACGGACCACTATTTTCGGGACATTTCAGCGTATTACGGCCGTAATATACGGACCGTATTTTCATACGCTGAGTGTGAAGCCGGCCTTAGTATTACACTATTCTGTCATGAATTAAAACCCTGCAGGGCACACAAGGTCCCCCTGTTCACGCCAGCACATGTCCAGGGCCGTTTAAAGTTCACCAGTGACCATTTGGATGATCCAGAGGAGGCATGGGAGGAGGTCATGTGGTCAAATGAGACCAAAATAGAATTTTTTGGTATCAACTCCATTCTCCTTGTTTGGAGGAAGACGAAGGATGAGTACAAACCCAAGAACACTGTCCCAACCATGAAGCATGGTGGGGGAAACATCATACTTTGTGGGTGCTTTTCTGCAACGATGACAGAATATCTGCACCGTATTTTGTCTTTCACAGTTGAAGTGTACCTACAATAAAAATTACAGACCTCGCCATTCTCTCTGTAAGTGGGAAAACTTGCAAAATCGGCAGTCTATCAAATACTAATTTCCTCCACTGTATATAGTAGGTGTAATAATAATATTATCAAGTATCTCAAATTAGAAATGTAGTATAGTTCTTCTGATTAGCTATGTCACTTACCCCATGTGCAGGTCATTGCAGTAGCTTAGGTATCCATAGTTATGACAACTCATATAATGACAGTTATTATTGGTAGTAACCATGGATATCTAAGCTACCGCAATGCCAGCACATGGTGTAAACGACATAGCAAATCAGAAGAACAATACTAGATTTAGATATTACACGTACTACATATTGGAATAGGGTCTTAAAGATGGGAATACCCCTTTAAATTACATTTTCTTGGTAGAAATTCCATCTCTAGTTATCAGTATTACTATTGACAGTTTGCTCATACTCTAATCTAATTGCCATTTATGAATTCAGGAAGGATCTTTTTTTATAATGAGATGAGGAAAAATTAGCAGCTGCCTTATGTCATCCTAAGAAAATATATCACTCAGGTCCGTTATTCCAGTTTACTTAAGATATTTTTTGCAAATTTGTGTTCACCTTAAAAAAAAAGCTCTGACATAGATAAGTATTAACTATGGTGATATGTAACATAGCCTATTTATAATGTATTTTTTTTTTAAAAAAGGTTTATTTTTTTTTTACTTTTTATTACTTATTTTTTCTACAAAGTGAAGAAAACCTAGAAAATTGGAGACTTGTTCTCACTTTCTCCTCCCAAAAATTGAATTTGAACATTTTTTTTCTTCAGTTTCAGGTATTGCAGCTTAATCCTAAGGGAATGGGGCTCAGCTGCAATGCCAAATGCAACCAATGAACAAAAGAGACGCTGTTTCTGTTGGGAAAAAAAAATCAATTTCCTTTTTAACTCTCATACCGTCCATTTAGGACAACATACTGATGAACTAAAACTTTCTGAGATGTAAAGCACATGATCGTTAGGCGCATTTACACTGCTTAATTATGATGTAAGGATGGGGTTGGTAACCTTTTGTAAGGTGTGAGACAATTTTAGGGACCACAGATGGTCTTGAGCTACTCCTCAGGTGCAGGTATACTGAAATATCGCAAGCAAATGATCCTAGGATGCGGAGGACGCCGGGTTTAGACACAGTGGATACAAGTTCGATTTCCGTCAATTACGTGTGAAGTTTCCAGGTCAACCCAGGGACCAGGGGGAGGATATGGAGGACCCCCCAGGAGCAACAGACCCCCCTCCCAGCGAAATGAATACAGAGTCCTTGTCTCTGTGCTTCCCCCCATCGGGCTTTTGGCAGGATCTTAAACATCATATGAGAGAAGCTGGCGATGTCTATTATGTAAATGTACACAAGGATGTAATGGGGATTGTGAAGTTCATCGCAAGGAAAACATGAAATATACTTTGAGGAAACTGGATGATTCAAAGCTTCGTTCTCATGAAGGTGAAGCCTCTTACATTTGTGTCTGTGCTGAAAGAAATGGCGATGGACTGTCCTCGACAAGTGGAGATGGATGATCGGAAGCCTATCACATATGGCTAATTAAGAAGGGGAGGAATTTGACGATACCACTTTTTTTTTAAATTATACCAGATGTATTTTTCAGTAGGCCAAGGGACATAAGTTATTATTGTTCAGATGAGCCTGAAGGTTGGCTCTTGTTATAGGTTTAATTGATGTTTGTTGCTTTATTGAATGCTTGATGATGACCTATAGTATCAGTCATGGCAGCTTATTGCTCAGCTATCCTTGAGGGATAAAGGCGCAGGTTAATTAAACAATTGATGTTTGGTAATTTGGCGAATTCCTGCTGACTATCTATTGTATCAGTCCATGTGGCTTGTTGTTCTGAAAACATTGGAGGACAAAATATGCAGGTTGATTGAACACTCTAACAATGAGAGATGGCCTCCTCCCATCTTTCCCCAAACATGTGGATATTGGCCTAAAAGACAGCTGTGGGTATAAAAGGGACCACTCTCCTTCTACACAGAGACTCGAGAGGACAGCAGTCATGGCACCATGGCTCCAAACAGGAGGAATACAGATTTGATCCACTGCCCATCACTGAACCCATGGAGATGTTTGCAGAACCCAGGTTGACAATCGGGTCACCTGGCCTCATACCTCAATGAACTCTGTCAGCTTCCGTAGCTTGCTGCTATCTCCTCTCTGTGGGTGCTCACAAAAAACAAGGTGCTACTAGCTGGGGTGGTTGGCCCTGGAAACCCCGAAGTCGTAGATCTTCTAATTTCCGGTGAAAAAGCGGAAGAGTGAGACACTGTCGTTTGCACCAGCCTGTGTATTTGCTGGGACTGTACTTTATGTTAATGACTCTTGGTGATCCAATAAAGTCACCCCATTGTGTTTCCCTCGCCCTGTGTTGTCTGATTGGTATCCTGCCCACGAGAATGGAGTACACGTGTTCAGTGGGATGAGCCCTGGTCCACGTGGTCTTTCTAAAGATAGCCAGGTCAGTGGACGAAAGCACCCACTGACCATCGTTTCTCCACACTGACCATGGAATATACTGTACAAGCACAGGCCCTAGGGAGCAAACAGTGCAATAGGGTTTTATCCTATCAGACCAGATATGAAAATTGAGGCCAAAAAGATGTATTTTCAGCCCTGCCGATGAAATGATGAATACCGTAAGTCCAGGATACACAGAACTGTAGTAAAGTGCAATTTTATTATCAATGCATTTCGGAGTAAACACAATTTTTCCTCAAGATATAACCGTGTGGTTGTATCCTGCGGATGAAGTGTGTCTACTTCAAAAGGCGTCCATAATAAAACCGGAAGTATGTTTTAGAGAGAGAGAGAGAGAGAGATTGATTCTGTGGGGGTACTCTGCTTCGTTTGGCAGCTCCATAGCCCTTACTACGACCATTTTACCAAAGTTCAGGTCCTCATTGACTTCTGTGAGATTCAAGTTCAGGTAGAGTTCTGGTACCCGAACCGAACTTTGGACTAAAGTTTGAATGAACCCGAACATCCACATGTCTGTTGATCCCTAGAGACAACCCCTTTAAAGTGTAATTACCAGAGGGAAAAGTTATCCTCTATCTTTAGGATCCTAAGAATGAGGTTCTGGAACCTAAAAGATGGGGCTCTTGATAGCCTAGTTCCCAAGAAGTGGAGGTGACTCGGTATTTCTGACAGTCCCATCTACAATGGATGGAGCGGAGGTTGAGCATGTGCATCTTCACTACATTTAAGACGGGGCTCTGCATTTGGCTATGGAGTCGGTAAACCAAACCTGCGACACCTCAATTTCACTGACTCATGACTCTCCGCCTCTGTCTACAAAACCCGTTTCTGGACCCCCATACGCTGGATCTCTGATGGTCCCAGTGATTCGACCTCCAATAATCAGTTAGTCATTCCCTATAAATAGAGAATAACTTTTGATTCTGCAATATTAGTAAGTTTTTTAATGCCTTGTACACGTTTAGTCTCCGATGCGTCTGTCTACATTTTTCTCAGAAATCCGTACTCTTATCCGGAATATAAAAGCCTGATGAATAAATAGTCTTGAAAGTCTGGAAAGGGGCCGAAAATGGACGTGCAGCTGACTATATCTGGGCTGATACTGATCAGCTATATCATTCCTTAGAGAGGCACCAGAGTATTTAATTTCCATCAGGTGAATTCATCCAATGCTGCCAGTTACTAATCTGTGATAGACTGCTCCGAGTACTCTTCACTCTCTGATAAAGCCAGGCTGAATTTTCTGCCTGGGAACATTTTTAAAAAGCCTGCAATGTATAATAATCTCTGGCTGGCAGAACGAGAGCGGCCATGAATAACTTTTAAAGGAGACGCACCAACGATTACACTAAATGGAAGACTGATAAATACGATGGGGCGTAGCTGATTCTGACATTCGGCACCGCTATTATCATTGGCTTTACATAGGACTGTGCATAAAACCACGTCATCTTAGTGTTATCATAATTAACAAGTGATGCACTGCCAATTATTTACAGGCACATTCAATGCAAAATAAAGAAAAGTTGTACTTAACCTTGGCTAATGATTTTGGTCTGTTTGCTCCATTTTCATTGTACAGTAATTGATCGGCCATCCTAGTCCTGGTGGCTCATAGGGCCAGGTATGTCATAATCATGACATTATTACAGCTATTCTCCTATATACTTTTCCATCCCCTTGAGACCAAAGCGGAGTGCGGGTACTGTATCTTGGATCCTTAAAAGGTTCAAAAAACAACAAGCTATCTCCTATCTTATGGATTACGATTCACTTGTTCCAACGATCCTGAGATCAGGGCTCTGGAACCCCCGTCAATCTGCAGCTCTGTCCTGACTGGAAAACAGGTGCACATGTTCGACCATCGCTCCATTCATTGTTTATGGGACTGCCAGAGAAAGCCAAATCCAGCGCTCCGTTAATTACGGAAGACCTATTGACAATTAATGGAATGAAGGTCGATCATACACACCTCCCCTCCATTCAGGATTGGGCTGAAGAGAGCATCCTGGAAACCCTTTTTTAAAATTTTGCCTATTCAAACCTTGTATTAAAAAAAATAGTGCAGTAGTACTTGGCATTGAAAAGTAATGGGACGGAATCAAGCTGGCTCTCCCATGGGCTCAGAAAAGCAGCTGTGACATGAACAGACTGCATATAGCAGCCTCAGAAAAAAAAAAAACAGAAATGTGTATATCATTGTTGAGCATTCTTCATATGGCAAATTTTAATGAAATACTTTGAGAAAAATAAACCCCTATTATGGTAAATACAGTGAATTAGAAATAAAAAAAATCATTGGTAACATCTAGTTTTTGAGCCGTCTTTTGCAATGTTTACTTTTTTTTAACTTTTTTTTGCTTGTTTTACATTTGTTAGCACAGTTCATTAGGGAATATAATGATGCTATGATATCAGGAATTAAAAAATGTTGATTGCCCATAATTGCTGTCATTGTCACATTTTCCAGTAGGATAGCTGTATTGTTGCTCTATTTTAAATGCAATTTATCCTCTGCAAACGTGGCTATAACCATGAATAGTTTCTTAATGTATCAGGTGAGACTTAAAAATATTCAAATGGGGCAATCTGTTAATTTAATAACTTCTGTACATAAAACATTGAAATCTAGCAATTTCTACACTGGCTACAAGGCATATTAGCCTCAAATTTCCTTTTCTGTACAGATGACTTTTCAGTAGTCTCATTATCATCACAGAAAGGACAATGAGAAGTAACACCTCTATATACAGTCCATAACACAGGATCCACAATTCACAGTAAATTATATTATATTTAATCTCCTCCCCCTCCTAAATAAGAAGTGAAAACTCCTCTAAATACTGTAGAAAACACGGCACCCAAAATTAAAAATAAGTGATGCTACAACTCACCTCTCTTCTCCCTCCTGTACAAAGACACATAACATCAATATACAGTAGATAACACAGGATCCACCATTCACAATAGGTGATGTCGCAGCTCACCTCCTCCTCCTGTACAATGACTGATAACACCTCTATATACAGTGGATAACTCAGGGTCCACCATTCACAATAGGTGATGTCACAGCTCACCTCCTCCTCCTATACAATGACTGATAACACCTCTATATACAGTAGATAACACAGGATCCACCATTCACAATAGGTGATATCAAAGCTCACCTACTCCTATACAATGACTGATAACACCTCTATATACAGTAGATAACACAGGATCCACCATTCACAATAGGTGATGTCACAGCTCACCTCCTCCTCCTGTACAATGACTGATAACACCTCATATACAGCAGATAACACAGGATCCACCATTCACAATAGGTGATGTCACAGCTCACCACCTCCTCCTGTACAATGACTGATAACACCTCATATACAGCAAATAACACAGGATCCACCATTCACAATAGGTGATATCACAGCTAACCTCCTCCTCCTGTACAATGACTGGTAACACCTCTCTATACTATACAGTAGATAACACAAGATCCACCATTCACAATAGGTGATGTCACAGCTCACCACCTCCTCCTGTACAATGACTGATAGCACCTCATATACAGCAGATAACACAGGATCCACCATTCACAATAGGTGATATCACAGCTAACCTCCTCCTCCTGTACAATGACTGGTAACACCTCTCTATACTATACAGTAGATAACACAAGATCCACCATTCACAATAGGTGATGTCACAGCTCACCTCCTCCTCCTGTACAATGACTGATAACACCTCTATATACAGTAGATAACACAGGATCCACCATTTGCAATAGGTGATGTCACAGCTCACCTCCTCCTCCTGTACAATGACTGATAACACCTCTATGTACAGTAGATAATACAGGATCCACCATTCACAATAGGTGATATCACAGCTCACCTCCTCCTCCTGTACAATGACTGATAACACCTCATATACAGCAGATATCACAGGATCCACTATTCACAATAGGTGATATCACAGCTAACCTCCTCCGCCTGTACAATGGCTGATAACACCTCATATACAGCAGATAACACAGGATCCACCATTCACAATAGGTGATATCACAGCTAACCTCCTCCTCCTGTACAATGACTGGTAACACCTCTCTATACAGTAGATAACACAGGATCCACCATTCACAATAGATGATGTTACAGCTCACCTCCTCCTGTACAATGACTGATAACACCTTTATATACAGTAGATATCACAGGATCCACCATTCACAATAGGTGATATCACAGCTCACCTCCTCCTCCTGTACAATGACTGGTAACACCTCTCTATACAGTAGATAACACAGGATCCACCATTCACAATAGATGATGTTACAGCTCACCTCCTCCTGTACAATGACTGATAACACCTCTATATACAGTAGATATCACAGGATCCACCATTCACAATAGGTGATATCACAGCTCACCTCCTTTTCCTCATGTACAATGTCTGATAACTAGTGAAGAGCGAGCATGCTCGGTGATACTCATTATCACTCGAGTATCTGGGTGCTCTGATGTGAGTCTTTAATATGAATCATTAATGGCGCTTCCTCCTCCTGACCCAGCGGCCATGAGATCACTAGGACTAGGGAGGGAGCAGGAGTTGCTGGGATCTAGGAGATCTAGATAGCTATGCATTGCAGCCATGAGGCTGAATTTCCTCTGTAACTGGGGCTAATATACCAGCCACAGTTAGAGGGAAAATCAGATTAAAAAAAAAAAAAAAGTATTTACATTTTGAAATGCCTCCGCAACTCTTTTATCACCTTATGGGGAGCAAGCAAAATGTGTGAAATAAATAAAAATAAATAAAAGCAATAAAAAAAATGAATTAATGCTGTTACCAATTCAAATCACTCTAATTAGCCTTGCTTCCGTTAAAAAAAAATGTGTCCCATATATAAAAATAGTATTTTATGGAAAGCGAAACATGTTTTAAAATGTATTTCAATGGTCCTTTGTGGTTATTAAAAAAAATTGCCAGACAATATTTACTATTTTACAGCTCTTTAACCCCTTCGCGCCATGCGCCGTACTAGTACTGCGCTGCCGGCACTGCATTTGTGCCAGCCGCAGTTCTAGTACGGCGCCGCCATTTTCCGGTCACCGCGCGGCATCGCGTGGTGATCGGGTTCCGATGTCTGCTGTCGCTGACAGCAGACCATCCCTGACAGCAGACCATCCCTGCACGCAGCCCCGGGTGCCTGCACCTCCCCCACACCCCCGCATCAGCGATCGCTGTGATTGGTGGTCAGCTCTGACCAGCCAATCACAGCGACATGACAATAAAGTTTAAAAAAAAAAAAAGCATGTGACAGGCTGTGATTGATGCTGTGTGATGTCGCACCAATCACAGCCGTCACAGTATTCGCACATCACCTCACCTGATTAACCCCTTTGGCGCTGATTGGCCAGAAGCTATTGTTCAGCCAATCAGCGCCAAAGGGGTTAATTTAAAATACCGATCACCGCCCTTCTCTCAGATTTGGCGTGCAGAGCGGTGGTCTAAGCCCCTCTGTGTCACCTGAGTGAAGGAATCCATTGGTGGCCAGTGCGATTGTCCCTGCGATCTCCTGCCTCCTGTGCTGATCTCCTGCTTCAGCTTGTGCTCCGTGCTGTGTGCTCTCTGCTGCCATCTGCCTGCTGTGTGAGGCCTGTGATCACAGCAGCAGCACCTCCCCCACCCCTTTCCCATCCCCCCATCCCTGGTCCAGTACCCCCTCCCTCCCCCTCCCCCACCCTCCAATTGAAATTTTTGGCGCACTTTTTTGCGCTTTTTTTCCTGTGCGCGGCGTCCCGCGCAGAGCATTCGTGCTCTTCCTGTGTCCGCAGCGCTCTGATCAGTATCGCTGCTGATCAGAGACTGCGCCACAGGACTTTTTTTTTTTAGTTAGTTAGCGTAGCGGACATTGCAGTCTAAGCAACGTCCATTTTTTTTTTTTTAGAAAAAAAATTGTAGTTAGTACAGTGTAGTTTTAGACATAACAAGGTAGCGTAGCCAGCGTCAGTGTTTGGTGACGTCCCTCCATCCCTGTTCCAGTACCCCCCTCCAATTCAATTTTTTGCACACTTTTTTGCGCTTTTTTTCCTGTGCGCGGCGTCCCGCGCAGAGCATTCGTGCTCTTCCTGTGTCCGCAGCTCTTTGATCAGTATCGCTGCTGATCAGAGACTGCGCTACAGGACTTTTATTTTTTAGCTAGTTAGTGTAATGGACTTCGCAGTCTAAGCGACGTCCGATTTTTTTTTTTTTCTTTTACAAAAATATAATAATAGTAGTTAGTACAGTGTAGTTTTAGACGTAGATTAGCTGCTGTCACAGCGTTCGTGACGACCGGTCTTTTTTTTTTTTTAGAGAAAAAAAAATTGTACAGAGTAGTTTAGTGGTAGCATGTTAGTGTAGCCGGCATCACAGCGTTAGTGACGACCGATCATCTTTTAGAAAAAAAAATCGTACTGAGTAGTTTTATAGGTAGGGAGGTAGTGTCTTTTTTGCATAAAAAAATCTGCTATCGCCAGATAATCTCTAGTGCATTAGGGGAGCGTACGTCACACTGTTAGTGGCGTTCGCTTTTCTTTTGTAAAAAGAATAATTAGTTGCGTCATCTAATTTTTAGCGCGTTCATTAGGGGAGCGTACGTCACACTGTTAGTGGCGTTTGCTTTTTTTTTGTAAAAAGAATAGTTGCGTCGCCTAATTTTTAGCGAGTGCATCAGGGGAGCGTACGTCACACTGTTAGTGGTGTTCGCTTTTCTTTTGTAAAAAGAATAATTAGTTGCGTCGTCTAATTTTTAGCGCGTTCATTAGGGGAGTGTACGTCACACTGTTAGTGGCGTTCGCTTTTTTTTGTAAAAAGAATAATTAGTTGCGTCGCCTAATTTTTAGCGCGTTCATTAGGGGAGCGTACGTTACACTGGTAGTTGCGTTTGTTTTTTCTTTTGCAAAAAAAAGATTTAGTTGCGTAGGGTAAATTTATACTTTTTTTTTATACAAACTTATTTTTTTACATTGATTTTTCTTTTCATCTTTTTTTCTTGTTTCTTCTACATTTTTTCTCACTACTTGTTTTTTCTCTCTGATTGGTTTTAATAAAGAGTACCCTATACACAAGCCCCACACATTACACGTGTAAAAGCACCACTTACACACACATCCCCAGGGTTTGGGAAAAAAAAATGGCCCATTCGTCAACAAGGCGCTATTCACCAGAGGAGGCTTACGCCATCCTTGCGTCCGACACGAATACAGCCAGTGAGGAAGATCCCACATTCCTCTATTCCTCCTCCTCCTCATCCTCCTCCTCATCTGGTGAGGAAGGACCCCTAACAAGGTGCCGTAGGACCTAGGCAACTCCTGCAGCAATCGATCCCGTATGGATTGCACCCCCTGAAAATTTTCAGCCCGTCATTCCGGATTTCAGCAGCAGCTCAGGAATCCAGTTTGACACGACTGGCCTCACTGAAATTGACTTCTTCAAATCCTTTTTCAGTGATGAAATAATAAATATTAAGGTTGCCCAGACGAACCTGTATGCCCAACAATTTTTCACCCAAAATCCCACGTCATCTTATGCCAGATGGACCCCCGTAAATGCAGCAGAGATGATGACATTTTGGGGAATTGTGCTGCATATGGGCGGCGTAATCAAAAAGCCAAAGCTTCGGCAATACTGGAGTACTGACATTCTCTACAGTACACCGGTATTCCGCATGGCCATGAAAAGGACACGATTTGAAGGGATCAAAAAATTTTTGCATTTCAGTGATAATGCGCAGTGTCCTCCCCGAGACGATCCAAACTTTGATCGTCTATATAAAATTCGGCCAGTGATTGAACACTTCAGCAGAAAATTTGCTGAGGCGTACACACCCCAGAGGGACATCGCTATTGATGAATCTCTCGTTCATTTCAAAGGGAGGCTAAAATTCCGACAGTACCTGCCCAGTAAGAGGTCCAGGTACGGAATAAAGCTGTGCAAACTGTGCGAGAGTACCTCAGGGTACACCCACAGATTTAGGGTCTACGAGGGTAAGGACACCCAGATTAACCCCCCTGTATGCCCCCCCATCCTGGGGGTGAGTGGGAAAATTGTGTGGGAATTGCTGCACCCACTGCTGGATAAGGGTTATCACCTCTACATTGACAACTTTTACACCAGCATCCCACTCTTCAAGGCCCTCTCTGCCAGACGTACATCTGCATGTGGCACCGTGCAAAAAATTCAGCGAGGCCTCCATAAGCCGCTAATTGGGCAAATGCTGAGAAAAGGGGAAAGCAGAGCCAAATGCAGCGACAACATGCTGGTGGTCAAGTATAAGGACAAAAGGGATGTCCTTATCCTGACCACCATTCACCGTGACAACAGCACCCTTGTCACTGTTCATGGGACCACAACACAAGTCCCTAAGCCAGATTGTATCCTGGATTACAATCGGTACATGGGGGGTGTGGATCTCTCAGGTCAGGTCCTCCAACCATACAGTGCCATGCGAAAAGCTTACGTATGGTACAAAAAATTGGCCGTGCGCATTGTACAGATGGCACTGTACAATGCTTTTGTGCTGTTCCAAACTACAAGCAATACGGGGGGGACCTTCCTTTAGTTTCAGGAGGTAGTCATCAAGGCTCTAATGTTTGGCACTCAGGGAGGTGAGGGTCCCAGTACTTCTGAATCTGATAGTGCCCGTATTGTCCCAGGTCAACATTTCCCAGGACAGGTTCCCCAAACAGCGAGGACAAGACGATCACAAAAACGGTGCAGAGTATGTTCCAAGAGGGGAATTCGAAAGGACACAATTTACCATTGTGAAACCTGCCCTGAGAAACCTGGCCTTTAAGGGTTGCTTCAAAGCATACCACACGTCCACAAATTAATAAAATTAGTTTATACCCTGTTGACACAACACACTTATACCGCCACATTATAAATTCATACACCAGTAAAACCAAAAGAATTATAATCAATACTATAAAACTATGCATCTAGATATATTCCTTCAGGGGTGTAGTTTCCACAATGGGGTCACTTGTGGAGTGAGGCACTTGGAGGTTTACGGTGCTCACCACATATCTAAATAAATTCCTTGGGAGGTCCAGTTTTCAAAATGGGGTCACTTGTTGAGGATTTCCACTGTTTAGGTACATCAGGGGCTCTGCAAATGCCACCTGACGCCTGCAGACCAATCCATCTAAGTCTGCATTCCAAATGGTGCTCCTTCCCTTCCGAGCTCTGCCATGCACCCAAACAGTAGTTTTTCCCCAAATATGGGGTATCGGCGTACTCGTGAAAAATTGCACAACATCTTTTTCTGTCTATTTTGTCCTATAACCCTTGGGAAAACAAAAAAATCGTAGCTAGAAAATCATTTTTGTGGAAAAAATGTGTTCTATTTTTTTTTACGACTCATCGTTATAATTTTTGCTGAGGCACTTGGAGGTTCACGGTGCTCATCACATAGCTAGATAAGTTCCTTGAAGGGTCTAGTTTCCAAAATGGGGTCACTTGTGGTGGTTTTCCACTGTTTAGGTACATCAGGGGTTCTCCAAACGCAACATGGTGTCCGATCTCAATTCCAGCCAATTTTGGTTTGAAAAAGTCATATGGCGCTCCTTCCCTTCCGAGCCCTGCCGTGCGCCCAAACAGTGTTTTTTCCCCACATATGGGGTATCAGTTTATTCAGGATAAATTGATCAACAACTTTAGTGGTCCATTTTCTCCTTTTACACTTGTGAAGATAAAAAAATTGTTGCTAAAAGATCATTTTTGGGGAAAAAATGTGATTTTTTATTTTCATGCCTCTATGTTCTAAACTTCTGTGAAGCACCTGGGGGTTCAAAGTGCTCAAAACATAGCTAGATAAGTTCCTTGAAGGGTCTAGTTTCCAAAATGGGGTCACTTGTGGCGGTTTTCCACTGTTTAGGTACATTAGGGGCTCTCCAAACGGGACATAGTGTCCGATCTCAATTCCAGCCAATTTTGGTTTGAAATAGTCAAACGGCGCTCCTTCCCTTCTGAGCCCTGCTGTGCGCCCAAACAGTAGTTTTCCCCCACATATGGGGTATCAGTGTATTCAGGATAAATTGATCAACAACTTTAGCGGTCCATTTTCTCCTTTTATACTTGTGAAGATTAAAAAATTGTTGCTAAAAGATAATTTTTGGAGAAAAAATTAGATTTTTCTTATTTTCACGCCTCTACGTTCTAAACTTCTGTGAAGCACCTGGAGGTTCAATGTTCTCACCACATAGCTAGATAAGTTCCTTGAAGGGTCTATTTTCCAAAATTGTGTCACTTGTGGCAGTTTTTCACTGTTTAGGTACATCAGGGGCTCTCCAAACGCAACATGGCATTCAATCTCAATTCCAGCCAATTTTGGTTTGAAAAAGTCAAACGGCGCTCCTTCCCTTCCGAGCCCTGCCGTGCGCCCAAACAGTGGTTTTCTCCCACATATGGGGTATCAGTGTATTCAGAAGGAATTGCACAACAACTTTAGTGGTCCATTTTCTTCTTTTACCCTTGTGAAAAAAAATGTTGCTAAAAGATCATTATGTGGAAAAAAAAGTTAAATGTTATTTTTTTCCTTCCACATTCCGTTAATTCCTGTGAAGCACCTGAAGGGTTAATAAACTTCTTGAATGTGGTTTTGAGTACCTCGGGGGGTGTAGTTTTTAGAATGGTGTCACTTTTGGGTATTTTAAATCCTATAAGCCTCTCAAAGTGACTTCAAAGATGTGGTCCCTACAAAAAATGGTTTTGTAAAAGTTGTTGAAAAAATTAGAAATCGCTGTTTAACTTTTAACCCTTATCTCCCTAACAAAAAAAAAATTGGTTCCAAAATGTTGCTGATGTAAAGTAGACATGTGGGAAATGTTATTTATTAACTAATTTGTGCGATATGAGTCTCTAATGCAAGGGTATAAAAATTCAAAGTTTGAAAATTGCAACATTTTCCAAATTTTCACAAAATTTCTGTTTTTTTCACAAATAAACGCAAGTAATATCAAAGAAATTTTGCCACTGTCATAAAATACAATATGTCACGAACCGTTGAAGCGTTTCAGAGTTATTACCTCATAAAGTGACAATGGTCAGAATTGTAAAAATTGGCGCTGTCACTTAGGTGAAAACAGGCTTCGGGGTGAAGGGGTTAAATCGCATGTAAGAAAAATCACAAAAAAATTTGTCTGTCTGGTCAGGAATGGGAAGAAATGGCTTGGTCTTGGTCTGATAATCACTGATAGACAGTGGTGCCGGGCAGGAGGATAATCAGCTGTAATCTAGAGACACATGACTGCAGCGCCACTACAGGAGAAATGAAGTATGACACTGCTACTTGTGAGAACAATGGAGCGTCCATGTATGAATAACAAATCTTCAAGAAGACCAGAGTTTTTGTAGCTGATTTGCACTCTGGCTGACAGACGAAATTCCTTCTTTCATTAATTTCAAAAATGTTCAATTAATTCAAAATAGATTCATTGGATATTCAGTTTCTAGACCCAAACCTTTTTCAAAGTATAAAATACATACTTAAGGCGCTCCCTGTAACTTTGCAGGTGCTCACAATAGGATTTATCTCCGACCTTGCAGTTGTTCCCCAGTTTTACAAAACAGAAGCAAATTGGTGAATGATATGTTTTTCGCTCCACTCATGTGTTTTATTACTTTCACATACTGTTCGTTGTGCTTATTACTCCATCTCATGAAAATATTGTACAGATTAGGAGAGCTGTGTTTGTCCCTAGTCAGTTGACTTAAGGTACCGTCACACTGAACGATATCGATAGCGATCCGTGACGTTGCAGCGTCCTGGCTAGCGATATCATTCAGTTTGACAGACAGCAGCGATCTGGATCCTGCTGTGCCATCGTTGGTCGGTGCAGAAAGTCCAGCACTTTATTTCGTCGCTGGATCTCCCACAGACATCGCTGAATCGGCGTGTGTGACGCCAATTCAGCCATGTCTTCTCTGGTAACCAGGGTAAACATCGGGTTACTAAGCGCAGGGCCGCGCTTAGTAACCCGATGTTTACCCTGGTTACCAGCGTAAACGTAAAAAAAAAAAAACACTACATACTTACATTCTGGTGTCTGTCCCTCGGCGCTGTGCTTTCCTGCACTGGCTGTGAGCGCCGGCCAGCCGTAAAGCACAGCGGTGACGTCACCGCTCTGCTTTACGGCTGGCCGGCGCTGACAGTGCAAGAAAGCACAGCGCCGGAGGACAGACACCGGAATGTAAGTATGTAGTTTTTTGTTTTTTTTTACGTTTACGCTGGTAACCAGTGTAAACATCGGGTTACTAAGCGTGGCCCTGCGCTTAGTAACCCGATGTTTACCCTGGTTACCAGGGGACCGGCATCGTTGGTCACTGGAGAGCTGTCTGTGTGACAGCTCTCCAGCGACCACACGGCGACGCTGCAGCGATCGGGATCGTTGTCTAGATCGCTGCAGCGTCGCTTAATGTGACGGTACCTTTAAATGTTTGTCCTCATCTTATCTATACTTGTCTCATCTGTCTGCCATGGCCACAGGAGGTTGGGAAACCAGACTGAGATAAGGGGGCTGCTCTAAAGTGAATGAGAGTTACAGCGTGCCACAACGAGCTGCGCTGTTTCTATAACTCCATACCTACATATTTGTCTTTGGGAATGACAAAGATGGCGGAATACAGGCTATCTCCTACCGTATCATACACAGCGAACAAAGAAGCCGTGTGCCTATGTTGCCCTCATTGTGTTTGAACAGAGCATTTCAGAGCCTTAATCTCAGGATCAGTGCGGCCCAGCAATGAGATTGGTGGGGTCAATGTATGGCACCCTGCAGTGGGAATAGTGGGACCCAGCAGGGAGATCGGTGGGGTCCATCAGTGGCAGGGCCGGCGTCAGCATCCAGGCAAGTGCCGGGGCCCTGAGCAGGCCAATCGCCGTAGGGGACACTGGCTTGCTATGGGGGCCCAGTGCTGGCGCCTGCGAGTGGGCCCCCGCCACTTGGTCAGGGCCACGGTACTGCGATAATTACCTCTCCCCGCTCCTACCCTGCAGTGTCTTCCACGTCTTCTGACTCTGTGATGTTCAGGTCAGAGGTCGTGATGATGTCACTTCTGTGTGTCTTGTGCCTGAACAGTCATAGTGCAGAGAGCCGGAAGACGCCGACGCTGAGGAGTCTGGAGCAGAGCAGCGGCCAGCGACGAAAGGTGAGTATTAATTTATTTATTTTAATGTTCGGAGCAATATATGAGGCCCATTATACAGTTATATGAAAAAGTTTGGGCACCCCTATTAATCTTAAGCTTAATGTTTTATAAAAAAAAATTTTTTTTTGCAACAGCTATTTCAGTTTCATATATCTAATAACTGTTGGACACAGAAATGTTTCTGCCTTGAAATGAGGTTTATTGTATTAACAGAAAATGTGCAGTCTGCATTCAAACAAAATTTGACAGGTGCATAAGTATGGGCACCCCACCAGAAAAGTGACATTAATATTTAGTAGATCCTCCTTTTGCAAAAATAACAGCCTCTAGTCGCTTCCTGTAGCTTTTAATGAGTTCCTGGATCCTGGATGAAGGTATTTTTGACCATTCCTCTTTACAAAACAATTCCAGTTCAGTTAAGTTTGATGGTCGCCGAGCATGAACAGCCCTCTTCAAATGATCCCACAGATGTTCAATAATATTCAGGTCTGGGGACTGGGATGGACATTTCAGAACAGTGTAATTGTTCCTCTGCATGAATTCCTGAGTTAGATTTGGAGCGGTGTTTTGGATCATTGTAACATAGTAACATAGTAACATAGTTAGTAAGGCTGAAAAAAGACATTTGTCCATCCAGTTCAGCCTATATTCCATCATAATAAATCCCCAGATCTACGTCCTTCTACAGAACCTAATAATTGTATGATACAATATTGTTCTGCTCCAGGAAGACATCCAGGCCTCTCTTGAACCCCTCGACTGAGTTCGCCATCACCACCTCCTCAGGCAAGCAATTCCAGATTCTCACTGCCCTAACAGTAAAGAATCCTCTTCTATGTTGGTGGAAAAACCTTCTCTCCTCCAGACGCAAAGAATGCCCCCTTGTGCCCGTCACCTTCCTTGGTATAAACAGATCCTCAGCGAGATATTTGTATTGTCCCCTTATATACTTATACATGGTTATTAGATCGCCCCTCAGTCGTCTTTTTTCTAGACTAAATAATCCTAATTTCGCTAATCTATCTGGGTATTGTAGTTCTCCCATCCCCTTTATTAATTTTGTTGCCCTCCTTTGTACTCTCTCTAGTTCCATTATATCCTTCCTGAGCACCGGTGCCCAAAACTGGACACAGTACTCCATGTGCGGTCTAACTAGGGATTTGTACAGAGGCAGTATAATGCTCTCATCATGTGTATCCAGACCTCTTTTAATGCACCCCATGATCCTGTTTGCCTTGGCAGCTGCTGCCTGGCACTGGCTGCTCCAGGTAAGTTTATCATTAACTAGGATCCCCAAGTCCTTCTCCCTGTCAGATTTACCCAGTGGTTTCCCGTTCAGTGTGTAATGGTGATATTGATTCCCTCTTCCAATGTGTATAACCTTACATTTATCATTGTTAAACCTCATCTGCCACCTTTCAGCCCAAGTTTCCAACTTATCCAGATCCATCTGTAGCAGAATACTATCTTCTCTTGTATTAACTGCTTTACATAGTTTTGTATCATCTGCAAATATCGATATTTTACTGTGTAAACCTTCTACCAGATCATTAATGAATATGTTGAAGAGAACAGGTCCCAATACTGACCCCTGCGGTACCCCACTGGTCACAGCGACCCAGTTAGAGACTATACCATTTATAACTACCCTCTGCTTCCTATCACTAAGCCAGTTACTAACCCATTTACACACATTTTCCCCCAGACCAAGCATTCTCATTTTGTGTACCAACCTCTTGTGCGGCACGGTATCAAACGCTTTGGAAAAATCGAGATATACCACGTCCAATGACTCACCGTGGTCCAGTCTATAGCTTACCTCTTCATAAAAACTGATTAGATTGGTTTGACAGGAGCGATTTCTCATAAACCCATGCTGATATGGAGTTAAACAGTTATTCTCATTGAGATAATCCAGAATAACATCCCTCAGAAACCCTTCAAATATTTTACCAACAATAGAGGTTAGACTTACTGGCCTATAATTTCCAGGTTCACTTTTAGAGCCCTTTTTGAATATTGGCACCACATTTGCTATGCGCCAGTCCTGCGGAACAGACCCTGTCGCTATAGAGTCACTAAAAATAAGAAATAATGGTTTATCTATTACATTACTTAGTTCTCTTAGTACTCGTGGGTGTATGCCATCCGGACCCGGAGATTTATCTATTTTAATCTTATTTAGCCGGTTTCGCACCTCTTCTTGGGTTAGATTGGTGACCCTTAATATAGGGTTTTCATTGTTTCTTGGGATTTCACCTAGCATTTCATTTTCCACCGTGAATACCGTGGAGAAGAAGGTGTTTAATATGTTAGCTTTTTCCTCGTCATCTACAACCATTCTTTCCTCACTATTTTTTAAGGGGCCTACATTTTCAGTTTTTATTCTTTTACTATTGATATAGTTGAAGAACAGTTTGTCTTGCTGAAAGATCCATCCCCTGCGTAACTTCAACTTTGTCATTGATTCATGAACATTATTGTCAAGAAACCGCTGATACTGAGAGGAATCCATGTGTCCCTCAACTTTAACAAGATTCCCGGTGCCGGCATTGGCCACACAGCCCCAAAGCATGATGGAACCTCCACCAAATTTTACTGTGGGTAGCAAGTGTTTTTCTTGGAATGCTGCGTTTTTTGGCCACCATGCATAACGCCTTTTTGTATGACCAAACAACTCAATCTTGGTTTCATCAGTCCACAGGACCTTCTTCCAAAAAGAAATTGGCTTCTCCAAATGTGCTTTTGCATACCTCAGCCGACTCTGTTTGTGGCGTGCTTGCAGAAATGGCTTCTTTCGTATCACTCTCCCATACAGCTTCTCCTTGTGCAAAGTGCATTGTATAGTTGACCGATGCACAGTGACACCATCTGCAGCAAGTTGATGCTGCAGCTCTCTGGAGGTGGTCTGAGGATTGTCCTTGACTGATCTCACCATTCTTCTTCTCTGCCTTTCTGATGTTTTTCTTGGCCTACCACTTCTGGCCTTAACAAGAACTATACCTGTGCTCTTCCATTTCCTTACTATGTTCCTCACAGAGGAAATTGACAGGTGAAATCTCTGAGACAGATTTTTGTATCCTTCCCCTGAACAACTATGTTGAATAATCTTTGTTTTCAGATCATTAGACAGTTGTTTTGAGGAGCCCATGATGCCACTCTTCAGAGGAGATTCAAACAGGAGAACAACTTGCAAGTGGCCACTTTAAGTAGCTTTTCTCATGATTGTATACACCTGGCTATGAAGGTCAAAGCTCAATGAGGTTAGAAAACCAAAAAAAGTGCTTTAGTAAGTCAGTAAAAAGTAGGTAGGAGTATATAAAACAAGAAAATAAGGGTGCCCATACTTATGCACCTGTCAAATTTTGTTTGAATGCAGATTGCACATTTTTTGTTAGTACAATAAACCTCATTTCAAGGCAGAAACATTACTGTGTCCAACAGTTATTAGATATATGAAACTGAAATAGCTGTTGCAAAAAAACAATTTTTATGAAACATTAAGCTTAAGATTAATAGGGGTGCCCAAACTTTTTCATATAACTGTATATGGAGCATTATATGGAGCCCATCATACACTGAAACATCATATATGGAGCCCATTATATATAGAGTTTTTCTTATTAGGCTATGTTCACACATTGCGTTTTTTACCGCGGAACCGCGGCGATTTTGCAGCTGCGGGTCCGCAGCAGTTTCCATAGCGTTTACAGTAACATGTAAACCCTATGGAAACCGCAAACCGCTGTGCACATGCTGCGGGAAAAACCGCACGGGTACGCAGCGGTTTACAACCCGCAGCATGTCACTTCTTTGTGCAGAATCGCAGCGATTCTGCACCCATAGAAATGCATTGATCCGCTTACTTCCCGCATGGGGCTGTGCACACCATGCGGGAAGTAAGCGGATAATGTGCGGGTGGTACCCGGGGTGGAGGAGAGGAGATTCTCCTCTAGGCCCCGGGAACCATATTTGTGTAAAAAAAAAAAAAAAATTAAATAAAAAATCATGATATACTCACCTCTGAAGTCTCAGCGCTGCACGAGGCCGTCCGGTCTCAGGTTTGCTATGCGACCAGGACCTGCGGTGACGTCGCGGTCACATGACCGTGACGTCACGAAGGTCCTTCTCGCACAGCATCTTTGGAACCGGACCGCCGCCTGCAGCGCCCAGGAGATCGGGACATGAGAGGTTGAGTATATATCATTATTTTATTATTTTTAACATTACTATTGATGCTGCATATTGCTGCATATGCAGCATCAATAGTAGGGGTAAAATCCCGCAGCGGAACCCGCAGGACAAACCGCGATAAATCTGCAGGGATAACCGCAGCGAGTTTGCCCTGCAGATTTATCAAATCTGCTGCGGGAGAACCCGCAGGGACAGGACGCTATGTGTGAACATAGCCTAAGTGATGAGCGAGTGTACTCGTTGCTCGGATTTTCCCTAGCACGCTCGGGTGATCTCCGAGTATTTGTAAGTGCTCGGAGATTTAGTTTTCCTTGCCTCAGCTGAATGATTTACAGCTGATAGACAGCTTGAATACATGTGAGGATTCCCTAGCAACCAGTCAACCCCCACATGTACTCAGGCTGGCTAGTAGCCGTAAATCATGCAGCTGTGTCCACAAAAACTAAATCTCCGAACAGTTACAAATATTCGGAGATGACCCGAGCGTGCTCAGGAAAACCTGAGCAACAAATATACTCGCTCATCACTAATAATTAGTGATTTATTTTTCAGTCAAGATGGGAAGCAGAATGTACATGAATGAGAAAAAAATGAACTTTTTTGAATTTACCAAATGGCTGCAATGAAACAAAGAGTGGAAAATTTAAAGGGGTCTGAATAATTTCCGTATGCTTTGTATGTAGCCTGTTCGGTTTGGAGCAATATATGGAGCCAATCATATACTGGAAAATTATGTGAGGCCCATCATATTATGTATGTAGCAGTATATGGGGTCTAGTCTGTATGGAGCATTATATGGAGCCCAATATATATGGAGCAATATATGGGACCCATCATATAGTGGAGCATTATATGGAGCCCATTCTATATGGAGCATTATATAGGCCCATCATATACTGTATGGAACATTATGTGGGGCTCATTATGTATGGATAAATTGATGGGGCTCATTCTTCTGTATGGTGAATTTTATGGGGCTCATTATACTGTATAGGGCATTATATTGGGCCCATTATTCTGTATGGAGCAATATATGGGGCTCATTCTGTATGGAGCAATATATGGAGCTCATTTACTGTTTTGAGTATTATATGTGGCTCATTATACTGTATGGAGCATTATATGGGGCTCATTATTCTGTATGGATCATTATATGTGGTTCATTATACTGTATGGAGCAATATATGGAGCTCATTCTGTATGGAGCAATATATGGGGCTCATTATTCTCTACGGAGCACTATGTTGTGCCCATAATACTGTATGAAGGACTATACAGTCCAGTTTCTGACCTATTGTAGAATTTACAATAGATATCACTCATGTAATGTAAACAGTAAGTGAAATTGTTGCCATTGTACTATACCTATATTTATCTGCTGTATCTGTGCATCATGAATTGTGGTATGTGTTAAAGGGGCCCACTGAGACTCCTTCACCCGGGGCCCACGAAAACCTGGAGCCGTCCCTGCTCAGTAGGACTCCAGTGATCAGCAGGCTGTGACCTATCCTATTGATAAATGCTTTTGGCTATCTCCATCTTTCCCATTGAAAGTAAATGCAACAGAGGTGCGCTTGCTCGAAATTTGCTCCATTCTTACGGGAATATTTTTTTGGGTCCCTGTTACTGACATCTTGCTCAGCACATACACTGCATAGCAGAATATCAATGATGGTGCAGTGCGGATTGATAGCACCACGCTCACTGTGTATAGAGCCCTGACTGCTTACTGCCTCTGCTTATACCCTCTTGACAGGAAGCCAGTGATTGCTGGGAGAACATAACTTTTTTTTTTACAAACAGGGCACTTCAGAGCCTTAATCCGGAGATCGGTGGGGCTCGAAGCAGTGAGAGCGGTGGCGTTCAGCAGTGGGACCCCATAATCAGCAGGTTGTGAATTATCCTGTTGTTAGATGCTATTTCATCTCTCCCGTTGAAACTAAGTGAAGCTGAGATGCACCTGCTTGAAGTCTGTTTCATTCTTACGGGGATCTTTTCGGGGATCCCAGCAATCCGATTCTTAGCACTCAGGAAGTTGTCTCCCTGCTCCTTGTCTGATATCCTGCTCAGCACATATGATGGAAAGCCATATATCAGTAGTAGTGCAGGGGGAGTGATTGCAGTACGCTCACTGTGTACAGAGAGATGACTGCATATGGCCGCGCGCCGCCCACCTGAGTTTGAAGCGAGCAGCTGCAGGGAGGACATATCCTCACTCTTACGAAAAGGGCACTTTAGAGCCTTAAGCTTAGGATCGGTGGGGCTCCCAGCAGTGGGATTGGTGGGGTCCAGCAGTATCACCCTGCTCCTTGACTGACAGCCTGTTAGCCCATACGATGCGTAGCAGAATATAGTTCAAGGAGGGTGATTGCAGCACGCTTACTGGTTACAGAGCGCTAACTGCTGACGGCCCCCTGGCACCGCCCTCTTGACTGAAAGCAAGCAGCTGCAGGGAGAATGTTACCTTATTTTCTCCCTGCAGCTAAATGTCCATTTAGACAGTGATGGGTGTTTTATACCGTAATTACCTGCAGATTAGCACTAATGCTGCATGTAAGACCTATTTTTTATGACTGGCGTCCTCTAATATTAGTCCTAAAAACAATCTGACGATAAATGAACTTGCCGCTCTTCACCCCTTATAACTTACTTGTATGCACCTCCAGCCGCTACCTTAAAAAAAATAACATAAAAACAAAATTATCTTGCAAATAAACCATTACTAGCACAAGAGCGAGAGCATAATTCATCAGGTTTGTTCCTCCGACACATAGTAATATCTGCATACATACCCACAGCAGGAATACACGCATGTGAGTGACCTTGGCAGCGAGATTGGACAGAAGTGAATGTGTTTCCTTCATGCTCTGTGGAGGAACCGGATTGTGAAGAATGAGATTATTGTGATTTCTGTTGATTTATTGTGCTTTATCTCCTTCTGTCTATTCATACGTCTTCATTATTCCTTTTCACTCTCCTGCTTCACCCATCAACAAGGCACTACTGTCTGTAAAAAAAAATGCATGGTATATGACACAGGATGACCGGCGCTGGAATGGGATGTTTCACTCTCTGTGTAGGTAGCCCACAGGTCACCTTTTTTCTGGGTCAGCAAGGCTGCATAGAAATCAGTGGTGGTACATGCTATTGTGTCTATCTCAGGAATATATAACAAGGGGAAACTTCTGAGCAAATGCAGTCGCTTAAAGCTAGCCTCTAGGGCGCTTTCACGTGCTCTGTTTCTATGCAGTAAAGTGAGCAAAATTATGTAAAAATATTATACTTTAATCATTTTTTAAATCCAATCATTACATGGCTTTCAAAATTCACTTTTAAAACACTTGGGCAATATAATTAGAGTTTATTGATGTTCATTTCTGTTTGTAGCTTAAAGGGAATCTGTCAGCAGGATTTCACCCACCAAACTATTTATATGCACTTGTAGCTCTTTCAAAGACAAGTCCAAGTCCAGCAAAACCTTGAGATGGCCAATCCATTCCTGTATTACTGATAAATTAGTGTTTGAATGAGTCTGAAGCACTATGGTATATCTGAAGCCTCTGTCACTCCAGCTCTGTTCACTGCCCAGCGCCGCCGCCTCCTGATTAACTCCTTTGCAGTTGCACAGCATAGAGACTGTCAGTCAAACAGGAGCAGATTGTGATGGGCAGGGAATAAACCTGGAGTGACAGAAGCTTCAGATCTTTGAATGCTGATTTTTCATTAATGGACTAACAGACTTTCCATGTTAAGGTATTGTTGAATCTGTCTTTGAGAGAGCTACATGTGCATAAAAAAAAGTTTAGGGTGTGAAATCCTGCTGTCAGATTCCCTTTAAAATCTTTCTATCCAGTTATTGCATCCTCTGCAGCCAATCGAACGAGACAAGCGGAGTTCCTAAAGGATTATTTGTATTTTGTAAAGTGATGACATATTGCGAGGATATGGACATAAGTTTGTGATTAGTAGGAGTTTTACCTCTTGGACCCCACCACTGACGATGAGAATGATTAGGCCACAGGGTAGATTTATTGTACAGCAGAGCTTCAGCCGCCTCCTGTGCAGGGAACTCTAACCAGAGGCTGGCTGCACAGTCGGGGTGACCGGGGCATCACTGTATAGGGAAAGGGGGAAATAAATTAGATCTGTTGCCCATTCAGTGTCAGAGGTCAGACCTCCATGAGCACACCCTGATGGTATATATCATAGAATGGAAATAACCCTTTAATGATGGTTTTTCAAAAATTTTAAAATAAAACTTAACAGCATGATAGGTGATAAATGGAATCCCATCACTGATTCTTCCCCGGATCATAAGAACGGGGCCCTGAGTTCCCATTTTAATGGAGCAGCGCTTGGCGTTCACACTGAAGGAATGACAGAGAAGGTAAATACAGTGCTGGGCTAGCTGTCAGTCACATAGATCATCAATAGAGCATCAGTTCTCTCTCTACCAGAGACCATCCCCTGTGGGCCCCAGGAGTCAGACACTTATGACCAGTCCTATGGATACGTGATAAGGGGATAGATCCAAGATCATAGAATAAGCCTCTAATGAGACATGACATATCATTCAGTCAACCTGAGACCCCCAGTCCGTAGTGCAGCTTCACTAGTGTCACCAGTCCTTGCAGAGTCCTGGGGGAGCACAGAACTGTGTTCTTTCTAAAACTGCGCTTTTATTTTTCTTACATTGCTTGTTTTTCCCAAGAAATACGGAAAGTCTTCTTTGGGAGACTGGGTAATCAATGAAGTGTCGCCTGCCATTATCAGAGCTAATGAGATGGTAGCTCTTCCAAGTGGTTAGCATTAGATGTGGAGATCCGTCTGCTCCACTGAGGCCCATGAAGATATCCTCTATACAAATCCTGTCTTTATACGGACGCGTTTTGTGCATGCGCCGGCGGATATGAAGCAGTTAACGAACGTTCTACCTGTAACATTATACAGCTTTTTTTTCTCTCCCTTTGTTCCATTAGTTTAACCCAAGGCTGTATTTATAGAGCTTCAGCTATTTGTAATTCTTTGAGCGCTAAGCTTTTCAGGGTGTTTAGACATGTTTGTATTGCGGGAACGAATCTGAGTTAAGGAGCTGTCGATCTCGCCTTTCATCCAGGTAATTGGCGTGGAATGATTCATTTCTGATTATGGGAGGTATGAAGCCTATCGGAAAGGTAGCGACTGTTACTTGCAGAAGGTCAGAAGGATCTTTTATCATCACTCCAGCCTGGCGTTTCCCACACATAAGCTTGTGCCTGGGAGCGGCAATAAGTCATTTTTTATTATTATTTTGAGCTTTGTAATGAATCACATTTTTTATTA
The DNA here is from genome assembly GCF_032444005.1 of Ranitomeya imitator. Taxonomy (NCBI): domain Eukaryota; kingdom Metazoa; phylum Chordata; class Amphibia; order Anura; family Dendrobatidae; genus Ranitomeya; species Ranitomeya imitator. The sequence continues at coordinate 412,082,492 of NC_091283.1, read as the reverse complement.
GGAGGAGAATAATAAAGTCTTGCGGTCCATTTTCCGATGTGTCATCGTGCTGGGGCCGACATCTGGGATGCAGAGAAAAGTGGGATCAGATAGTACCTTGGCTGGGAAGCAGGTTTCACCAGGAGCAACATTGCTCCTCACTTCACATGGGAAATGAATCAGTGCTGGGGGGTCCACAATGAAAAATTTTATGTTACTTATGGCGATGCTGAACCCTGAAATGACCTTCCTGCTGTAGATACATATATCACTAGGCCTGTGTGATGGCATGCTGTATGTATGACTTGGGTCTCAGATGGACATCAAGTAGAAATGACCAATAATGGAGATGGTGATGCTCATTTACAGAACCATGATGGCCAGTGCATGATCGCTGCCCCACAGTCCAGTACACATCGTTACTTTTGGCACTCTCTGAAGTAGTGGAGAATAGTACACCTCTCACAAGTAATGATGCTGCTGGCTTGTAAGTAACCCTGTGAGAAATAAGTCTGTACAAACAGGACACATTTATGGACCACGCAGCACGATCGAGGTTTGGTGCCATCTCATGATTCTTTTCTGGTAATTTGTATACGGCACATGCAGAGTTCAAACTTCTTGTCTCCAGATAATATAACTACTAAACATAGATTTAAAGAGGTTGTCCAGGATATTTCTTGTTACTATAAGCATAAAAAGTAACAGACAACTAGTTACCAACTAACTGTGTGTTCCACGCAGCGCCAGGCAATTCAGCTTTTCAATATCAGCAGAGGAACTCTTTCTCTTCCAGGCTCCTATGCCGACGGGGCACCTCACATTTAAGGATTGGGGAGACGCCTATTAATCAGCATGACTTCAACAGGGCAGAGCAGAAGAGAAGCTGTTGCTCTGCTGACGTGGCATCAGTGGAAGCCGCTGAATCGCCTGAACGAGCTCTGTGCTGGCAGATATCGACATTTGGCACAGCAGGCAGATAGTTAGCAATGACCTGCCTGTTAGTTCTTTGACACATTTCAAAGATAAAAAATTAAGAAACTGCTTAGAAAAGCAATCTCAAACAGGTTTGTGCTGCGGTGACACGTTAGCGGCTTAATTTACCTTTTCCAGTTCAATAGTTGTTACGAGATATTGGGGCACCTCTGGTCCAGCATTAGTATGGCATCCAGCTGAAAAGGACACTTGGGAGGAGCATTGTGAATAGCAACTTTTCTATCGACGTACCACAGCCAACTAGCATCACTGAGAACAGTTTGGGTGCTGAGTGAAAGACAAGAGCTGACTGTCCTTCTACATGTCCTTTTCAGCTGAATGCAGGTCACGTTGTTCAGCCTCTCAGACGCTGGTTGCTAGAATTGAATAGTGGGAGCTTTAGGTTCCTGCCTCAATTTTCAGCTGGCTTTTTAAGGGTGACCTCTACGGTATAATGAAGTATTGGGGACACTTTGCAGCATTTTGTACAGTTGCTACAATCTTGTGCATTTGTATTACTGTATCTGCTGCCTGGTAACATTGAGTCCTCGCTGACCGTGGTGCTGAAATCCACTGCTTAGCAATAAATGTTTCCATGTTTAGCTCCTGTGCAAGATCTGAGGCTCCCACACCTATTGTGTGCCGGCGTAAGCACAGATGCCTGCCTGAAATTGATTTCTTTTGACATGATGTGTTATATGTGACTTGTGGCCGCCCTTCTGTCCCTCTAGTCACATAATATTCCACCTGTGTTCTGCAGACACACCGAGGACCGCAGCGTAGACAGGGCAGGTAGCCCTTTACTGCCGTGCGTTGCCACATGTATTGCTCTCACAGAGACATAGGAGACCACTAGATGCAATCTCACAAATTACCCTCCGCAATCTGAATGTTGATAATAGGCATGTATTAGGGATGTGAAAATACCATGCACCCTCTTCTATTCTCCCTGGTAGGTTAAGAAGCATCTCTCATCATTTAGGCTATCACTTGCTCTCACAGCTACACAGACGACGTGCTAGGACGCTGTGATTTCAGGTAGACACTTTCAAGTAATTACGTTCCTGTAAAGCAGGGGTGAGGAACCTTCTTTCTTGCCAAGGGCCATTTGTGTCTTTAAACGATCCCTCGGGGGCCGTACAAATTGTACGCTAACACCGCCCACAAAGTAAGTCGTTACACTGGCACCGGTGTCAGGATGTAATGCTTCAGTAGTGAACGCTGCTTGCTGGTGCTCACAGAGCAAGAAGAAATTAAAACGCCGGTGAGCATCAAAACACAGCTGCTGGGCTAAACAATGTGGTCCCCAGGAACCTAGCCGGGGGTCGGAAAGAAGGCCGTAGATTGCTTTCGGGCCTGAGGTTCCCCACCCCTGCTGTAAGGGGTAGCAGTGGTTGCTGCCATGTAGTAGTCCTGAATCAGCATGGGCCTAACCATAATAGGTGCAAGGGGTGCAATCGCATCTAGGGCCCTTTGGCTCATATGAAAATATAATTACTATTAAAGACTCGCAATAATTAAAGGCCCCATTGGAGCTTTTGCATTAGGGCCCACAAGAGCCAAGTTACGCCACGGAGTATCAGTACTAATGTATCCACAGAACCTTCTGTCCTGCACACTCCATTTGGAATCTTGTGACCAATGTACGTGGTTTAGTTACTAAAGAACATTTTTTGCAGAGCGTCCTGTGAAGAGACTGCGATTAGTCTGCCATGCAGACATATAGGACAACAGGAACATCCTGTGATCAGTCTGATATCAATAACGTCTGGAAACATCAAGGAGAAATTAGTGCAATGTTTACAAGGTTATATGTTATGACTCAGGATTTCTCTTTAACATATTTTTTGCCAATTTTGTGAATAATGCGCATAACTATTGTACATGAAGTATGTGCACAGTGACTCCACCAGGAGAATAGTGAGTGCAGCTCTGGAGTATAATACAGGATATAACTCAAGATCAGTACAGGATAAGTACTGAAATGTACGTACACAGTGAATGCACCAGCAGAATAGTGAGTGCAGCTCTGGGGTATAATACAGGATGTAACTCGGGATCAGTACAGGATGTGTAATGTAATGTATGTACACAGTGATTGCACCAGCAGAATAGTGAGTGCAGCTCTGGCGTATAATACAGGATGTAACTCAGGATCAGTACAGGATAAGTAATGTAATGTATGTACACAGTGACTGCACCAGCAGAATAGTGAGTGCAGCTCTGGAGTATAATACAGGAGGTAACTCAGGATCAGTACAGGAAAAGCATTGTATGTACACAGTGACTGCACCAGCAGAATAGTGAGTGCAGCTCTGAAGTATAATACAGGATGTAACTCAAGATCAGTACCGGATAAGTAATGTAATGTATGTACACAGTGAATGCACCAGCAAAATATTGAGTGCAGCTCTGAAGTATAATACAGGTTGTAACTCAGGATCAGTACAGGATAAGTACTGAAATGTGCGTACACAGTGAATGCACCAGCAGAATAGTGAGTGCAGCTCTGGGGTATAATACAGGATGAAAACTCAGGATCAGTACAGGATAAGTAATTTAATGTATGTACACAGTGACCCCATCAGCAGAATAGTGAGTGCAGCTCTGGGGTATAATACAGGATGTAACTCTGGATCAGTACAGGATGTGTAATGTATGTATACAGTGACTGCACCAGCAGAATAGTGAGTGCAGCTCTAGAGTACAATACAGTATAATACAGGATGTATTACAGTGTGCTTCTTTTGGGCATCTCTGTACATTTAGCAAGTGTCACCTTCAGAATGTTGTCTGCAGCTTTATTCCAGACTGACAGATGTAAAACACGACACAACACACTGCAAGTAGCACAGTCACAAATATTACTGATTCATGTCGCTCTCCTCATCTTCATTTTGCATTGCCAGAATTTAATTAGTGAGTAAAGTTCCTGTTGTTACGATTTTCAATTAAAACTGGACGCTTTAGGGTATACAAGGAAAACCTCATTGCGCTTTACCCTCTGTTGTGTCCTTGATGCAATCTGAATAAAGGATGATGTCGTGTTTATCTGACTTATTCATGGATATTTTGGACAAGGTTAAAGGATTAGTCATGGAGAACCTTATTCAGTTCATGGACCAGAATTTTTGGCATAAATTTGGAGACTTCTGTAGAGTAGTTTTAAGAAACTATCATGTGCTTTGGCGTCTGTGAACTCCTTGAAGGGGTTGGCCCCTAATTTCTTCCAACTTGTAATATACTACTACAAAACTAAGATTTTTCCAATTACCCGTATATACTCGAGTATAAGCCGACCCCCTTAATTTTGCCACAAAAAGCTGGGCAAACTTAATGACTCGAGTATAAACCTAGGGTGGGAAATGCAGCAGCTACCGGTAAATTTCAAAAGTAAAAATAGATACCAATAAAAGTAAAATTAATTGAGACATCAGTAGGTTAAGTGTTTTTGAATATCCATATTGAATCAGGAGCCCCATATAATGCTCCATAAAGTTTGTTGGGCCCCATTAGATGCTCCATATTAAAATATGCCCCATATAATGCTGCATAAAGGGTAATAAGGGCCTCATAAGATGCTCCATAGAGATATTTGCCCTATATAGTGCTGCACAAACGTTATGGCCCCATAAGATACTCCGTACAGTCACTTGCCCCATTAAGTGCTGCACAAGTGTTATGGCCCCATACAGATGCCCCGTACAGCCACTTGCCCCATATAGTGCTGCACAAGTATTATGGCCCCATACAGATGCTCCGTACAGCCACTTGCCCCATATAGTGCTGCACAAGTGTTATGGCCCCATACAGATGCTCCGCACAGCCACTTGCCCCATATAGTGCTGCACAAGTGTTATGGCCCCATACAGATGCTCCGCACAGCCACTTGCCCCATATAGTGCTGCACAAGTGTTATGGCCCCATACAGATGCTCCATACAGCCACTTGCTCCCTTATAGTGCTGCACAAGTATGGCCCCATAAGATGCTCCGCACAGCCACTTGCCCCTTATAATGCTGCACAAGTATGGCCCCATAAGATGCTCCGCACAGCCACTTGCCCCTTATAATGCTGCACAAGTATGGCCCCATAAGATGCTCTGCACAGTCACTTGCCCCTTATAATGCTGCACAAGTATGGCCCCAGAAGATGATCCATACACTCACTTGCCCCTTATAATGCTGCACAAGTATGGCCCCATACAGATGCTCCGCACAGGCACTTGCCCCATTTGCTTTTGCTGCCATAAAAAAAAAAATCACATACTCACCTTTCTTCACTCAGGACCCCGGCACTTTTACCTGCTTCTCGTGCAGCTCTGTCTTCGGCACTGACGTTCAGCAGAGTGAGTTCTGTTGTCAAGCTCCCTCCTGTGGTCATGAATGGTACTTCGGCTGGTTCTGTCCATGGGCTTCCTCTGGTGGTTGTGAGTGGGGCTGCGGCTTCTGAGTTTCCTTCCACAGGTGACGAGGTTGATTCGTTAGCTGGCTGCTCTATTTAACTCCACTTAGATCTTTGCTCCATGCCACCTGTCAATGTTCCAGTATTGGTCTGTTCGCTCCTGGACCGTTCTTGTGACCTGTCTTCTCCAGCAGAAGCTAAGTTCCTGCTTGTTTTTCTCTTGTTTGCTATTTTTCTGTCCAGCTTGCTATTTTGATTTTTGTCTTGCTTGCTGGAAGCTCTGGGACGCAGAGGGAGTGCCTCCGCACCGTGAGTCGGTGCGGAGGGTCTTTTGCGCCCTCTGCGTGGTTTTTTTGTAGTTTTTGTGCTGACCGCAAAGTCACCTTTCCTATCCTCTGTCTGTTCAGTAAGTCGGGCCTCTCTTTGCTAAATCTATTTCATCTCTGTGTTTGTGATTTTCATTTTAACTCACAGTCATTATATGTGGGGGGCTGCCTTTTCCTTTGGGGAATTTCTCTGAGGCAAGGTAGGCTTTATTTTTCTATCTTTGGGGCTAGCTAGTTCTTAGGCTGTGACGAGTTGCATAGGGAGCGTGAGGAGCATTTCACGGCTATTTCTAGTGTGTGTGATAGGATTAGGGATTGCGGTCAGCAGAGTTCCCACGTTCCAGAGCTTGTCCTGTATTATTATTAACTATCAGGTCTTTCCGTGTGCTCTTTACCACCTGGTCCATTATTGTCCTAACCACCAGGTCATAACAGCAGAGGGCGCGCACTGACTACAGGGGCTGAATTCAGCCCTAGGATTGTCACTGCACCTGGGCTATAGGAGCTCCGGCAACAATCTGCATCGCCAAATATTGCAAGTTTTGCTGATTTCCCTGGTGAAAACAGCAGCGTGTACAAAAATACGTGCTTCCTCTGACACTTCCTTGGTAGGAAAGAAACGGAGCCCGGGATGCACCAGGTGAGGTGAGTATAATGATTTGCTTTTAGTTGTGGCCCCAATTCATGATTCTTATTGCACCTTTTAAAAAATAAATACCTAAATAAATAAAAGTTTGGATTTTAGACAATATGATTTTTGCGCCAAATTCATTATTACTTTCACAACATTTTACGCCCTTTTTTCAGTTCTTTTTATATCATCTATATGATATAAAAATTACATAACATCTCCCACCTCCTTCACCGCAAATAATTATATGGGGCCAGTTATTTATTATATTGTCGTCTTTTGCAAAAGATTTTTGGGTAACACAGCAAAATTTTAAAACATTGGAATATGTTGCGCTTTTTTTGCCTCCTCTATTGACTTAAGTGGAGAAAATCTGCAATAAATCCAGTAGAAAGAATAAGATTCTGACAATTTTTAAATTGGGACCCCATGTCAATTTATGGGTAGTGTGCACATAGAGATTTTCAAGACATTTTTGGAGCAGAAACGGAGCTTAAAGTGCATGTTTTGGAGGAAGAATATCTCTTTGATATGCAAAAGGAATTTCTGAGGGTTACTGGAACAAAAACTGAATGGAAACTCTCCAAATTTTTCTCAAAAATGCAAACCCCTCAAAAACCTGGAGTTTCCATTCCAAAATCTCAGCAAAAAAGTCTCCATGTGCACACAGCCATTTTCTGCTCAGTTTTTGCTTCAAAAAGACTCTTGTGTGCACATAGCTATGTGCTGCTATTTTACCGCAGCCTTTGGAGACTTGTTGTACTTTTCGCTGCTTTTCTGCCTTTAGTTGAGTGTCGCAATCAGATACAGATAAGTCCATATATATTTGGACAGAGACAAAATTATTCTGATGTTGGTTATAGACATTACCACAATGAATTTTAAACAAAACAATTCAGATGCAGTTGAAGTTCAGACTTTCAGCTTTCATTTGAGGGTATCCATATTAAAATTGGATGAAGGGTTTAGGAGTTTCAGCTCCTTAACATGTGCCACCCTGTTTTTCAAGGGACCAAAAGTAATTGGACAATTGACTCCAAGGCTATTTCATGGACAGGTATGGGCAATCCCTTTGTTATGTCATTCTCAATTAAGCAGATAAAGGCCTGGAGTTGATTTGAGGTGTGGTGCTTGCATTTGGAAGGTTTTGCTGTGAAGTAAACATGTGGTCAAAGGAGCTCTCCATGCAGGTGAAACAAGCCATCCTTAAGCTGCGAAAACAGAAAAAACCCATCCTAGAAATTGCTACAATTATAGGAGTGGCCAAATCTACAGTTTGGTACATCCTGAGAAAGAAAGAAATCACTGGTGAACTCATCAATGCAAAAAGACCTGGGCGCCCACGGAAGACAACAGTGGTGGATGATCGCAGAATAATCTCCATGGTGAAGAGAAACCCTTTCACAACAGCCAACCAAGTGAACAACTCTCTCCAGGAGGTCGGCGTATCAATATCCAAATCTACCATAAAGAGAAGACTGCATGAAAGTAAATACAGAGGGTTCACTGCACGGTGCAAGCCACTCATAAGCATCAAGAATAAAAAGGCTAGCCTGGACTTTGCTAAAAAAAACATCTACAAAAGCCAGCACAGTTCTGGAAGAACATTCTTTGGACAGATGAAACCTGAGGCATTCAGAGCCATACTGTGTGCTCAGATCCAGCCGAATGCAGGAAAAATGATTGGTCGTCGTTTCATACTACAGATGGACAATGACCCAAAAAATAAAGCCAAAGCAACCCAGGAGTTTATTACAGCAAAGAAGTGGAATATTCTTGAATGGCCAAGTCAGTCACCTGATCTCATCCCAATTGAGCATGCATTTCACTTGTTAAAGACTAAACTTCAGACAGAAAGGCCCACAAACAAACAGCAACTGAAAACCACCGCAGTGAAGGCCTGGCAGAGCATCAAAAAGGAGGAAACACAGCATTTGGTGATGTCCATGAGTTCAAGACTTCAGGCAGTCATTGCCAACAAAGGGTTTTCAGCCAAGTACTAGAAATGAGCATTTTATTTACAAAAATGTAATCTGTCCAATTACTTTTGGTCCCTTTAAAAACAGGGTGGCACATGTTAAGGAGCTGAAACTCCTAAACCCTTCATCCAATTTTAATGTGGATACCCTCAAATGAAAGCTGAAAGTCTGAACTTCAACTGCATCTGAATTGTTTTGTTTGAAATTCATTGTGGTAATTAGGCTGGAGCGAAACAGATCGGACAAATTCAAGAGTCGCCGACTTTTGGCAAAGTCGGGTTTTATGAAACCCGACCCGATCCTAGTGTGGGATCGGCGATGCGGTCGGCGATTTTCGCGCCAAAGTCGCGTTTCGTATGACGCGTTGGGCGCCATTTTTTCAGCCAATGAAGGAGCGTGGGCAGAGTGATGACATAGGTCTTGGGGGCGTGCACGCCTATCGTCATCTACTCGCTTGTGCGCTGTAGCGATTTGCAATGTGTAACACCAGCTTTTCTGTTCAGGGACGGGGAGAGAGAGAGAGAGAGATTTCCCATTGACTTTGCATTGGGTTTCGTGTTTCGGTCGATCCCCGACTTTTCGCGATAATCGGCCAATTTCACTCGACTCGACTTTTGAGATAGTCGGGTTTCGCGAAATCCGACTCGTCCCTAAAAAAGTAAAAGTCGCTCAACCCTAGTGGTAATGTCTATAACCAAAATTAGAAAAATGTTGTCTCTGTCCAAATATATATGGACTTAACTGTATATGTAGAGCAGATCTCAACATTTCAACACATCTCCAAAAGATAGTCTTTTTATTAAAATGTGTCCGGCAATATGAAGTGTCTGACAGTTTCATGCTCGCTCTCCATTATATGGCAGCTTGTTTCTCACTCACTCGGGTCGTGCAAATTACATGTTTCCAACAGGGTTCACGTATTCAGCTATTCATTTCCATCAATTTAGCATCAGATTGCTAGTGTCAAACCGCTAATCAAAGCGCAATTAGCATAACAAATATGTAGAAGTTAATTAAAGATGGGAGCAGAGCAGAAAAGAGGTCGCATTTCCGTAGAGATCGGATCTCGGGTCACAGTTCAGTCTGCTTCATGCTTCTGGTATCACAGCTGTGATTTCATGGCCTTGGAAAAAAAAGCCTCATATGCTGCATTTTTAACCAGCATCAACTAGGAGACAACGAAATAAACCTTTTTTTCTACAGTACAATGTGATGGATTGGTTTATGATAATTTTCCACATCTGAATTAACTGAATTATGGCGCGTACCACGCTGCCAGCATTTCACTATGAGGGCTCGTGCACATGGCCGCATTTTCGGTCCAAGTGCGATTCAGCAAAACATCGTACCATTGTTATCCTATGGGGCTGTGCATGTCAGATGCTTTCCTTGGACCGAGCCATTCCAAGGAAAAAGTAACATAGTAATATAGTAACATAGTTAGTAAGGCCGAAAAAAGACATTTCTCCATCCAGTTCAGCCTATATTCCATCATAATAAATCCCCAGATCTACGTCCTTCTACAGAACCTAATAATTGTATGATACAATATTGTTCTGTTCCAGGAAGACATCCAGGCCTCTCTTGAACCCCTCGACTGAGTTCGCCATCACCACCTCCTCAGGCAAGCAATTCCAGATTCTCACTGCCCTAACAGTAAAGAGTCCTCTTCTATGTTGGTGGAGAAACCTTCTCTCTTCCAGACGCAAAGAATGCCCCCTTGTGCCCGTCACCTTCCTTGGTATAAACAGATCCTCAGCGAGATATTTGTATTGTCCCCTTATACAGTTAGGTCCATATATATTTGGACAGAGACAACATTTTTCTAATTTTGGTTACAGACATTACCACAATGAATTTTAAACAAAACAATTCAGATGCCGTTGAAGTTCAGACTTTCAGCTTTCATTTGAGGGTATCCACTTTAAAATTGGATGAAGGGTTTAGGAGTTTCAGCTCCTTAACATGTGCCACCCTGTTTTTAAAGGGACCAAAAGTAATTGGACAGATTCAATAATTTTAAATAAATTGTTCATTTTTAGTACTTGGTTGAAAACCCTTTGTTGGCAATGACTGCCTGAAGTCTTGAACTCATGGACATCACCAGACGCTGTGTTTCCTCCTTTTTGATACTCTGCCAGGCCTTCACTGTGGTGGTTTTCAGTTGCTGTTTGTTTGTGGGCCTTTTCTGTCTGAAGTTTAGTCTTTAACAAGTGAAATGGTGCTCAATTGGGCTGAGATCAGGTGACTGACTTGGACATTCAAGAATATTCCACTTCTTTGCTTTAATAAACTCCTGGGTTGCTTTGGCTTTATGTTTTGGGTCATTGTCCATCTGTAGTATGAAACGACGACCAGTCAGTTTTGCTTCATTTGGCTGGATCTGAGCACACAATATGGCTCTCAATACCTCAGAATTCATTCGGCTGCTTCTGTCCTGTGTCACGTCATCAATAAACACTAGTGACCCAGTGCCACTGGCAGCCATGCATGCCCAAGCCATCACACTGCCTCAGCCGTGTTTTACAGATGATGTGGTATGCTTTGGATTATGAGCTGTACCATGCCTTCACCATACTCTTCTCTTTCCATCATTCTGGTAGAGGTTGATCTTGGTTTCATCTGTCCAAAGAATGTTCTTCCAGAACTGTGCTGGCTTTTTTTTATGTTTTTTAGCAAAGTCCAGTCTAGCCTTTTTATTCTTGATGCTTATGAGTGGCTTGCACCGTGCAGTGAACCCTCTGTATTTACTTTCATGCAGTCTTCTCTTTATGGTAGATATGGATATTGATACGCCGACCTCCTGGAGAGTGTTGGTCACTTGGTTGGCTGTTGTGAAGGGGTTTCTCTTCACCATGGAGATTATTCTGCGATCAGCCACCACTGTTGTCTTCCGTGGATGCCCAGGACTTTTTGCATTGATGAGTTCACCAGTGCTTTCTTTCTTTCTCAGGATGAACCAAACTGTAGATTTTGCCACTCCTAATGTTGTAGCAATTTCTCGGATGGGTTTTTTCTGTTTTTGCAGCTTAAGGATGGCTTGTTTCACCTGCATGGAGAGCTCCTATGACCACATGTTTACTTCACAGCAAAACCTTCCAAATGCAAGCACCACACCTCCAATCAACTCCAGGCCTTTTATCTGCTTAATTGAGAATGACATAATGAAGGAATTGCCCACACCTGTCCATGAAATAGCCTTGGAGTCAATTGTCCAATTACTTTTGGTCCCTTTAAAAACAGGGTGGCACATGTTAAGGAGCTGAAACTCCTAAACCCTTCATCCAATTTTAATGTGGATAACCTCAAATGAAAGCTGAAAGTCAGAACTTCAACTGCATCTGAATTGTTTTGTTTAAAATTCATTGTGGTAATGTCTATAACCAAAATTAGAAAAATGTTGTCTCTGTCCAAATATATATGGACCTAACTGTATACTTATACATGGTTATTAGATCGCCCCTCAGTCGTCTTTTTTCTAGACTAAATAATCCTAATTTCGCTAATCTATCTGGGTATTGTAGTTCTCCCATCCCCTTTATTAATTTTCTTGCCCTCCTTTGTACTGTCTCTAGTTCCATCACCTTCCTGAGCACCGGTGCCCAAAACTGGACACAGTACTCCATGTGCCATCTAACTAGGGATTTGTACAGAGGCAGTATAATGCTCTCATCATGTGTATCCAGACCTCTTTTAATGCACCCCATGATCCTGTTTGCCTTGGCAGCTGCTGCCTGGCACTGGCTGCTCCAGGTAATTTTATTATTAACTTTGATCCCCAAGTCCTTCTCCCTGTCAGATTTACCCAGTGGTTTCCCGTTCGGTGTGTAATGGTGATATTGATTCCTTCCCATGTGTATAACCTTACATTTATCATTGTTAAACCTCATCTTCCACCTTTCAGCCCAAGTTTCCAACTTATCCAGATCCATCTGTAGCAGAATACTATCTTCTCTTGTATTAACTGCTTTACATAGTTTTGTATCATCTGCAAATATCGATATTTTACTGTGTAAACCTTCTACCAGATCATTAATGAATATGTTGAAGAGAACAGGTCCCAATACTGACCCCTGCGGTACCCCACTGGTCACAGCGACCCAGTTAGAGACTATACCATTTATAACCACCCTCTGCTTTCTATCACTAAGCCAGTTACTAACCCATTTACACACATTTTCCCCCAGACCAAGCATTCTCATTTTGTGTACCAACCTCTTGTGCGGCACGGTATCAAGCGCTTTGGAAAAATCGAGATATACCACGTCCAATGACTCACCGTGGTCCAGCCTATAGCTTACCTCTTCATAAAAACTGATTAGATTGGTTTGACAGGAGCGATTCCCCATCAACCCATGCTGATATGGAGTTAAACAGTTATTCTCATTGAGATAATCCAGAATAACATCCCTCAGAAACACTTCAAATATTTTACCAACAATAGAGGTTAGACTTACTGGCCTATAATTTCCAGGTTCACTTTTAGAGCCCTTTTTGAATATTGGCACCACATTTGCTATGCGCCAGTCCTGCAGAACAGACCCCGTCGCTATAGAGTCCCTAAAAATAAGAAATAATGGTTTATCTATCTAAGTACTGTAGGGATTTCACTCACTCAGGTGCGACGGCTGAGACTCAGGAGGCACGTTCCTTGAAAAGTTCACAGGGTTTATTGCATCATAAACCACATGGCAAAATAACAGAAAGGAAATAGCCTTTGGCTCAGGGAAAGAAAAAAACAAGTGTCCAGTCCTTTCGGCTCAGTCCTGGAGCCTTGACACACTCAGGAGGGTTCCACCTCCACACATATCTGCTGTGTAAAGCATTAGCCAGTCTTATATAGAGCTAACCACACCCAGTAACCCATCACATGATTAGCCATGTGGTCTGACATCACCACAGGTCCTGAAACACATATATATACAAGGTTATGTGCAAGAAAGAAATACTCCGGGCTACATTACAGCAACAAGGCACTTATGTGGCACATACCTCCATACACACCCTTTAGCCATGCTACATACCTCTGCCTAAAGCCGTGGGGCTTGGCACTTTCTCCCACTAAACAAGGTATTCTTGATAGGGCATCCGCATTGCCGTGCAGCTTTCCGGCCCTATGTTCCACATGGAAACTGAAGTCCTGCAGGGCTAAGAACCAACGGGTGACTCTAGCATTTCTACCCTTCGTTTCCCTCATCCACGGGGCATGGTCGGATATCAGTCTAAATTTACGTCCCAGCAGATAGTACCGTAATGTGTCCACTGCCCATTTTATGGCCAAGCACTCCTTCTCAACGACTGAGTAGTTCTTTTCAGACGAGGATAGCTTCCTACTCAGATAGAGAACAGGATGCTCCTCCCCATGTAGTTCTTGGGAAAGGACTGCTCCCACCCCAACATCTGAGGCATCTGTCTGAAGAATAAACTCTTTCTTGAAGTTTGGGGCCACCAGAACGGGTTGCTTACACAAAGCCTCTTTCATTTCTTGGAAGGCTGACTCTGTTTCTTCGGACCACTTAACCATTACGGATTTTGTCCCTTTTAGCAGGTCAGTCAGAGGCGCAGCCATCGTGGCGAAGTTTGGGATGAACCTCCTGTAATATCCTACGATTCCCAGGAAGGCTTTAACTTGCTTCTTGGAAACTGGTTTTGGCCATGTTTGAATTGCCTCCACTTTACTGATTTGGGGTTTTATTTCTCCATGACCCACTATTTATCCAAGGTACTTAGCTTCTTCTTTACCCAAGGCACACTTCTTTGGGTTTATTGTAAATCCGGCCTCTCTTATAGCATCAAACACCGCTTGGACTTTCTCCAGATGACTCTCCCAGTCCGGGCTAAAGATGACGATATCATCTAGGTACGCAGCAGCGTAGGCCTTATGGGGTGCAAGGACTCTATCCATAGCCCTCTGGAAGGTCGCCGGAGCTCCCTGTAGGCCAAACGGCATCCGGACATACTGGAAGCATCCATCAGGTGTCGAAAAGGCCGTCTTCTCCTTGGCTTCCTGTGCCATGGGGATCTGCCAATACCCCTTTGTCAAATCCAAGGTGGATATATATCTGGCGTGCCCAAGCCTTTCGATGAGCTCATCAACGCGGGGCATGGATTAGGCGTCAAACTTGGAGACCTCATTCAACTTCCGATAGTCGTTGCAAAACCTCCACTCTCCATCAGGTTTTGGGACCAGGACAATTGGGCTCGACCAACCGCTCTTGGATTCCTCAATGACTCCAAGCCTCAACATACGCTCCACTTCCTTGGAGATAACTTCTCGATGAGCCTCAGGAATACGATAAGGTTTCACATTCACCCGCACATGTGGCTCTGTTAGGACCTCGTGCTCTATGACCTTCGTGTATCCTGGCAATTCTGAAAACAGGTCCCTGTTTTTCTGGAGTAACTCCCGGCACTGCTGTTTCTGGGTCTTCGATAGCGTCTCTGCTATAGTAACCGCTCCAACCTCACCTTCTGGGTTGCTTAACAATGACGGAGTTACTGTCGGCTCTCTATCTTGCCATGGCTTGATGAGGTTGACATGGTAAACTTGGAATGGTTTCCGTCTTCCTGGTTGGTGAATATTATAATTTACCTCACCAAGTTTCTCGACAACCTCATATGGCCCTTGCCATTTGGCCAAGAACTTGCCTCCACCGTTGGAACTAACACAAGAACTCGGTCTCCCGGATTGAACTGCCTCACTCTTGCAGACCGGTTGTAGACCCTGGCCTGAGCTTCTTGTGCTTGGAGAAGGTGTTCTTTCACGATAGGCATCACCTTTGCAATCCTCTGCTGCATCAGGGCCACATGCTCAATGACGCTTCTGTGGGGTGTGACTTCGGCTTCCCAGGTTTCCTTGGCTATATCCAGGAGTCCTCGTGGATGTCGGCCATATAGAAGCTCAAACGGTGAGAACCCTGTGGAGGCCTG
Source organism: Ranitomeya imitator (assembly GCF_032444005.1). Taxonomy (NCBI): domain Eukaryota; kingdom Metazoa; phylum Chordata; class Amphibia; order Anura; family Dendrobatidae; genus Ranitomeya; species Ranitomeya imitator. The sequence goes on along the minus strand of NC_091283.1, from coordinate 412,067,268 downwards.
TGGAACTTCACGAATGGAAAACATCAAATAGGGTAAGAGACAATCCCAGTCTCTACCGTCTTTCTCTATAGCTTTTCTCGGCATGCTCTTCAGTGTCTTGTTAAATCTCTCAACAAGGCCATCTGACTGGGGATGGTACACCGAGGTCCTCAACTGGGAGATTTTCAGGGCTTTGCATAACTCCCTCATCACCTTGCTCATGAAAGGTGTCCCCTGGTCAGTCAGGATCTCCTTCGGCAGACCTGTCCGGGAAAAGACATGGACCAACTCGCGGGCTATACTCTTCGAGGAAGAATTTCTCAAGGGAATTGCCTCAGGATAGCGTGTGGCATAGTCCAGGATGACTAATATATACTGATGGCCCGCGCTGATTTAACTAAGGGACCGACCAAGTCCATGGCAATTCTCTCGAACGGTACCTCAGTAATGGGCAGTGGCACAATCGGGTTCCGGAAATGAGGAGTAGGAGCAGTTAGCTGACATGTAGGGCAGGACCTGCAATAGTTCACTATTTCCCGGTGACACCCAGGCCAATAGAACCTCTGCACAACCCGTTCCTGCGTTTTTTCCACCCCTAGGTGTCCACCCAAGATGTGTGAATGGGCCATGTCCAGCACTTTCCGTCTATACGGACCCGGCACTACCAACTGCTCTACCAACTCCTCCCTTATTTTCGTGACCCGGTACAACAACTCCCCACTCATCAGAAAATGGGGAAATCTTGTGTCTGCCCCCGGCTCCTGTACCACCCCATCAATAACTGTGACATTATTAAAGGCTTCCCTCAGAGTGGGGTCCCTATGTTGGGCAGTCCCAAAATTTTCACTGGTAACCTCTAACTCCAGAATGTCAGATGTAGGGGATACTTCCTCCTCATCCCCAACCAGAACACAAAAAGGAAACCTGTCTACCTCTGGGTGTGGCGATACCCTTCCAGGGTTCACTGGTTCCTTGCTAGGGAGCTCAGAACCTTTTCCCCACAAATCCCAAAACAAACAGAAATCCCGGCCAATAATTATAGGGTGCAACAAGTCCTGAACGATGCCGACTATGTGGGGCTCAGTGCCACATGCCGTTTCAATGTCCACCCTGGCCATAGGGTAGTCCTTTGCATCACCATGTATGCACCACACTCCGACCTTCTTTCCCGGGAGCAGGTGGAGAGGAAAAGTGGCCCTCACCAGGGTCACTAGGCTCCCCGAGCCTAACAGTGCCGTTACTGCTCGACCGTTCACCTTTACGGGACACGCTTGAGGTCCCTCGTTGGGCGGAGAGTTCACACTGCAGGCTGGATACGCATAGTATGAACAACGGCGTCCCATGCTGCAGTCCATCTGCTCAGTGGTCTGGGAACAACGGGCAGCTATATGTCCTGGCCCGTGGCACTTCCAACAAACAATATCACCCGTAGGGACCTTGGGCACCACCTCCCCCGCCCTTTGTGACCTTGGACGCACCACCCCTTTTTGGGACTCAGCTCCCTTCTGGGACCCCCAGTACGGCATGGGCTGCCTCCCAAAGGAGCCTTCCAACCCTTGGTATCTCTCAACCAGTCCGATCAGCTCATCGGCATTCTGGGGATCACCCTGGGCAACCCAAGACTGTATAGGCCTCGGGAGGGAATGGACAAACCGATCCATCATCACCCGTTCTACCATCTGTGCAGGTGTAGATGACTCTGGCTGCAGCCATTTCTGGACCAGGTGCAACAGATCAAACATTTGGGAACGAGGTGGTTTGTCCCGGTGATAGGCCCAGCAGTGAACTCGCTGTGCCCTGACAGTCAGTGTCACCCCCAAACGTGCGAGAATCTCAACTTTCAATTTGTGATACTCTTTGGCATCCTGCAAGGTCAAATCATAGTACGCCTTCTGGGGTTCTCCCGTCAGGTATGGCGCCAGTACCTCTGCCCACTGCTCTGGCGGAAGTTTTTCCCTCTCAGCGACCCTCTCAAACACCGTCAGGAAGGCCTCAACATCATCCCCGGGAGTCATTTTCTGCAATGCGCGTCTTACAGTCTTCCGGACGTGGGTGTCATCAGCCAGACCTGGGGTTGGGGCGCTCGCCTTGCCCTGGATGGCGGTTGCCAGAAGCTGCATCTGCTGCTGATGCTCCTGCTGGCTCTGCCGTTGCTCCTGCTGGCTCTGTTGTATCTGCTGCTGGCTCTGTTGTATCTGCTGCTGGCTCTGTTGTATCTGCTGCATCAACAGCCTGTTGGTCTCTTGCTGCCTTTGCTCCTGCTGTGACTGCATCTGGACCAAGTGTTTCAGCAGGTCCTCCATTTTCTCCGGCAATGCTTGCTGGCTTGCAACAGACTTGACCAAGGACATTCAAAATAGACTTACTTCTCCGCTGGGAACGCTGCCCGCACGTCTACCACCAATTGTAGGGATTTCACTCACTCAGGTGCGACGGCTGAGACTCAGGAGGCACGTTCCTTGAAAAGTTCACAGGGTTTATTGCATCATAAACCACATGGCAAAATAACAGAAAGGAAATAGCCTTTGGCTCAGGGAAAGAAAAAAACAAGTGTCCAGTCCTTTCGGCTCAGTCCTGGAGCCTTGACACACTCAGGAGGGTTCCACCTCCACACATATCTGCTGTGTAAAGCATTAGCCAGTCTTATATAGAGCTAACCACACCCAGTAACCCATCACATGATTAGCCATGTGGTCTGACATCACCACAGGTCCTGAAACACATATATATACAAGGTTATGTGCAAGAAAGAAATACTCCGGGCTACATTACAGCAACAAGGAACTTACCGTATATACTCGAGTATAAGCCGAGATTTTCAGCCCAAATTTTTGGGCTGAAAGTGCCCCTCTCGGCTTATACTCGACTCAATGTGGGTGGCAGGGTCGGCGGGTGAGGGGGTGAGGGTGCTGAGGTATACTTACCTAGTCCCAGCGATCCTCGCGCTGTCCCTGCCTTCCTCCCCGTCTTCTGTGCTGCAGCTTCTTCCTCTCTTCAGCGGTCACGTGGGACCGCTCATTAGAGATATGAATAAGCGGCTCCACCTCCCATAGGGGCGGAGCCGCCTATTCATTCCTCTAATCGGCGGTGCCGGTGACCGCTGACAGGAAGAGCTGCGGCACCGAAGACCAGGCAGAGGGACAGCGCGAGGATCGCCAGGACTAGGTGAGTATGTCATATTCACCTGTCCTCGTTCCAGCCGCCGGGCGTCGCTCCATCTTCCCGGCCGGCGCCTCCATCTTCCCGACGTCTGCGCTCTGACTGTTCAGGCAGAGGGCGCGATGACGCATATAGTGTGCGCGGCGCCCTCTGCCTGATCAGTCAGAGCAGAGACGCCGGGAAGATGGAGGCGACGGAACGAGACGCCGGGAGCTGCAATCAAGGGAGGTGAGTATGTGTTTTTTTTTTTTATTGCAGCAGCGGCGGCGGCGGCAGAGATTTCTATGGGGCACAATGAACGGTGCAGGGAGCAGAGCTGTGTATATATGTGGGACATGCAGGGAGCAGAGCTGTGTATATATGTGGGACATGCAGGGAGCAGAGCTGTGTATATATGTGGGACATGCAGGGAGCAGAGCTGTGTATATATGTGGGACATGCAGGCGGCAGAGCTGTGTATATATGTGGGACATGCAGGGAGCAGAGCTGTGTATATATGTGGGACATGCAGGGAGCAGAGCTGTGTATATATGAGGGACATGCAGGCGGCAGAGCTGTGTATATATGTGAGACATGCAGGCGGCAGAGCTGTGTATATATGTGGGACATGCAGGGAGCATATGGCACCGTATATGGCACAGCAATGGGGCACAATGAACGGTGCAGAGCACCGTATATGGCACAGCAATGGGGCACAATGAACGGTGCAGAGCACCGTATATGGCACAGCAATGGGGCACAATGAACGGTGCAGAGCACCGTATATGGCACAGCAATGGGGCACAATGAACGGTGCAGAGCACCGTATATGGCACAGCAATGGGGCACAATGAACGGTGCAGAGCACCGTATATGGCACAGCAATGGGGCACAATGAACGGTGCAGAGCACCGTATATGGCACAGCAATGGGGCACAATGAACGGTGCAGAGCACCGTATATGGCACAGCAATGGGGCACAATGAACGGTGCAGAGCACCGTATATGGCACAGCAATGGGGCACAATGAACGGTGCAGAGCACCGTATATGGGGACAGCAATGGGGCACAATGAACGGTGCAGAGCACTATATGGGGCACAGCTATGGGGAAATAATGAACGGTGCAGAGCACTATATGGCACAGCTATGGGGAAATAATGATCTATTTTTATTTTTGAAATTCACCGGTAAATGCTGCATTTCCACCCTAGGCTTATACTCGAGTCAATAAGTTTTCCCAGTTTTTTGTGGCAAAATTAGGGGGGTCGGCTTATACTCGGGTCGGCTTATACTCGAGTATATACGGTATGTGGCACATACCTCCCGTCGACCACACACCCTTTAGCCATGCTACAGTACCTAAGTTTGATTTGATATTCAGATCACACGCACTCGGCCTTACAAGGAAATGAGTCCGTGGAAAACATTGGACTGCACTCGGATGACATGAGATTTCAGTCTGATTTCCACTGACTGATAGAATGGAAAAGATGGAGACTTTTTTTTCTCCATGTTCTCCTCATCTGAGAGAAACGGATCACACTGTGATCACTCTGTGATCAGATTGATTTGCATAATTGGCCCTATTCTCTCAGATGAGAGAATACATATTCTTCTGCACCTAACTTAAGCTTCCTTATAATATCTTCTTACTTGGAACAACCTCCTTCCAAATGGGCCTCTTTTTATTAGTTTATTGCTGAGTACCTCAGGATTCTGAAAATCCTCTGATTTGACTTCAGAAACTTTAAACCTTGTTGTTCCAGGTGACTTTTCAGAATAGGGTGTCATGATTGCGTACATGAGGAATAACACTGTTTATGGCCATTGTATGACTCGAGTCCTCTATTTTCCAACCAGTTTTCCTCTCTGCAAGCTCTTTCTCTAAGCCATCAGTTGTCTCTTGGCTAGTGGGGGGAGACTAGCTGCTATGATGTCTCCTATACACCTTGCACACAGACATGAGAGATTATAACTTCTCCATGCCTATGTTGCACATGTTCAATAACAGAAGCAGCATGGAGGACCAAGGCAAACACAGACAGAAGAAGGCCACTGTGCAGGAACAGTATATGGCCCCTTTGTAGTCCAGTAGCCCATTATAATGCTTTGGAGGTAGTTGTGGCCCATTCACCTGTTGGGCCCCTTTGCGACTGCATAGGATGCACCATTGATATGTCCACGACTGACAGAGCTCATTGTACGGCAATTAAGATGAAGTGAGATAAAGCACTGACATGGAAACAACAGCATGTTCTTTTTGCCTTTCTCCTTAACTCTGCTTTTCCCTCCTCTTCTCCATAGACTTAAATTGGGTGATGTAATCTGATCTCTCAGTGAGCTGGCAGGTTTTCTGGTCTCAGGTGAAACAGATTTTAACCGATTTCAGTGTGAATGATGAGTTTTGCTGATGGGGGAGTAGAAGGGTCTCATGGGTGGAAAAAGAAGCATATTTATCTGACAAGATATATTTCATGTATTTCCTTTTCTATTGAGCTCAATAGTTTGTTGTGACCATTCCAGCTTTTTGCACTGTAGGATTGTAATGCTGTATCCTAATTTATCTTCTATGTGGGGGTACTTGGTGCCCCAATAATGCAGAGAAGCAGAGATCTTAGCGAAATACTCTGCATAATACTTTTAGTCCTGTCCAATAGTTCATTTTGCATTTTCCTTCTGACTGTGGATGCATTTGCAGATTCTGCATGCTAATCTTTGCGAAGGTTAACTGCGCTCTTCGTTAAGATGCTAAAAGAAAAAAAAACAACAATTTTGATGTTAGTGGGGAGAATGGGCAACATGAAGTGCGGCTGGGCGGCCTATATGGTCCTCGGAGCATCTGTAGAGCAGAGCGTCCTGTGGTTCTCCCTGGGTATCCCGCACAGCCCGTTATCTCTCTCTTTCCCTCGCCCTGTAGTCAGCGGCATTTGATTGGTAATGAGTTTCAGGCAGATGCAGATGTGGATGCGTTCGCTTTTTGTAATTACATATTATGTAAATGTATTCCCGACTGGGGTTTTATGATGTTACTGATGGGACCGGGGCTATAAACAAAACAAAGCAGGAGATTTGCAACTCTATCAGACGACAAAAGCCTCTTAAATATTACTGGGAACTCTTGTGGCGGTTGGGAAAACATTCATGGTTCTTTAGTCTCCTGATGCCTGGCTGTTTCTGCTCTGCAGTCTGTTCTCCAGTTATTGATATGAAGCTTAATTGCCCTTTGATAGACTTAGGAGAGGGTACCTGTCAGTAGGGATTCTCCTAGGAACCTGAGGAACTGCAGGCTGTATATCTTCAAGGATGCTTAGTCCGTAATTCTTGTTTCATTGATATGCGAATTCTCTTCACATGGCCAAGTTGTGTGCACGGAGCTTGTACAGGGGTTAGGGCGCAGTCAGACAGCCGTATACATCGGACCGAGATCAGAATACAGTGCAAGGACTGGCCGGCGGCTCTCCCGCTTCATGCAGTACTATGCAGCTGTCACACTCGGGTCAGGAGAGCTGCCGGCCAGTCCGTGCATTGCGTTCTGATCTCGATCCGATTTAGTCTGACTGCGCCCATTACTGTGGTTCTGTATTCCAGAGCCAGAGAAAAGCCATGTACAGTGCACAGCGATTTATGTCAGTCGCCCCATAGACGACGAATGATGGAGAATGGTTACACAGAACGTTTCTCACTATGGAGGACCCAACTTGTCCTACATTAAAGACAGCTGATTGATTTAAATGGGCATCATCCAATACTTAAACCTCCCCTGTGGTGGCGCTGAAGGGAAATTGAACACTAAAGGCTCATTCAGATGCAAGATCAGTCCAAGATCGCACCCCTATTGCATGGACTGGCCATGGGTGTCCTGACTTTAGCAAAGGACAGCTTCATGTGTTTCTCTGAGGCTGTCCCGCTCAGGGTGAGAGAGCCACGACCAGTACGCGCATAGCGGTCCAATGTCGGACTGATTTCCACGCACGTCTGAATGAACCCTGAGGGGCAGCCTGTTTACACAGAAAGGTAACCCTGAAACAAACGTTCTTGGCATGGCTTATGCATGATTTTTCAGTTTTCCATGCAGATCACACAGCTGATCGCTGAGGGTCCCAGCAGTAATTAGTTGCCATAATTATATTTTAATTCTACTCTACGATTTTCAATCTGGTGAAAATACAAAATGTTGCTACTAAGAGTCATTAATATGGATATTAGCTGTTTTGTTTTTTTCTTACATTACATTTTTTAGTTGTAGCAACTTTTATTTGGACTTTCACCAAATTCCCATTGCTCTACGCAGAATACGGCAGCACGTGAATAAAATTTCACCAAAATTGTTACACCCGATGACTATTCCAAACGTTCAAATCGCAGCTGCTTTATCGCTTTCCCCTTCCCTGTTTTCCCGCTGATACTTATGAATGTATTTCATGAACTCTTTCATCCCTTCCTGAAGAGGACCATTTGGTGCCTAAGGGTTTGTGCACACATAGAATGGTCCACTGCAGATTTTTCCGCAGCGGATTTGATAAATCTGCAGGGCAAAAATGCTGCGTTTTTGCTGCAGATTTATTGCGGATTTACCACGATTTTTTTGCGGATTTCACTGCTGTTTTATACTTGCAGTTTTCTATTGCAGCAGGTATAAAGCCGCTGCGGAATCCGCAGAAAGAAGTGACATGCTGCGGAATGTAAACCGATGCGTTTCCGCGCATTTTTTTCCGCAGCATGGGCACAGCGTTTTCTGTTTCCCATAGGTTTACATTGTAATGTAAACTCATGGGAAACTGCTGCGGATCCGCAGCAAAATCCGCATTGTCTGCACATACCCTATATTTGCTCTGTAATTTACCTAATTTATTACTGGAGGAATTGATCCCTGCATTTCCTGGAGATACTTTTTATTTATTTATGTAACAGCTTTTGTTTAGTACTATTAACCCTTTTACTAATGTTGCTCTTGGTTATTTGTATCTCTCCTTATTCTTAAAGAGATTCTCTGCTTTACACAATCACTTTTAAGAAGATGTACCTTAGAAAATGACCTTTTTGTTTGTATCAGGTTTTTGTGTGTATTTCCTTTAATTGATTTTTTTACATCACCATCTAGATTAAACAACATTATAATTCTTGCCATTTTCACACTGGCCATTAGGCCTTATACTAAACTCGCACTTCCTATTCTGGACAGAGGACTTTCCATCTGTCTCATTATTATCACAGATAGGATTCTAAGGACCGATAATTCCTCTATGTACCGTACATGGTACAGGATCCACTACAATTGGGGATATCACAGCTAGCTTCCTCCTCCTCCTGTACAATGATTAATACTGTTACTATATAAAAAAGATTACAAAGAAACCTCCATTGACAATAGATGATGTCACGGCTCACCTCCTCCTCCTGTGCAATGACTGATGACACCTCTATATACAGTAGATAACACAGGATCCACCATTCACAATAGGTGATGTCACAGCTCACCTCCTTCCCTATACAATGTCTGATAACACCTCTATATACAGTAGATAACAAAGGATCCACCATTCACAATAGGTTATGTCACAGCTCACCGCCTCCTCCTCCTGTACAATGACTGATAACACCTCTATATACAGTAGATAACACAGGATCCACCATTCACAATAGGTGATGTCACAGCTCACCTCCTCCTCCTGTACAATAACTGATGACACCTCTATATACAGTAGATAACACAGGATCCACCATTCACAATAGGTGATGTCACAGCTCACCTCCTCCTCCTGTACAATGACTAAATACACCTCTATATACAGTAGATAACACAGGATCCACCATTCACAATATGTGATGTCACAGCTCATCTCCTCCTCCTGTACAATGACTGATAACACCTCTATATAAAGTATATAACACTGGATCCACCATTCACAATAGGTGATGTCACAGCTCACCTCCTCCTGTACAATGACTATAGTCAGTAGGTAACACATGATGCACCATTCACAATAGATGATGTCAAAGCTCACCTAGTCATGTAATAAGAAAAATAACATACTGTTCTGTACAGATGAAGTTTCAGCAGTCTCATTATGGCTACGTTCACACTAGCGTTCTGCTAGTGTGCGTCGCCTTAGCGTCGGGCGACGCAGCGGAGACGCACGCGTCATGCGCCCCTGTTTAACATGGGGGACGCATGCGTTTTTGTGTGTTGCGTTTTGCAACACTTGCGTCTTTTTTGCCGCTAGCGTCGGACCAAGAAAACGCAGCAAGTTGCATTTTTCTTGCGTCCGATTTTCGGCAAAAAACGACGCACGCGTCGCAAAACGCATCGTTTTTGCATGCGTTTTGCCGCGTTTTTGTGTGCGTCGTGCGTTGCGTCGCCGACGCAGCGGCGCGCAACGCTAGTCTGAACGTAGCCTAACATCACATACATTATTACAATGACTCCATGCATGGTAAATAACACAAGAACCACCTTTCAAAAAGATAATATCCCAATTTTACCTCTTTCCCTTCCATATAAAATGAAGGATAACCTGAATTATACAAATGACTTTTAAGCAGTCTTATTATCATCACAGACAGGATTACTGTGAGAATTTAAGTACAGTAAGTAATACACGAACCTCCATTCACAATAGTTGATGTTGCAGCTCACCTCCTTCCCCCATGTAAAATGAAAGATTAGTTCCTGAGCTGTACAAATGACTTTTCAGCAGTCTCATAATCATCACGGACAGGATTACTATGACAGATAAGAAGTCTGTACAGGAAATACCGGTAATACATAATCCACAATTCACAACAGGTGATGTCACATCTCATCTCCTTCACCAATCTTCTCAGTGACCTTTGTCTAGATTAGAGCATTCTCAGATAAGTGTCCTGCATAAATAAATAAGAGTCTAGGTCAGTCCATTGGTGTTAATAGAGGTAGAAGTCCAATATTGGGTTAAGTGGTTAGTATGAAAATGGTAAAATAGGAAAGGGATGTCTGTGTAATGTAGGACAGGACCTCCAGGTGGAAAAAAACACTCTCTGCTCTGCCCAAAAGATGGGGATCCTGAACAGGAGTGCTGTCTAATAAATCAGAATTCTTTAATTATTTGAAAAGGTCATATTAAAGTGTACAGTTCCTTTAATATTGTGCACTTTGCGAGGTATCGGCGGTGCTTTTAAGTGTTTGTTTATCTCAGTGGCTGAGAATAATTAAAATTGCCTCTGAAATCTGTCCCAGATTACTGTCCTTATCATTGCACACAGACGAGCCGTCTCCCAGGGATGCAAGTCCAGGCGATGCATCTCCATGTGCGTATATAAGCCCATACCTAATGCACAGCTTTCAAGTCATCGCATAAACTCAGTCTCGCAGACAGAGAGAGGGCTAATGTGAATCTGCATCGGCTCACATCATCTCCCACCCATTCCGGAGAAATGCATGAAGTGCCGCGGTCTCGCACGCTGTTTACACGTCCTGGACTTATTTCTGTTGTGGAGCCTTTTTGGAATTATAAAAACGGAAATAAAACATTCCAGTCCAGGACCCATTCATGTGCGTGGGAGCCGAAGTGTCATAAAATGTCTCCTGTTTGCTTCCTTTCCTTTTGCTATCTGATTTTTAACCACAAAAAAAAACATAATCTGCATTTTCAGGTAAAGAAAAAAAAAAAGAAGATAGCAACCAGATCAGTTTTTTTTAATTTAAATGAAGTGTATGGGAAAGAGATTGTAGCGGAAGGTCATCCATTGTGGCACCGGTGTTCACCTCATAAAATGGATCCGTTACACAAATGAATACAAAATGAAGCCCTGGGTTTTTCAAACAAACAAAAAGTGAACAGAGCTTAAGGGCTCGTACACACGACTGATTTTCTCAGCCGTGCTAGCCGTGGTTTTTCTGGATAGCACTCGTACCCATGATATTCTATGGGGCTGTGCACATGCTGAAAAAAATCAGACACGTTCAATTTTGAAGCTAGTGTCAGGTCAGAATCAGTATTGTAAGACCATGGGTCCTTGAGGGTATGTGCAGACGTCAGGATTGCATCAGGATTTTGTCAGGATTTTTCATCAGGATTTGTAGCCAAAACCAGGAGTGGAACAATTAGAGGAAAAGTATAATAGAAACATATGCACCCCTTCTGCATTTATCACCGACTCCTGGTTTTGGCTACAAATACTGATGAAAAATCCTGACAAAATCCTGATGCAATCCTGACGTGTGCACATACCCTAAAAAACATCGCACCACACTCAGATGATGTCACGGACTGACAGAATGGAGAGACATTTTTTTTTTCTTTCCACGTGTGAGAAAAAGTGATGCCACTCTCATCAGACCTTTTTTTTTTATTTTGGAGGAATTAGTCGTGTGAGCATTATACTGACACACACAGGGCCCCCACTTTTCACTAGAAAATCTAGCCCATGCCTCCTTTGCTTTTTACTGCACAACCACAGTGAAGAGAACTTTAAATGGGAGATTTTACACAAGAGAGGTGTCGCTCCATGCAAAATCTTTAAAACATACAAGCCAGTCTCAACTCAAGCCCTTCCTTACCGCAGTCATGCAGTGGGGACACCATTGCCTTCTGCATTTTTGCTACAAACGCATAGTGGAGAATATGTCCAGTGAATCATATAGGAGGTGCCTGCCTGCACCTTTGTGATTATAGCTAGTAACTAGCGATGAGCGAATATACTCCTTGCTCGGGTTTTCTCGAGCACGCTTGGGTGTTCTCTGAGTATTTGTTAGTGTTCGGAGATTTAGTTTTCATCGTCACTGCTGAATGATTTACAGCTACTATCCAGGCTGAGTACATGTGGGGGTTGCTTGGTTGCTAGGGAATCCCCACATGTAATCAAGCTGGCTAGTAGCCGCAAATAATTCTGCTGAGGTGATGAAAACTAAATCTCCGAGCAGTCATAAATACTCAGAGGACACCCAAGAGAAAACACGAGCAACGAGTACACTCGCTCATCACTACTAGTAACGCATTAGTAGATTTGGAGCTGATTTATGTTCTCTTATAATGTGCAGACCATGGGTAATGTATACAGTATCATTGATAAAACCTGCAAAAAAACCTGATGTGTACAGTGAGGTTAAAACAGATCTATTCTTTCACACCCTCTTATCCTTCCCAACAAGTTAAAGTTGCTTTGCTTCATTTACCAGTCTAATATGTCCATCAACTGTTCTTATTCTCTTGCTCTGAAAACTGCAATCCTCTTTTTTTTTTAAGAAGTGGTTTCTGTTCTTTACCATTTTGCTAGCTCTACTGGAGTTATCAGTATTGTAAGTGCTGGCAGATACTAGTTATTGCTAGGTTTTCTAATTGGTGTCTGACAGCACTATAAGAGCTGGGACGCACTTTCTTTCCCTCTCTTCCCAGCATGCATTGCATCTACTATTGTCCAATGACCTATCTGGTCCGAATGTAAAGCCCATCTGTCTATTATGCCTCCATGCAGCTTGACATAAAGGAGAACAGGAGAAGAGAGACAAAGACCCGCTCCCCCTTCATGTAGAGAGACCAACCCACCCCACTTCTTGTAGAGATGCAAATACCCTCCCCCACTTCCTGTAGAGATACAAATACCCTCCCCCACTTCCTGTAGAGATACAAATACCCTCCCCCACTTCCTGTAGAGATAAAAATACCCTCTCCTACTTCCCGTAGAGATACAAATACCCTCCCCTACTTCCTGTAGAGATACAAGTACCCTCCCCCATTTCCTGTAGAGATAGAAATACTTGCCCCCCACTTCCTGTAGAGATAGAAATACCCACCCCCACTTCCTGTAGAGATAGAAATACCCACCCTTACTTCCTGTAGAGATAGAAATACCCATCCTTACTTCCCGTAGAGATAGAAATACCCACCCTTACTTCCTGATGAGATACAAATACCCTCCACTTCCTGTAGAGATAGAAATACCCACCCCCAACTTCTTGTAGAGGTGCAAATATCTGCCCCCACTTCCTGTAGAAATACAAATACCCTCACCCTTTTCCTATAGAGATAAATACCCTCCCCCACTTCCTGTAGAGATATAAATACCCATCCCCACTTCCTGTATAGATATAAATACCCACCCCCACTTCCTGTAGAGATAGAAATACCCACCCCCACTTCCTATAGAGATACAAAAACCGTCCCCCACATCCAGTAGAGATACAAATACCCTCCCCCACTTCCTGTAGAGATACAAATACTCTCCCCCACTTCCTGTAGAGATACAAATACTCTCCCCCACTTCCTGTAGAGATACAAATACCCTCCCCCACTTCCTGTAGAGATAAAAATACCCTCTCCTACTTCCTGTAGAGATACAAATACCCTCCCCTACTTCCTGTAGAGATACAAGTACCCTCCCCCACTTCCTGTAAAGATTGAAATACTTGCTCCCCACTTCCTGTAGAGATAGAAATACCCACCCCCACTTCCTGTAGAGATACAAATACCCTCACCCTTTTCCTGTGGAGATAAATACCCTCCCCCACTTCCTGTAGAGATACAAAAACCCTCCCCCACATCCAGTAGAGATACAAATACCCTCCCCCACTTCCTGTAGAGATACAAATACCCTCCCCCACTTCCTGTAGAGATACAAATACTCTCCCCCACTTCCTGTAGAGATACAAATACTCCCCCACTTCCTGTAGAGATACAAATACCATCCCCCACTTCCTGTAGAGATACAAATACTCCCCCACTTCCTGTAGAGATACAAATACCATCCCCCACTTCCTGTAGAGATACAAATACCATCCCCCACTTCCTGTAGAGAAGCAGAGACACATCCCAATTCCTGTAATCTGTTTCTGTGTCTATTCTCCAAGATATGCTGCTCTTTTTAGTGAGGTGAGTCCTTTAGCTCCATTCACCAAAAAAGAAACTGCTCTTTTGAATCCCAAACGGATTCCTATTTAATGTGTTCACCCGCAGGTAACCATTTATGGTAAAATCAACATAGTCCAATGCAGCCAAAACCCCACACACCTACAGTCAGCCTGTAACAGAGAATTTTGTAGAATACATTGGAGGGCTTTCAATTTCCTCACTATTCAAACATGGTCATTTTGCCCCTAGTGAGAGCTATTCAGAGATCGCAAGCGGCTCATTCAAGTAAATGGCTCTTTGTGCCAGATCTGTCACAAGCGACCCATCACTAGTCCCCTACCTGTCGACGGAGGGAAGTATGGTGTATCCTAGCTGCTGCCCATGAATGTTGGTGATTGTATATTTATTAAGACAACGCGCTTTGTAGTTGATCTATCTCTGCATTGTCCTAATAAACATGTTTCCATTCACCATCACTCACCGACATTTAGTGGCATTGCCTGGAATACACTATACTTCTGTGACAGCTTTTCCTTTGTTCCTCTAAATGCGCATTTTGGAATCATAGCCTAAACCAGCAGCCCTCACACCGGTGATCACTCCTCACACTTTCCAGAGTTGTGCCTGTCTGCACAACTCGATCAGGTGAGGTTTTTTTGTCCTCATCTTCCCATTGTTTTACCACTGATCCACACATTTTCTTTTCATTGTTGACAAGTTTAATCCTAGTTTCACAGAAGGCAGTCACCTAGTTGTTGGCACTTTGGAGCTATCATTTTTAGTGTAAGATAACATCACTTATGAATAAAGTGATTTGGAGACTGTCTACTTATCATTATCTGTTGAGTTAAGAACAAATTGTCTGACTTCTCTTCTTGTTCTGTGCCAAGGTCTGTCATCATATAATGTAGCAAAATGTTACTATAGCTATATGTTGTTTACTTAAAGGGAATCTGTCACCCCATTTTTGGCCTATAAGCTGTGACCACCGCCATTAGGGGCTTATCTACAGCATTCTGGAATGCTGTAGATAAGCCCCCGATGCATCCTGAAAGATGAGAAAAAGAGGTTAGATTATACTCACCCAGGGGCGGTTCCGGTCCGGTTCCGGTCCGATGGGCGTCGCGGTCCGGTACGGGGCCTCCCATCTTCATTCCATGACGTTCTCTTCTTTGCTTCCTGTCGCGGCTCCGGCGCAGGCGTACTGATTTGCTCTGTTTAGGGCAGAGCAAAGTATTGCAGTGCGCAGGTGCCTGGAAAGGTCAGAGAGGCCCGGCACCCTGCGCACTACAGTACTTTCCTCTGCCCTCAACAGGGCAAATCAGTACGCCTGCGCCGCGACAGGAAGCAGAGAGGACGTCATCGCATGAAGATGGGAGGCTGTTGTGAATTCTGTGGCAGAGTTCACTCCTGTGGTCACAAGTGGTACTTCGGCTGATTCTCTCTGGGAGCTTCCGTTTGTGGAGGAAAGTGGTACTGCGGCTTCTGAGTTTCCTCCCTCAGGTGATCTGGTGAGGTCGTTAGCTGCTTCTCTACTTAACTCCACCTGATGCTTTGATCCATGCTTCCTGTCAATGTTCCAGTGTTGGACTTGTGTTTCTCTGGATCATTCCTGTGGCCTGCTACTCTGCACAGCTAAGTGCTTCTTTGCTATTTGTTGCTGTTTTTTCTGTCCAGCTTGTCTATTTGTTTTGCTGGAAGCTCTGGGACGCAAAGGGTGTACCTCCGTGCCGTTAGTTCGGTACGGAGGGTCTTTTTGCCCCCTTTGCGTGGTTTTCTTTAGGGTTTTGTGTAGACCGCAAAGTTATCTTTCCTATCCTCGTTCTGTCTAGAATATCGGGCCTCACTTTGCTGAATCTATTTCATCCCTACGTTTGTCTTTTCATCTTACTCACAGTCATTATGTGTGGGGGGCTGCCTTTTCCTTTGGGGTATTTCTCTGAGGCAAGGTAGGCTTATTTTTCTATCTTCAGGCTAGTTAGTTTCTCAGGCTGTGCCGAGTTGCATAGGGAGCGTTAGGCGCAATCCACAGCTGCCTCTAGTTGTGTTTGGAGAGGATCAGGAATTGCGGTCTACAGAGTTTCCACGTCTCAGAGCTCGTTCTATTATTTTGGGTTATTGTCAGATTACTGTATGTGCTCTGATCGCTATGTACATTGTGTTACTGAATTGCCTAACACAACAGTACAGGAAGCCAAAAGTACTAATGATTCTCAATAGAGGGAAAAGAGAAGTTCTGAGACCATTTTTTTTCCTTTGCACTGTGATTTGCCTTTTTTTTCCCCTAGACATTTGGGTGGTTCAGGACACAGGTGTTACAATGGACATTAAAGGTCTGTCTTCATGTGTAGATCAGCTCACGGCAAGAGTTCAAGATATTCAAAATTTTGTGGTTCAGAATTCTTTGTTAGAACCGAGAATTCCTATTCCAGATTTGTTTTTTGGAGATAGAACTAAATTTCTGAGTTTCAAGAATAATTGTAAACTGTTTCTGGCTTTGAAACCTCGCTCCTCTGGTGACCCAGCGCAACAGGTTAGGATCGTCATTTCTTTTTTGCGTGGCGACCCTCAGGACTGGGCATTTTCTCTTGCGTCAGGAGATCCTGCATTGAGTGATATCGATGCGTTTTTCCTGGCGCTTGGATTGCTGTACGATAAGCCTAATTCAGTAGATCAGGCAGAAAAAAATTTGCTGGCTCTTTGTCAGGCTCAGGATGAGATAGAGCTATATTGCCAGAAATTTAGAAAATGGTCCGTGCTCACTCAATGGAATGAATCTGCGCTTGCAGCCATTTTCAGAAAGGGTCTCTCTGAAGCCATTAAGGATGTCATGGTGGGATTTCCTATGCCCGCTGGTTTGAGTGAGTCTATGTCTTTGGCCATTCAGATCGGTCGACGCTTGCGTGAGCGTAAATCTGTGTACCATTTGGCGGTATTACCTGAGATTAAACCTGAGCCTATGCAGTGGGATAGGAAGGACTATGACCAGAGTTGAACGGCAAGAACACAGACGTCTGAATGGGCTGTGTTTCTACTGTGGTGATTCCACTCATGCTATCTCTGATTGTCCT
The DNA here is from genome assembly GCF_032444005.1 of Ranitomeya imitator. Taxonomy (NCBI): domain Eukaryota; kingdom Metazoa; phylum Chordata; class Amphibia; order Anura; family Dendrobatidae; genus Ranitomeya; species Ranitomeya imitator. The sequence continues at coordinate 412,050,252 of NC_091283.1, read as the reverse complement.
AAGCGCACTAAGCGGTTCGCTAGGTCTGCCGCCATTGGTACTGTACAGTCAAAATTTCTTCTGTCCGTTACCTTGATATGCTCCTTGTCGTCGTATTCTGTCATGGCGTTTGTGGATTCAGGCGCTGCCCTGAATTTGATGGACTTGGATTATGCTAAAAGTTGTGGGTTTTTATTGGAGCCCTTGCAGTGTCCTATTCCATTGAGAGGAATTGATGCTACACCTTTGGCCAAGAATAAGCCTCAATACTGGACCCAGCTGACCATGTGCATGGCTCCTGCACATCAGGAGGTTATTCGCTTTCTGGTGTTGCATAATCTGCATGATGTGGTCGTGTTGGGGTTGCCATGGCTACAAGCCCATAATCCAGTATTGGATTGGAATTCCATGTTGGTATCCAGCTGGGGTTGTCAGGGGGTACATGGTGATGTTCCATTTCTGTCAATTTCGTCATCCACCCCTTCTGAGGTTCCAGAGTTCTTGTCTGATTACCGGGATGTATTTGATGAGCCCAAGTCCGATGCCCTGCCTCCGCATAGGGATTGTGATTGTCCTATCAATTTGATTCCTGGTAGTAAATTCCCAAAAGGTTGACTGTTTAATTTATCCGTGCCTGAGCACACCGCTATGCGCAGTTATGTGAAGGAATCCCTGGAGAAGGGGCATATTCGCCCGTCATCGTCGCCATTAGGAGCAGGGTTCTTTTTTGTAGCCAAGAAGGATGGTTCGCTGAGACCGTATATAGATTACCGCCTTCTTAATAAGATCACTGTTAAATTTCAGTACCCCTTGCCATTGTTATCTGATTTGTTTGCTCGGATTAAGGGGGCTAGTTGGTTCACTAAGATAGATCTTCGTGGTGCGTATAATCTGGTGAGAATCAGGCAAGGCGATGAATGGAAAACTGCATTTAATACGCCCGAGGGTCATTTTGAGTATCTAGTGATGCCGTTCGGACTTGCCAATGCTCCATCAGTGTTTCAATCCTTTATGCATGACATCTTCCGTGAGTACCTGGATAAATTCCTGATTGTGTACTTGGATGACATTTTGATCTTCTCGGATGATTGGGAGTCTCATGTGAAGCAGGTCAGAACGGTTTTTCAGGTCCTGCGTGCTAATTCTTTGTTTGTGAAGGGATCAAAGTGTCTCTTTGGTGTTCAGAAGGTTTCATTTTTGGGGTTCATCTTTTCCCCTTCTACTATCGAGATGGATCCGGTTAAGGTCCAAGCCATCCATGATTGGACTCAGCCGACATCTCTGAAAAGTCTGCAAAAGTTCCTGGGCTTTGCTAATTTTTATCGTCGCTTCATCTGCAATTTTTCTAGTGTTGCCAAACCATTGACCGATTTGACCAAGAAGGGTGCTGATTTGGTCAATTGGTCTTCTGCTGCTGTGGAAGCTTTTCAAGTGTTGAAGCGTCGTTTTTCTTCTGCCCCTGTGTTGTGTGAACCAGATGTTTCTCTTCCGTTCCAGGTCGAGGTTGATGCTTCTGAGATTGGAGCAGGGGCTGTTTTGTCACAGAGAGGTTCTGGTTGCTCAGTGATGAAACCATGCGCTTTCTTTTCCAGGAAGTTTTCGCCTGCTGAGCGAAATTATGATGTGGGCAACCGAGAGTTGCTGGCCATGAAGTGGGCATTCGAGGAGTGGCGTCATTGGCTTGAAGGAGCTAAGCATCGCGTGGTGGTATTGACTGATCATAAGAACTTGACTTATCTCGAGTCTGCCAAGCGCTTGAATCCTAGACAAGCTCGTTGGTCGTTGTTTTTTGCCCGTTTTGACTTTGTGATTTCGTATCTTCCGGGCTCTAAAAATGTGAAGGCGGATGCTCTGTCTAGGAGTTTTGTGCCCGACTCTCCGGGTTTATCTGAGCCGGCGGGTATCCTCAAGGAAGGAGTAATTGTGTCTGCCATCTCCCCTGATTTGCTGCGGGTGCTACAAAAATTTCAGGCTAATAAACCTGATCATTGCCCAGCGGAGAAACTGTTTGTCCCTGATAGGTGGACGAATAGAGTTATCTCTGAACTTCATTGTTCGGTGTTGGCTGGTCATCCTGGAATCTTTGGTACCAGAGAGTTAGTGGGTAGATCCTTTTGGTGGCCCTCTCTGTCGCGGGATGTGCGTACTTTTGTGCAGTCCTGTGGGATTTGTGCTCGGGTTAAGCCCTGCTGTTCTCGTGCCAGTGGGTTGCTTTTGCCCTTGCCGGTCCCGAAGAGGCCTTGGACACATATCTCTATGGATTTTATTTCTGACCTTCCCGTTTCTCAAAAGATGTCAGTCATTTGGGTGGTCTGTGATCGCTTTTCTAAGATGGTCCATCTGGTACCCTTGTCTAAATTGCCTTCCTCCTCTGATTTGGTGCCTTTGTTCTTCCAGCATGTGGTTCGTTTGCATGGCATTCCAGAGAATATTGTTTCTGACAGAGGTTCCCAGTTTGTTTCGAGGTTTTGGCGAGCCTTTTGTGGTAGGATGGGCATTGACTTGTCTTTTTCCTCGGCTTTCCATCCTCAGACTAATGGCCAGACCGAACGAACCAATCAGACCTTGGAAACATATCTGAGATGCTTTGTTTCTGCTGATCAGGATGACTGGGTGTCCTTTTTGCCTTTGGCTGAGTTCGCCCTTAATAATCGGGCCAGCTCGGCTACCTTGGTTTCGCCGTTTTTCTGCAGTTCTGGGTTCCATCCTCGTTTCTCTTCAGGACAGGTTGAGTCTTCGGACTGGCCTGGTGTGGATACTGTGGTGGACAGGTTGCAGCAGATTTGGACTCAGGTAGTGGACAATTTGACCTTGTCCCAGGAGAAGGCTCAACTTTTCGCTAATCGCAGACGCCGTGTGGGTCCCCGACTTCGTGTTGGGGATCTGGTTTGGTTATCTTCTCGTCATATTCCTATGAAGGTTTCCTCTCCTAAGTTTAAACCTCGTTTTATTGGTCCGTATAGGATTTCTGAGGTTCTTAATCCTGTGTCTTTTCGTCTGACCCTTCCAGATTCTTTTTCCATACATAACGTATTCCATAGGTCATTGTTGCGGAGATACGTGGCACCTATGGTCCCATCTGTTGAGCCTCCTGCCCCGGTTTTGGTGGAGGGGGAATTGGAGTATATTGTGGAGAAGATTTTGGATTCTCGTGTTTCAAGACGGAAACTCCAGTATCTGGTTAAATGGAAGGGTTATGCTCAGGAAGATAATTCCTGGGTTTTTGCCTCTGATGTCCATGCTCCCGATCTTGTTCGTGCCTTTCATGTGGCTCATCCTGGTCGGCCTGGGGGCTCTGGTGAGGGTTCGGTGACCCCTCCTCAAGGGGGGGTACTGTTGTGAATTCTGTGGCAGAGTTCACTCCTGTGGTCACAAGTGGTACTTCGGCTGATTCTCTCTGGGAGCTTCCGTTTGTGGAGGAAAGTGGTACTGCGGCTTCTGAGTTTCCTCCCTCAGGTGATCTGGTGAGGTCGTTAGCTGCTTCTCTACTTAACTCCACCTGATGCTTTGATCCATGCTTCCTGTCAATGTTCCAGTGTTGGACTTGTGTTTCTCTGGATCATTCCTGTGGCCTGCTGCTCTGCATAGCTAAGTGCTTCTTTGCTATTTGTTGCTGTTTTTTCTGTCCAGCTTGTCTATTTGTTTTGCTGGAAGCTCTGGGACGCAAAGGGTGTACCTCCGTGCCGTTAGTTCGGTACGGAGGGTCTTTTTGCCCCCTTTGCGTGGTTTTCTTTAGGGTTTTGTGTAGACCGCAAAGTTATCTTTCCTATCCTCGTTCTGTCTAGAATATCGGGCCTTACTTTGCTGAATCTATTTCATCCCTACGTTTGTCTTTTCATCTTACTCACAGTCATTATGTGTGGGGGGCTGCCTTTTCTTTTGGGGTATTTCTCTGAGGCAAGGTAGGCTTATTTTTCTATCTTCAGGCTAGTTAGTTTCTCAGGCTGTGCCGAGTTGCATAGGGAGCGTTAGGCGCAATCCACAGCTGCCTCTAGTTGTGTTTGGAGAGGATCAGGAATTGAGGTCTACAGAGTTTCCACGTCTCAGAGCTCGTTCTATTATTTTGGGTTATTGTCAGATTACTGTATGTGCTCTGATCGCTATGTACATTGTGTTACTGAATTGCCTAACACAACAGGAGGCCCCGGTCCGCGACGCCCATTGGACCGGACCGCACCGCCCCTGGGTGAGTATAATCTAACCTCTTTTTCTCACCTTTCAGGTTATATCGGGGGCTTATCTACAGCATTACAGAATGTTATACATAAGCCCCTGCTGCCGGTGGCCGCAGCTTATAGGCCAAAAATGGGGTGGCAGAGTCCCTTTAACAAATATATATATATACTATCTACTTCTTTCATTCATCCATAAATCCACCCTTTGTACCTCCCGTGCACCATGTGGAAGCAAACAATGACAACTTCTATTTCACAACAGCAAGAAGGAATCTTAAAAACTATGAGAAATTGATATAGAAAGTATATCCGTTTCCTAGAACAATTAGTAGTAATTTTATTTGCCCATTCTACGATCTAAATATGAAGCAGATCAGCAGCGACACATGGTTGTAAAATCTTCTTCCTCCCATGTGGGACATTTTTTCGAGTTGATCTTTTACTGCTGCCATTAACACCTGGCAGAACTGGCACGGTCTGGTGTGTGGGCGTCAGTAGAAAGACTGGCAGGTTCCCAGCTCTGCATGTCAGGTGATATTAGACCGGTGCCAGCAGCCTACACGTATGTGGAGCGTTGCCCAGAAGCGAGGATCTGCACATAGAACGTGTGATACCCGTGTGCTGGGAACGTTACTGGTGGCTGTGCGAACATACAATGGGTACAGTCATCCTCCTACTGGATATTACAACATGATGGATTAGTAGCTCAGTGGGAGCAGTTTCCAGAGATGTACATTTTCTCTTCTTCTTTCATACATATTTATGCAGATTTTCAAAATTTGTTTACTTCTTTTGAGTTGTCATTTACCCAGCTTTGTCTATGTTTTATTCATTATGACATTAAAGCATATGGCCATGTTTTTTCTTCTGCCGGGGAATCTCGTTTCTGCAAATTTTTAAGTGATTGCTTTCAACATATAGGATGTAAGGTACTGCTGTAGCAGAGCAGAGTTTTGTCAGTTGTAACTTGTCGTTACGCCATCTTTGGGTATACCTGTGTTTGCATGTATGTGTACGTAAGCAACGAGAAGTGTATATGTTTTAAAAGGCGTTCTCCAACTTAAAGGAGTTTTCTGGACTAACCAGTCTTATATATTTCTAATAGAATTTAGTCCACCATTGAAAGTTTTAAAACTTTGGAAATATATATTTTTAGAGGATTTGTCTTCATTCCTGTATAATAATTGCATTTAAGTGGCTTCCAAACCCCGGCTTTTCCCCAGTCTGCATTGATGTCAGTATGTACTCATTTGGGGTACAGATGATGGCAGTGATGGGTCAGCTCCTTTGTCTCACTAACTCTGGTATTAGATCCCAAAAAATTGAAGGCAGCACACCAGTAGATAAAGATTCACATGCAGTCTAACGGCCTATGTGCGACGTTTTGGTCCAAGAAACATCGTAGACTGAAACGTTGCACATGGGCCATTAAACTGCACATGACTCTTTATCTACTGATGTTATTCCTTCAATTTTTTGGGATCTGTTTACAAGGTTTGGTACCTGCCTGGGAGGCTTTTGCACCCAGCAGTCTTTTTTGTGCTGCTTTTTGTCTTTCTTTTTTCTAAAGGTACCGTCACATTAAGCGACGCTGCAGCGATATAGACAACGATGCCGATCGCTGCAGCGTCGCTGGAGAGCTGTCACACAGACAGCTCTCCAGCGACCAACGATGCCGAAGTCCCCGGCTAACCAGGGTAAACATCGGGTTACTAAGCGCAGGGCCGCGCTTAGTAACCCGATGTTTACCCTGGTTACCATTGTAAATGTAAAAAACAAACAAACACATACTCACATTCGGTGCCTGTCACGTCCCCGCCATCCGCTTCCCTGCACTCCTCCTGCATCCTGTGTAAGCGCTGGCCGTAAAGCAGAGCGGTGGCGTCACCGCTGTGCTCTGCTTTACGGCCGGCCGGCGCTGACACAGTGCAGGGAAGCTGACGCCAGGGGACGCGACAGACACCGGAATGTAAGTATGTAGGGTTTTTTTTTTTTTTTTTTTCATTTACAATGGTAACCAGGGTAAATATCGGGTTACTAAGCGCGGCCCTGCGCTTAGTAGCCCGATGTTTACCCTGGTTGCAAGTGAAGACATCGCTGGATCGGCGTCACACACGCCGATTCAGCGATGTCAGCGGGTGATTCAGCGACGAAATAAGGTGCTGGCCTTCTAGCTCCAAACAGCGATCTCACAGCAGGATCCTGATCGCTGCTGCGTGTCAAACACAACGATATCGCTATCCTGGACGCTGCAACGTCACGGATCGCTATCGTTATCGTTCTAAAGTCGCTCAGTGTGAAGGTACCTTTACTCCTGTATTAGCTACACAACGCTCAGAGGAGGAGACACGAGCCGCACCTCCATACACCCTGTGCTGGCCATTCTGGGCTATTGCAGCTCAGATCACATTCACTTGAGCATGGGCACTATAGAGTGTATAGAGGTTTGATATCTCATACACTTTGTTATATTTGTTATATTGAGAATTTGTTAGTAAAGGGCGTGTGAATTTAAATGTAAGTCATTGAATAATATAGTATCTATAAACTTTCTTGCCATGATCACTGTTTCTTGAACGCAAAATATCAGAAGCAGGAAGAACATAAGAAAATATAAGAACAATGGAAATGACTCTAGGGAAACCAACTTAAATATTTAGAAACGAAAAGGTGAATCTCTATATCAGTACCACGCTGTGTGTAGCAAAGTGCTCAGCCTGGCAGTGAAATCCCAGATTATTATTAGTGAGACCTAATGTTTTTTATCCATCTGGTGTGTGATAAACTTTTGTTATAATCACTAAGATTATAAAATGCTCTACCGCATCTACCCAGTCCTCCGTAGAGTTCAGGAATATCAGCTGTCCATTTACAAATCACTTTGTCAAATGGTTTGACGCCTCTAGACAGATGGAGGATGTAGATGTTGGATAATAGATTGGCTAAAGGTACCTTCACACATAACGATATCGTTGCTTTTTGTGACGTATCAACGATATCGTTAAGGAAATCGTTCTGTGTGACAGCGACCAACGATCAGGCCCCTGCTGGGAGATCGTTGGTCGCTGAGGAAAGTCCAGAACTTTATTTCGTCACTGGACTCCCTGCAGACATCGCTGGATCGGCGTGTGTGACACCGATTCAGCGATGTCTTCACTGGTAACCAGGGTGAACATCGGGTTACTAAGCGCAGGGCCGCGCTTAGTAACCCGATGTTTACCCTGGTTACCAGCGTAAAAGTAAAAAAAACAAACACTACATACTTACCTACCGCTGTCTGTCCCCGGCGCTCAGCTTCTCTGCACTCCTCCTGCACTGGCTGTGAGCGTCGGTCAGCCGGAAAGCAGAGCGGTGACGTCCGGCCGCTGTGCTCACAGCCAGTGCAGGAGGAGTGCAGAGAAGCTGAGCGCCGGGGACAGACAGCGGTAGGTAAGTATGTAGTGTTTGTTTTTTTTACTTTTACGCTGGTAACCAGGGTAAACATCGGGTTACTAAGCGCGGTCCTGCGCTTAGTAACCCGATGTTTACCCTGGTTACCCGGGGACCTCGGGATCGTTGGTCGCTGGAGAGCTGTCTGTGTGACAGCTCTCCAGCGACCAAACAGCGACGCTGCAGCGATCGACATCGTTGCCGGTATCGCTGCAGCGTCGCTGAGTGTGAAGGTACCTTTAGTCCAGTGTTCTGAGATAACCAGGGATATCTGGAGGCATCAAAATCTGAGGTTGGGGTGCAACGTTCTAAGGAACTTAGTTGAGTACATGATAACTTTCTTGCAACTTCAGAAAATAAAGATTATGGAAAATCTACTCAAGTTATACTCTTTTTTTTTTTTTCTATAGTAGTCTATAAGTTCCTACCATTGTGCCCCCACTTGTTTGCTCAATAGCTATTTCTCCCATTTCTAACATGCACATTAACACTTAGCTAATAGATTGGAAATCGGGACAGAGACCTCTGGCACCGCCTTGTACCTTCTGAGATCCAAATTTCCTAATCTTTCTTTTCCTTGATTAACTGTCAGAAATTGTATCCAGTCGTCACTCAAACAAACCTCATGGTGCATTCATGAAGGGATGGCGTCCCGTGAACATAAAGATCAAATTTAACTGGCACTCTCTCTGCTTAGATTTTTTGAAAAGTGAGTGCCGATCATCTTTGATATATCCTTGGAAAGATTAGTGCTTGCTCACTTAAGACCAAGGGTCAATGCTTTTATCGATCCCGTTCAGTTTGCCTACCGACATAGATTGGGGGTGGATGATGCTATCCTTTCTCTGTTACATAGGGTACATTCATTTCTGGAGACTGACGGAACCACGGTGCGAGCGATGTTCTTCGATTTCTCGAGTGCATTTAACTCCCTGCAGCCACTTTTACTACACAAAAAGATGACTGATATGAACGTGGAGGAGGGGATGAGAAATTGGATAACTGACTACCTATCAGATCGGCCACAGTTTGTACAGATGGGAGCAGTGGTGTCAAGCAGATTATTGAGCAGTGTAGGTGCCCCCCAGGGAACGGTGCTTGCGCCCTTTCTATTCACACTGTATACTTCAGACTTTCAGTATAAATCTGAACTTTGCCACCTTCAAAAATTTTCGGATGACTCTGTGGTTGTGGGATGCATTAGGGGAGATCAGGGGGATGAGGAATATAGAAGGGTGGTGTCGAATTTCGTGGATTGGTGCAATGGTAACTATCTACAACTAAATGTTAAGAAAACCAAGGAGTTGGTGGCCAACTATAGCAGGATTAAGTTGGAATGCTTACCGATCACTATTGCTGGTCAGGAGGTAGAGCAGGTGGAGAGTTACAAATATTTGGGGGTCCATTTGGATAGCAAACTGGACTGGAGATGCCACTCAGAGTTTGTCTACAAGAAGGGGATGAGCAGACTGTATTTCCTAAGGAAACTGAGGTCTTTTAATGTGTGTAGCAAAATGTTAGAAATGTTCTACCAATCTGTGGTGGCAAGTGCCATCTTTTTTGCAATCACGTGCTGGGGTAGTAGTGTGCGGGCCTCTGATGCTAATAAGCTGAATAAGATTATTAAGAAGGCAAGTTCTGCTGTCGGCTGCAATCTGGACTCTTTTGGGGAGGTAGTGGAGAAAAGAACTCTGAAAACATAGTAACATAGTAACATAGTTAGTAAGGCCGAAAAAAGACATTTGTCCATCCAGTTCAGCCTATATTCCATCATAATAAATCCCCAGATCTACGTCCTTCTACAGAACCTAATAATTGTATGATACAATATTGTTCTGCTCCAGGAAGACATCCAGGCCTCTCTTGAACCCCTCGACTGAGTTCGCCATCACCACCTCCTCAGGCAAGCAATTCCAGATTCTCACTGCCCTAACAGTAAAGAATCCTCTTCTATGTTGGTGGAAAAACCTTCTCTCCTCCAGACGCAAAGAATGCCCCCTTGTGCCCGTCACCTTCCTTGGTATAAACAGATCCTCAGCGAGATATTTGTATTGTCCCCTTATATACTTATACATGGTTATTAGATCGCCCCTCAGTCGTCTTTTTTCTAGACTAAATAATCCTAATTTCGCTAATCTATCTGGGTATTGTAGTTCTCCCATCCCCTTTATTAATTTTGTTGCCCTCCTTTGTACTCTCTCTAGTTCCATTATATCCTTCCTGAGCACCGGTGCCCAAAACTGGACACAGTAGTGTATGGCAATTATGAACAATAATGCACATCCATTATATGAGCTATTCATGAGACAGAAGAGCACCTTCAGCAACCGGCTTATACTTCTGAGGTGTAAGAAGGAAAAATATAGGAAATCGTTTGTGCCAACTGCCATGGGAATGTACAACAATAACATTAGGGTTAAACCACGAAGGTGAATGTCTACTTATTTCTCTACATTTCAGTTCACTCGTTGTGTATGTCCTATTCTAATGTATAATGTATAATGTTCTTCTGTCAACAAACTGTCATGTCAACTATGTAATTCCTTTATGATTTTTATGATTTAAGTCGTGCTGCTGTGATACCATAATTTCCCACGGGATCAATAAAGTGTATCGTATCGTATCAGGGAGAATTTGGAAGCACTCATACACATTAAATGGTCAGCCGGCCCTATCGAGATTGGTGGGCTCAACCGTCTTTCATGACAATACTTATTTTTTCAGTACAGGTGAGGGAAGTGGGGATTGAGCTAAATGGAGTCAAGGGACACATTGCTTGTAACTTAGTGCAGGATGATTTCCAAGCAAGGATTGCCATCTCTATACTGGTCCAATAGTCAGGAGGAGCCTTGAGATGCTTGCCTATCCAGAACAACCATATACTAGGTTACATACAGAAATCATACAGATCCAACTGTGAACCAATCTTGCAAGTTGACATTTTAAATAATTTAGATACTGCTTTGGAAAAGAGGTGTGGGGAGAAAAAACGAATTTATTCGGGAAATATAAAGAGGTAGTAATGAAGAACTTAAAAAAGAAACTCTAGTTTTTGTGCCCAAGTCCTTCTATAATTGGTTCTTACTGCTCTGCCGGCAAGGGATTATCACCTTTCACTTCTTACTCTTTTTAGTACAATGTTGAAATGTGCACAGAAAACTCAGAACTTGTTGTTTTCACCCAATAAATAAAAGATTAGTCGGCGGTTTTGTTTTTGGGGTTTGTTTTTTGATGTTTTTAGTTGTATTGTGGAAACCTTGCAATCTGATTCCTGTAAGGACTGGGCAGTATAAACTACGTTGAGCTGCTGGTATTATACTAAAGCTGTCTGCACAATACTTCCAGCACTGCTGGGTATTACACAATACATCTTAAAGGAAGCATAGCCTAATACTTAACCTACATGGGTTCTGGGACAAAGATAAAGCCTAACATAGTTTTGCTATATGTTTTGAAGGTGCCCTGGCACTGCTTATAGTTGCTCCCCAGTCATTCATATTATGTATATGGTGCAGCCACATAGAATTGCTGTTCTGCCATTGTATTAAGTGGTGGATGGATGAGATGGAGTGTTCCTTTAAATCATCCCTGTACTTTAAAGTAGCTTAGTGTTGGGTGTTGGGTTCCCGCCGCTGCACAAGGGGAGTCTCGAGCCACCTCTGTTGCGGTCCCCCGTTCTTCTCCAGCTGCAGTGGAGTCTGCTTGGCGGAGGCATCGGTCCCGGCATCTGGCTGGGGCAGATACTCTGCGCTTGGTTACTGCTGCTCTTCCAGGCTTAGCCATTGTATCCAGTACTGGTCAGCGGCGAGCTGACGTCTCTGGGACTAAGTCCTGCTTTTCCCCTTCTGAGCATGCCCAAGGGAGGACCTTTCATTGGAGGTCAGTGGTCACATGCTCAGGTCCTGTAGCAGCTCCCATTGGTCCTCTAGGAAGGTCCTGAAGTTGCTGCAGCTATAAAAGGTTCGCATGGCCGCACGGCCACGCGCTAGTATCATTTGTGTTTTGTGCTTGTCGCCAGTACTACTCTGCCACTCAGGCTACACTTGGAGAGTGTCCGTTAGCCGTGGGAAATTACATAGGCAGGCAGCTAGCATCAGTGGGGGCAATTAGTCGCTTGGCTTAGCATCTGGTTCCTTCATATGTGCGGTTAGCACAGAAGAGTTCCAGAGCAAGCACAACCCTAGTTAGGGTTTTAGTCCCACTTATTATTTCACGACTCTGTGAAGTAACAGGGTTCGTGCTGATACTGCCCGAGTGACGGAACTCGCGTCTAACCTGACATTGTACCGCCATATAGGGCCGCCATTTCTCTAGCAGCAGGCTTCTCCTGCACGGTGGACCCCGGGCTGTGAACACACCTATAACAACTCATATATTTACTCTGTGCGTTCCGCCAGCCGTAACACTTAGTCTCTTGTAATAAATAGACCATCATTAAATCACTTTATAAATTGTTGCCTTACCCAAAAATTCTGTCCAGTGGCTGTTGACAAGTTTTAAACAATCTATAGCACCAAGACTTATGGGAAGTGTTAGCAGGTTATCTATATTTACAGGAAGTGGTGGTGGGTCTTTTTATGGTCACAGGAAGTGTGGGTGAGTCTTTGTAGCCTTATAAGGAAGTGTGAGTGGGTCATTGTCTCTTTACAGGAAGTGTGGGCAGGTCTTTCTCTTTGCAGGAAGTGTGGGCAGGTCTTTCTCTTTACAGGAAGTGTGGGCAGGTCTTTCTCTTTACAGGAAGTGTAGGCAGGTCTTTTTTTTGGTCTTTTCAGGACACATGGGCAGGTAATTGTTTCTGTACAGGAAGTGAGGACAGGTCTTTTTCTCTTTACAGGAAGTGTGGGCTGGTCTTTCTCTTTACAGGAAGTGTGGGCAGGTCTTTCTCTTTACAGGAAGTGTGGGCAGGTCTTTCTCTTTACAGGAAGCGTGGGCAGGTCTTTCTCTTTACAGAAAGTGTAAGCAGGTTTTTTTTGTCTTTTCAGGACATGTGGGCAGGTAATTGTTTCTGTACAGAAAGTGAGGACAGGTCTTTTTCTCTTTACAGGAAGTGTGGGCTGGTCTTTCTCTTTACAGGAAGTGTGGGCAGGTCTTTCTCTTTACAGGAAGTGTGGGCAGGTCTTTCTCTTTACAGGAAGCGTGGGCAGGTCTTTCTCTTTACAGAAAGTGTAAGCAGGTCTTTTTTGTCTTTTCAGGACATGTGGGCAGGTAATTGTTTCTGTACAGAAAGTGAGGACAGGTCTTTTTTTCTTTACAGGAAGTGTGGACAGGTCTTTTTGTCTTTTCAGGATGCGTGGGCAGGTCATTTTCTCTGTACAGGAACTGTGGGCAAGTGTTTGTAGCTTTCCAGGAAGTGTAGAAGGGTTTTGTCTTTTTGCAGGTAGTGTGGGGCCGGGTCTTTGTAATTTAGCATGAAGTATGGGCAGTTCTTTTTCTCTTTACAGGAAGTGTTGGCTTGTCTTTGTAGTTTTACTGGAAGTGTGTGGTCTTTGTAGCTTTATAGGAACTGTTGTCAGTTCTTTACAGGAAGTGGAGACTGGACTCTTTCTTTACAATAAGTGTGGTCAGGCCTTTGCCTCTCAACAGGAAGTGTGGACAGGTTTTTGTAGTTTTATTGGAAGTGTGGGTGGGTCTTTCTCTCTTTACAGAAAATGAGAGTAGGTCTTTCACTCTCTACTTTTGCTCTCCTGCCATATGGCATACGTCAGCATAACAGAGAGACTTGCTTTCAGTTCAGGACAGGCAAGCCATTTGACAATACAAGGAGCAATGTGTCCTGGGAAGAGAAGTTCCAACATCTATATGATGGCACAATACCAAAGTAAAGGAAAAAGAGTGAATGACGAGCTACAGCATGATAATTTGGACATTACCTGGAAATGTATATGCAGGAAAAATGCAGTTCCTTCTGGATTGTCCTCTATTGACATATGATGATGAGGAGAGGAGCAGCAGGGAATTTGTTTTTTTAATACCTGCTTTGTATTATTACTCTTGTTCCTGCAAGTAACTTTGTAAATACAATAATATTTGCCTCCTGTACATTTCCCTCTGGCACTCACTTGGGTTGTAATAGTACATTTCCATTGTTTTCTGTGTGCAGCGCCATTGCCCTTCATTTCTGGGGATATGACCCCTTTCTGTCTACATAGAAGGAAGGGTATCTGTACTTTTCCCTCTTGTTACATATACACTGAACCGTTTTTGTTGCTTTCGTTGATATTAATACATAAATAAAACCTCTTCCTCCTTGTCGTAAACCTCTCACATAATGTAGTCAATGAGACGGGTAACCTTATTCTGACCCTATATCTCACACTGGATCCATACTCTGTCTTAATTTGCAAGTTTCCCAGAGAAGCGTTATTGCTAAATCGTTAATGTCCTCAATAACATAAGTATTACCAATCATTGTAAGTGCACATCACTGCGGCGTGAAGAATTGGTATACATCACTTATCATCGAAGTAAAGAGGACAAACATCAGACATTACCCACTGATTACTTCCCAGTCCGGACAGTAAACCATGTTACACCGTCTGCATGCAGATTCACTAAAATGACTTTTTCTGAAGAGTCATCGGATGAAAAATTATATCTAGATCCATCAAGGTAAATCATCCAATTCATTATAAATTGCAAGGTTTCTGCTGGCTGTCAGTGAATTTCTACCTTCTTGCTCACATAACGAAGCTGAGTTCTTGAACAGAATAGTACTTACAGCTCAGAGATATTATAACACTTAAAAGATTATTCCCATCCTCTAACGTGGTTATGGTTGCAAAGTGCTCGTAAAAAAACAAGCAACTTTGCAAATCACTTTTTATTAAAATAAGGCTCCGTTCTCCCACTAGCCCCTATTGTTATATATTGTTTACAGCTTATTGCCAAAGGGACTAGCTGAACACATGCAGTGCTTCCAAGCTCTTTATGTGCTTGAAATTGGCCTGGATCGCTGAAGTGCACTTGGCTTTTAATCCCAGTCACTTTTCTATAGCCCAACTTCAGGATCTGATGTCCCACACATTTCCAGCTAGCAATGCCAGAAAGCTGCCGGCTTGAACTATCAATCAATTATGCTAATTCTCTCATATATAATAAAAACTGCCTATACTCACCTCTGGTGCCGGTACTGTTCCAGCTATGTCTGCACTGGGTCTCCCGGGATTCCCGTGATGTTGTTATGCCATCTGAAGCCAATCACGAGCTGCTTCATCCTCACTTCCTTTGGACCTAGCTGACATTCGGAGAAATTCGGAGAGCAGCAGCAGCTCTCACTTCTTCCGGGTATCAATTTTGTCTGAAGGAAGTGAGAGTGGAGCAGCCACTGATTGGCTGCAGGGCTCATATGGTATAACAATGTTACATTTATCCCAGTGCCGATGCCAGCACCGGAGGTGAGTATAGGCAGTTTTTATTTTATACAGGGAAATATGGCAATTGGAAAGGGATTGTCTGGGGGGCGTGGCCTGAGAGTCCATGTGAACGGACGTGCGGCAGGGAGCTTCCGCTGCTGTATATTCAATAATCCTACAGAGCCACTGCTGTTCGGTCCCTGAGGGGGCTTACCGGCTGCGGGGAGACTTGGAGAGTCCGGCGGTGCTGAGTGGTAGCGCTGGAACCGGCGAATATGACCTGGAGACGGCAGAAGGACGTGGGAGCCGGGGATGCAGGCGCAATCCAAGATGGCACCGATACAAGGCAGACAAGGAGAACGCCGCATGTAGAAAGCGCATGGAGGTAGCGGCAAAGCTCCAGCAGTTTGCAAGAGCGGAGGCCGCAGAGGAGGGAGCCGGAGCTGATACCGAGGAGGAGGAGAGCCCAGCAGGAGAACATGAGGTACAACAGGGGAGAAAGGAGAGCAAAATGGCGGTGGCAGAAGGGGGACCCGAGGAAATGGCGCCAGAAGCTGAGCCTACCTTGAGAGACGTTTTTGCGCTGGTTTCTTCATGTAAACAGTCTCTGACTTTACAGATACAGGAGGTTAAGGGAGACACAGCCCAGATAAACGCAGCCATGCAGAAGATTGACAAACGTGTGGGGGAGGTAGAGGAGAGAGTGAGCACTGCAGAAGACCATATAGTGCAGCTGCAAAAAGCAGAGAAGAAGTTCACTCAAGCTATAGCTGAATTGGCTGCTAAAAATGAGGACCTTGAGAATAGGTCCAGAAGAAACAATATTCGCATAGTGGGCATCCCTGAAAAAGCTGAAGGGAGGAATCCAACTGAGTATATTGAAAACTGGCTGTTAGAGACTTTTGGAGATATGGCGCTAAGAAAAGTGTTCGCGGTAGAGAGAGCGCATAGGGTCCCGCCGAAACCACCTGTCCCTGGAGCGAATCCCCGTACCATGCTTGCCAAAATTCTAAATTATAGAGACAGAGACATTATCCTGAGGAAGGCTAGAGACATGACGGATCTGACAGTTGAAGGCCAAAGGATTGCTATCTACCCGGACTATTCTGCTCTGGTGCAGAAACAACGGATGATGTTCACGGGTATCAAGAGACGGCTGAGGGAGCTGGGAGTGCAGTACTCTATGATGTTTCCAGCAAGACTGAGGGTGGTGGCGTTTGATAAAATTCACTTTTTTCAGAAGCCGGAGGAAGCTACCCAGTGGATCGATATTAATGCTAAAAGGCTTAAAGGAAAAGGAGACTGAAACTGTGGGGTGATTCTGAATGTGATTACTTCTCTGTCAGTTGGAAAAGAATCTTGTGATTGACAACTCAGGGGGTATGGGTGGTGAAGAAGGGAGCTGGATTGTAATCAGTTAAAGTTAAAGGGATGGTGTAATGGCTGCTGGGAAAGGGGGAGGAAGGGTAAGCGGCATATTATAAGTATATGCAGGTTTTTTGCGTGTGTAAATAATTCTATGTTAAAATATTTTGAGACACGTTGTTTTTCAAAATGTATGGAATCCTGTTATGTACAGTGGTGGGAGGAGGGTTGGGAAGGCAATGCCAAATGGAGTGTTCGCTATGGGCGATGATGCCCCACTCTTGAAAAGAGGTGGAATGGTTAGATGTGAGGGGGGATGGGTGGGAGGGGAAGTTGGGAGAGGGGGGGGGAGGGAAGTTAGACAGCTCGTGCTTAAGAATGATGATACTCTTAGTGAAGATGAGTCAATTGATGGGGACCCGTTTTAAGATTTTGTGCTGGAATGTGAGAGGCCTAGGGGAAAAATCCAGACGAGCCGCGAGTTTGCAATATGCAAGAGACCAACGGGCCTCAATGATATGCTTGCTGGAGACGCATTTGGTAAGGGAAAAGGTGGATGTCCTAAATAGACGTTGGATTCAAAAGGGATACCACTCTACCTTCTCCACATATGCAAGAGGAGTCTCAATCTTGGTTCCAGCGGGAGTTCAGTATGAGGAGGTGAAGGTATATGTGGATGTGGATGGGCAGTACGTACTAATACAGTGTATATTGTATGGAGTGATGATGTGTGTTGCTGCGATGTATATTCCGCCCCCCTACTCTAGCAGGAAGATTAGAGAAGTAATGGAGCGAGTGGAAAGATGGGGGCCAACACCGTTAATGATTATCGGGGATCTAAATAACATCTGTGATGATTATTGGGACAAAAATAAAAATACTCAGAATGGGTCGGAGGGACACATTACAACATTTGGCACCTATATACAGGAGATAGGTATGATTGATCTTTGGAGGGTCAGACATATTGGAGAAAGAGGGTACTCATGTTATTCACCAGCGCATGCCACGCTCTCTAGAATTGATATGGCTCTGGGTAACAGGATCTTAGACACACTGGTTGGGGAGGTGAGATATCTGCCAAGGGCCTTGTCAGACCATAGTCCAATTGAAGTAGAGGTTAGATTGGAGGGGGCACGTTCGATAAATGGGAGAGATTGGAAGATTCATCCTAATTGGTTACAGAGCATTGAGTTGGAAAGTATAGGACGGGAGGTGGCGGAGTTCTTTGTCCTAAATGATGGAAGCACAGACGCTCTTACGATTTGGGATGCAATGAAGGCGTGTCTGAGGGGACTACTCTTTAGGGACATTAGTAGGTGTAAGCGGAGGACGAGGGAGGCAGAAAAGGCGGCAGTTGAGGAGTTGAAGGAGGCAGAAGATGGGATGGCCACACTGGGAACTCCTGAGGCAGAGAGAAGGATGAAAAATGCACAAAACCATTTGGAAAAAATTCTGTTAGACAAAGCTGAGAGGAAGCGGGATTTCCAAAGAGTGTTGTTTTATCAGGAAGGAGAAACAGTGGGACATATGCTGTCGGTGGTGGCTGCTGCTCAGAGAGGATCTTCATATATACACTCTTTGGAACCTACAAGTGGAGGTAGAATAACGGAAACGCCTGAGATTTTGAGGGCCTTCGCGGACTTCTATGCAGATTTGTATTCCTCCCGGTTGGGGGAATCGGTCGAGGATACATTGACCTTCTTGGAGGGTCTGGATCTGCCGAGACTGAATGAGGCAGATAGGGAGAGCCTTGAGGCCCCTATCACTGAGGAGGAATTGAGTCGGGCATTGATGTCCATGGCTAATGGGAAGGCGCATGGGGTTGATGGGTTACCCGCTGAGATTTATAAAGGTTTGGCAGAAGTGTTGATTCCTAGATTAAAAATGGTACTGGAGGAAGCTAGGTCCTGTGGGTGCTTGCCAGCCTCTATGAGAGAGGCCATAATAGTGGTTATTCCAAAGGAGGATAAGGATTTGGGGAAGCCGGAGTCGTACCGACCAATTTCCTTACTAACTATTGATGTCAAGCTTCTGGCCAGGGTGTTGGCTCTCCGTCTCTCTAGTGTTATTGCGAGTCTGGTGCAATCGGACCAGTCTGGCTTTATGCCTGATAGGTCAACGGCGATTAATTTGCGGAGGCTATATGTGAATCTGCAGGTGGAGTCTGACAACTGTGGTCGAAGAGTGATTGTATCGTTAGATGCCCATAAGGCGTTTGACAGTTTTGAGTGGGGATACCTATGGCAGGTGTTGGAATGTATGCGGTTTGGTCCGCAGTTTGTGGCCTGGATACAGCTGTTGTATTCATTACCGTCGGCTAGAATTAGGGTGAACGGGGAGCTGTCTCGGCCTATTCAGCTGGCTAGGGGTACTAGGCAGGGATGCCCGCTCTCACCCCTCCTGTTTGCTTTAGCTGTAGAACCTCTTGCTGCTAAGATTCGGCAGTCTGATAGAGTCCCTGGGTTTAGGTATGGGAAAATTGAGGAAAAAATAGCGCTATACGCGGATGACGTTTTGCTGTTCCTGGCTGATCCGGATGATTCACTGAGAGGGGCCATTGAAATTGTTGAGAGATTTGGTACCGTGTCGGGACTAACAATTAATTGGGGTAAATCGGTTCTTTTTAGGGTGGATGACGTAGGAGAGAATGTGAGTGAGGATGTTGGGGATGAGAGGCTAAAGGTGGTTTCCCAATTTAAATACCTTGGAATATGGATTTCGGTCCCAATTGCGGAGTTCCTACAAAGGAATTTGACTCCTGTTATGGGGGTACTCAAGGCGAAGGTAGATGCCTGGAATAAACTGCATCTATCGGTGGTCGGAAGGGTTAACCTTATTAAGATGGTCCTGATGCCTAAAATTCTATATGTTTTACACAATGCGCCAATTTGGATCCCTCGGGGGAAGTTCAGGCAGATTAATGCCCTCTTTAGAAGTTTGATATGGGAGAGACAATATCCACGTATTAGCCTGGAGACGCTTCAGCGACCCAAGGAAGATGGTGGTTTGGCTTTGCCCAACCCGGAAATATATTTTCTTGCAGCCCAGAGTCAGCATTTGAAGGGCTGCGCGCGAGAGGCGTCATCCAGTGCAGTACAACACCTGATGGAAGAGGTGACAGGCCGACGACCGGTGGTTCAGTGTTTGGAAGATGGCTCCTTTGGCGCTTTAGGGAAATTATATCCAACCCTGTTCATGATTCGTAAATTATGGAATAGACTAAGGCTGATTCGTGGGGTTACAGGGCTGACTAAATTCACACCGATATGGGCTAACAACAATTTAAAGGAATTCGAGGCTCTGGGAGGACTGATGGAATGGCAGAATAAGGGAATTTGCTTTGTTCACCAGATAATCCAGCAGCAAGCATTGAAATCCTTTTCCCAATTGCAGGTAGAGTTTGGTCTGAGATCAACAGGGGAATATCAGTATGCGCAGATGAGACATGCCTTTAGAGCTCAGAATAAGAAAGCTGATATCAGGATTCAAGATGATATAGTTTTGGAGTATGTGTGTGGTGACGGGACCACAAGGGGAGTTATTTCCACCCTGTATAAGGACCTTATGCACACGTTTTTGCTTGATTTCCCTATAAAGGCGAGAGCTAAGTGGGAGAGAGAAGTGGGGCCGATGGAGAATGAAACCTGGGAATCGGTGATGGAGTGGGTTCCGCGACTATCCTTGAGTGAACCATATAGACTCTTGCAGCTATATATTTTGCACAGAGTATATAAATCTCCGGAAGTGCTACACAAAGCGGGGTTGCGTGCCAATTCTGAGTGTCCGAGGTGTGCGAGTGAGAATGCAGGAATATATCACATGATGTGGACGTGTCCTAGGCTGGCTGCTTTTTGGGTGGTGGTCTTGAGCCGGGTTGAAGTAGCTTATAAGTGTAGAGTTCTTAGAGACCCGATAGTATGCGTGCTGGGATATGTGGAAGAAATTGGAGTTGACAATACCTGGAAGATTGCAATCGCTAGGCTACTATACATGGCTAGGAAAGTGATAGCACGAAATTGGATAAATGCTGAACCACCTGCGAGGAGGGAATTTCTCCAATATGTACAACATGGTCTAAAATTGGAAAAGGGGGTGTACAAAAAAAGGGGGAGAATAGAAATGTTTAATAGAATGTGGTCTCCTTGGCTTGAACTGGACTGAGGAGTATAGAAGTCAGGTTTCTTAGGACTTGGATAAGGGTAAATTACTCGAGGCAGAGATGGCCTCAGAGGAGTGCAGATTGGGAATGAGCTGTCTTATGGGGGAGGGGGGCTGTTGGGGTAATGTTGGGGTTTATTAAAATAAGAAAAAGTGCATGTAACATATTGTAATGTAAATGGCATTCTGATGTTCTTCTTTATATTGTTAATAAAAATCTATTTAAATCAAAAGGAAAGGGATTGTCTGAGTAGTGGAAAAGAGTCTAGCTGCTATGATGTCTTCCCTAAACAATACACGCAAGGAGGAATTCCTGCCTTCCATTCCTTAATTTGCATACTGAAGCAGCAGCAGTATGGATACAGCAGTCCTGAGCTGTGTGGATGTGAATCCAGCTCCAGGAGGAGGTGAAGTCTTGATAGAAAGTTTATCATGATCTCTCTGTGTCTCCGTCTGCTTGTTTCCTGTCTGCTCTTCACTCCTCCTCATTCCATAGAGTATAATAGGAGGTGTAACTTGACTCCTCACTGTGCTGGCAGTATATTTTGTCTGAGCAAGACCGAATGTGTTTTTTCTTCTTCTATCATTTCCAGGGGAAAAGGAAGAAATAGATCATAAGTGGTGAAAGAATATAGGATATTTTACGAAGTTTCCTTTATTCCTGTAGCCTGTACTATTGATTTAAGTTTTTTAAACTACAGATCCCACTTAGAGGCGTTGTTCAGGAATTTAACATTGATTGTATTTTTTTTGGATAGGCTACTAATGTCTGATTGGTGGGGATGCAACACCTGGCATCCCCGCCGATCAGCTGTTTCCGGTGTCGTCAGCTGCAGCAATGGCTCAGTTATGTAGCTGCATGGCACAGCTCGTCAACTGTATAGTGGCCGCGACCAGGTACTATAGATCCGCCCCCTGTTCAAATCAATAGAGGGGTGGATGTGCAGAACACTTCAATGGCCACTATTCCTTTGAGGGAGCTATGTAGCTTCCCAGCTGAGTAGTTCCAGCCTACATTGGGAACAGCTGATCAGCGGGGGTGTCGGGTGTCACAACCCTACCAATCAGACATTGATGACCTATCCTAAGGATACGCCATCACTGTTAAAGACCCAGACAGCCGCTTTAAATCCTTGGTGAGCTAAACACATGCGCGGAGGCAGAAATCGCTATCCATTCCTGGAAGGTCACTATATTTTACCTGCAATAATACATTGCATGATCCATGAGAATAAAGCAAATCGGATTTTCTCTTTTTTTTTTTTGGCATGCATCTCACACCTAAAATGTTGTATTTAGTGTACTTGAGCTGTCCACCTCTCAGAACCCTCTCTATGTGCCTGCGCCTGATGCCACATTTCCAACTTGTGCTTGGCACGAAAAATGAGTCAATGTGAAATTCTGTACAGTGTTAATATTTGTTTTTCTCGTATTTGCATTGCATGGTGTTGAGGGAGTGGTGTGATTGCCAAGGTCCACCCCATATATCTGTCCCCCACAGTCATGTTCTTGCTATGCAGCTAATTAGTAGATCTTCAGCAAAACAGGCTTGGCAATTTCTGTTGCAAACAATTTTATTTTTTTCTGGAATGCTGGAGCTGCGATAAAGCAATAATTAATTCACTGAAGTCTGCAGTAATTATACTAGGAAGAGAGGCTATGTAAGAAAGTAACACGCTAAGGGAAGGAATAAGTGATTAAAGCAGAGCCTCGTACAAAGGCTCCTAACAGCACGGATACATTGTATATCTACACAGTTATGGCCTAAGCTGACCACACGATTCATTGCAGCATATCTGCCACTTGTGAGATGGCCTGCAGAATACACTGCTATAAGTAGAAATGAATAATACAGGTAAACAGGTTACAAGATTTACTGCATGTGCCTGTGTAGAGATACAGGGTCAGTGGGTGCTCTCATCTACTGACCCGGCTGTCTTTAGAAAGACTGCATGGACCAGGGCTCATACCACTGAACGCCCGCTCTCTCTCCCCGTGGGCAGGACACTACTCAGACAGCACAGGGTGAGGGTAAAGCAGTGTGGCAATAACCAGCACCAACACACAATAACATACAGAACAGTCCCAGCAAATGCCCAAGATGGTGCAAATTACAGAGTCTCACTGTTCTGCTGACTCACCGGGATTAGAGCTGTTTCTAGGGCAGAATAACCCCACCAGTGGCTCCCCGCTTTAAGCGGTCCCCCGCAGTTAGGAGGTAAGACAAGCTTAGGAAGATGACAGTCCATTGATGTACGTGGCCAGGTGACTTGATTGTCCCAACTTGGATTCTATTAACGTCTTTGAGGGTTCAGTGTTGGTCAACGAAGCAGCTCTGTATTTCTTCAGTTGGAGCCATGATGCCATGGCTTCTGTATTGTAGGCTCTCTCAGAACACACCTTTTTATAGGTCACAACTTCTCATTCAGTCATTCCTCCACATGCTTGGATGAATGTGGAAGGAGGCCAGCATTCACTTCTGGAGTGTTCAAACAACATGCATAGATTGTCCTTCATATTGCAGAGCACCAATGGATCGTCAACATATTAACCAACATTCAAACATTGTGCCTTTGTTTCCCAAAGATAGTAGAACAATACTAGGACTGCAATACAAGGACAGATACAATAGCTAATCAGCAGCCAGTCAACAAATGTCACCAGTGAACAATAATTTAGGGACAATAAGGGACAACAGTCATTCTCACATGAACGCTAGCTTATGTCCCTGGGCCTACTGAAATAATATGTCTGAATAATTCAAATTAAATGCAATGTCGCCACAGCCTATCTTGTAAAAATCTTGTAGGATCCACAAGAATGAACCTGGAGACTCATTAAGGCGTGAAGATTGATAACAAGTTGGTAGAGTCAGGTATGTCAAAAAGGGGGAGGCTCCTTGCAGTTGTCTCATAGCTAATCCCAGGACTGTGGGGAGAAGGTATGCCTCCTGTGAGGCATAGAGGAGATTTCTTTATGTAGGAGACAGAACAAGATCAAAGGAACAGAGAGCCTCCTTGCATTGTGACATTGGTGGTTTAGTAATGACAGAGTCCCTAATTCAGTCAGTGAGAATAAAATACTTAACCGGTAATATGGGAGATTTTTTTTTCCTGGAGTTTCTTGAGAAAATAGATGTTGTAACAATGTCTTTGTTATAAATGTGTTTATGTATTTGCTGCAAAATTGAAGTTTAAAGTGAACCTATCACCAGCTTTGGCCGCTATAAGATACGGCCCCTGCCTTTCAGGGCTTATCTACAGCAGTCCGACCTGTAAGTGAAGAAAAATAAGTTTTATTATATTCACCCGGGGCGGTCTGGTCCGATGGGTGATGCAGGTCCTGGTCCGGTGCCTCCCATCTTCTTATGATGGCCGCCCTCCTGTTGCTTCATCGCTCCCCGGCATCGCGCTCCGGCGCAGGCATACTTACATAGTAACATAGTAACATAGTTAGTAAGGCCGAAAAAAGACATTTGTCCATCCAGTTCAGCCTATATTCCATCATAATAAATCCCCAGATCTACGTCCTTCTACAGAACCTAATAATTGTATGATACAATATTGTTCTGCTCCAGGAAGACATCCAGGCCTCTCTTGAACCCCTCGACTGAGTTCGCCATCACCACCTCCTCAGGCAAGCAATTCCAGATTCTCACTGCCCTAACAGTAAAGAATCCTCTTCTATGTTGGTGGAAAAACCTTCTCTCCTCCAGACGCAAAGAATGCCCCCTTGTGCCCGTCACCTTCCTTGGTATAAACAGATCCTCAGCGAGATTTTTGTATTGTCCCCTTATATACTTATACATGGTTATTAGATCGCCCCTCAGTCGTCTTTTTTCTAGACTAAATAATCCTAATTTCGCTAATCTATCTGGGTATTGTAGTTCTCCCATCCCCTTTATTAATTTTGTTGCCCTCCTTTGTACTCTCTCTAGTTCCATTATATCCTTCCTGAGCACCGGTGCCCAAAACTGGACACAGTACTCCATGTGCGGTCTAACTAGGGATTTGTACAGAGGCAGTATAATGCTCTCATCATGTGTATCCAGACCTCTTTTAATGCACCCCATGATCCTGTTTGCCTTGGCAGCTGCTGCCTGGCACTGGCTGCTCCAGGTAAGTTTATCATTAACTAGGATCCCCAAGTCCTTCTCCCTGTCAGATTTACCCAGTGGTTTCCCGTTCAGTGTGTAATGGTGATATTGATTCCCTCTTCCCATGTGTATAACCTTACATTTATCATTGTTAAACCTCATCTGCCACCTTTCAGCCCAAGTTTCCAACTTATCCAGATCCATCTGTAGCAGAATACTATCTTCTCTTGTATTAACTGCTTTACATAGTTTTGTATCATCTGCAAATATCGATATTTTACTGTGTAAACCTTCTACCAGATCATTAATGAATATGTTGAAGAGAACAGGTCCCAATACTGACCCCTGCGGTACCCCACTGGTCACAGCGACCCAGTTAGAGACTATACCATTTATAACCACCCTCTGCTTTCTATCACTAAGCCAGTTACTAACCCATTTACACACATTTTCCCCCAGACCAAGCATTCTCATTTTGTGTACCAACCTCTTGTGCGGCACGGTATCAAACGCTTTGGAAAAATCGAGATATACCACGTCCAATGACTCACCGTGGTCCAGTCTATAGCTTACCTCTTCATAAAAACTGATTAGATTGGTTTGACAGGAGCGATTTCTCATAAACCCATGCTGATATGGAGTTAAACAGTTATTCTCATTGAGATAATCCAGAATAACATCCCTCAGAAACCCTTCAAATATTTTACCAACAATAGAGGTTAGACTTACTGGCCTATAATTTCCAGGGTCACTTTTAGAGCCCTTTTTGAATATTGGCACCACATTTGCTATGCGCCAGTCCTGCGGAACAGACCCTGTCGCTATAGAGTCACGAAAAATAAGAAATAATGGTTTATCTATTACATTACTTAGTTCTCTTAGTACTCGTGGGTGTATGCCATCCGGACCCGGAGATTTATCTATTTTAATCTTATTTAGCCGGTTTCGCACCTCTTCTTGGGTTAGATTGGTGACCCTTAATATAGGGTTTTCATTGTTTCTTGGGATTTCACCTAGCATTTCATTTTCCACCGTGAATACCGTGGAGAAGAAGGTGTTTAATATGTTAGCTTTTTCCTCGTCATCTACAACCATTCTTTCCTCACTATTTTTTAAGGGGCCTACATTTTCAGTTTTTATTCTTTTACTATTGATATAGTTGAAGAACAGTTTGGGATTAGTTTTACTCTCCTTAGCAATGTGCTTCTCTGTTTCCTTTTTGGCAGCTTTAATTAGTTTTTTAGATAAAGTATTTTTCTCCCTATAGTTTTTTAGAGCTTCAATGGTGCCATCCTGCTTTAGTAGTGCAAATGCTTTCTTTTTACTGTTAATTGCCTGTCTTACTTCTTTGTTTAGCCACATTGGGTTTTTCCTATTTCTAGTCCTTTTATTCCCACAAGGTATAAACCGCTTACACTGCCTATTTAGGATGTTCTTAAACATTTCCCATTTATTATCTGTATTCTCATTTCTGAGGATATTGTCCCAGTCTACCAGATTAAGGGCATCTCTAAGCTGTTCAAACTTTGCCTTCCTAAAGTTCAATGTTTTTGTGACTCCCTGACAAGTCCCCCTAGTGAAAGACAGGTGAAACTGCACAATATTGTGGTCGCTATTTCCTAAATGCCCAACCACCTGCAGATTTGTTATTCTGTCAGGTCTATTAGATAGTATTAGGTCTAAAAGTGCTGCTCCTCTGGTTGGATTCTGCACCAATTGTGAAAGATAATTTTTCTTGGTTATTAGCAGAAACCTGTTGCCTTTATGGGTTTCACAGGTTTCTGTTTCCCAGTTAATATCCGGGTAGTTAAAGTCCCCCATAACCAGGACCTCATTATGGGTTGCAGCTTCATCTATCTGCTTTAGAAGTAGACTAATCTACTAATCTGCCCTGTTGAGGGCACAGCAAAGTACTGCAGTGCACAGGTGCTGGGAAAGGTCAGAATGTCATAACTTTATTCTTTGTATATTGATCACTTTTATTTGCCCTATGTGATATTCTTTGTATTTTAAATATTATAGTTTTTAAGCATTTTGTAAAACCTGGTTATTTTAGTTGCAGTTGGCATCAGATATTTTGGATAGTTCAAATAGCAATTCCTTAAAGGGCTTACTCTAGAAGAGAGTTAGGGTGGGTTTCCACTAGCCAATGGCATTTGTTAAACCACCACAGATCAACTACATGTTTAACGATCGGTGACAGTTAATGATCTCTGCAGCACATATTTACCCAGGACAATGTGCTACTGAGAATGATGATTTTTAAGGAAGGTTTCAAGTTATCACACCCAATGAACAAGCTTTTAGTTCATTCATCAGGTGAATGGCTGCTTGTTTACCTTGGATGATTATCAAGAAACCAGCATTTCTAGGACTTCAATTCATGGTAAATGGCCTATGTGGATGCATCAATATATGTAAATGTATAAATAAATAAATGTATGATCCACTAGAGTGGTCGTCCCAACCCACCCATTTCTCCTTCCCTTCATCAATGTGCATGCAGTCCTGCAGATTACAAATGCCTTTTTATATTCTCATCCAATTTCTTGACATTGTGGTTACCAGATCGGTGTCTCTGATAGGTTGAAATCTTTGGTCACACCAGGAGAAATATGTGTACTACATCGTTTAGTGAAGCAAGGTTGTATTATGAGCTGCTATGGTGGGATAATGCCACACTGAGAAACTCCCAGATTTGGTACAGAATGAAAGAAAATAAGTTGTCAATGGGCATAACTGTAGCTGGTGTAGAGATAAGCTGCCATATGATGCCCCAGGTAAGTCTGGAGCAATTAGGCTCACTACCTTAAAATGTTATCAACATAGAACGGATATAAAAAGTCTGTTAAAATTACAGGTTTTGTCATGTAAAAATCTGCACAGATCCTTTGAAAAACAAACTGAAATAATTGTGAGGGAGAAAATAAAAATAGCTAAACTAAATTAATATGGTTGCATAAGGGCAAATACCCTAAGGATAAGGTTGTGTTCAGAATTAGCCAATCAAATTTATCCTCGTGTTACATAATAGTCAGTACACAGCCGCGATAATTTACAGTAATTCTGAATAACACCATATGAAGTGTAACTGTTTTATGAATCTTACCCTGACATTTTCTTAGCTGCCTTTTACTGCAAAAGTCCTGGTCCATAAACAGCTTACAACCCATAAAATGGATCTCACTTGTTGAAAGTTATCTACAAGGAGAAGGGTATAAAAAAATGTCCAAGTCATCAGATATACCATGGAACGTTATAAAGACATCAAGAAGTGGCTTAAATTTGACACAACAATGATATTACCTAGAACTGGATGTCCCTCAGAAATGGATGAAAGGCCAAGAAGAAAACTAGACTGAAAGGCTACAGCGACAATAAAGAAGCTGCAAGAATTTCTGGCAAGTACTTGTGTACTGCATGTAACAACAACATCCTGTATTCTTCATTTGTCTGGCCTGTAAGGTACAGTGGCAAAACAGAAAGCCTTTTCTTACAAAGAAAAACACCCAAGCCCAGCTATATTTTGCCAAAACGTACATAAAGTCTGCCAAAAGCATGTGGTAAACATCTTATGATGAGACGAAGGTTGAACTTTTTGGCCATAATTCCAAAATGTATATTTGGCACAAAGCCAACACAATGCATCACCAAAATAACATCATACCCACAGTGAAGCATGGTGGAGGCAGCATTATGTTTAGGGCTATTTTTCAGCAGCTGGATCTGGGGCTTTATCAAGGTGGTGGAGTGATTTCTAAACTGTCTCAAATCAACAAAAGATTGGCTTAGTCAGCAGAAAGTCAAAATTGTGGAGTCGCTTAGCCAGAACCCTGACCCGAATCCAAGTGAAGCTTTGTGGGTGACCTAAAGATGGCACTGTACACATTAGAAACTACTGCAGAGTGGACAAACATTGCCAATCCTAGGTATGATGATAGACTCAGACCCCAAAAGGCTGAATGTTGTCATAATTCAAAGGAGACTTCAACAAAAAATTAGTTTGAGTGTGCATAGTTATGCATCCACATTATTTTAATTCTTTATTTTTCCTTTTCTACCCGAAGAGATTTCAGTTTATTTTTCAACTGAATTGTACAAATTATGGGTGACATTAAAATCAAAAAAGTTATAAAATTGCTCTTCTTGGTAACTTTTTTTTTTTTTTGCAAAACAAAAACCTGGTATTTTAACAGGTGTGTTGACTTTTTTTTATATCGAATATACAGTCATGGCCAAAAGTATTGACACCCCTGCAATTCTGTCAGATAATACTCATTTTATACCTGAAAATGATTGCAAACACAAATTATTTGGTATTATTGTCTTCATTTAATTTGTTTTAAATGAAAAAACACAAAAGAGAATGAAGCAAAAAGCAAAACATTGATAATTTCACACAAAACTCCAAAAATGGGCCAGACAAAAGTATTGGCACCCTCAGCCTAATACTTGGTTGCACAACCTTTAGCCAAAATAATTGCGACCAACCGCTTCCGGTAACCATCAATGAGTTTCTTACAATGCTCTGCTGGAATTTTAGACCATTCTTCTTTGGCAAACTGCTCCAGGTCCCTGATATTTGAAGGGTGCCTTCTCCAAACTGCCATTTTTAGATCTCTCCACAGGTGTTCTATGGGATTCAGGTCTGGACTCATTGCTGGCCACCTTAGAAGTCTCCAGTGCTTTCTCTCAAACCATTTTTTAGTGCTTTTTGAAGTGTGTTTTGGGTCATTGTCCTGCTGGAAGACCCATGACCCCTGAGGGAGACCCAGCTTTTTCACACTGGGCCCTACATTATGCTGCAAAATTTGTTGGTAGTCTTCAGACTTCATAATGCCATGCACACAGTCAAGCAGTCCAGTGCCAGAGGCAGCAAAGCAACCCCAAAACATCAGGGAACCTCCGCCATGTTTGGCTGTAGGGACCGTGTTCTTTTCTTTGAATGCCTCTTTTTCTCTCCTATAAACTCTATGTTGATGCCTTTGCCCAAAAAGCTCTACTTTTGTCTCATCTGACCAGAGAACATTCTATCAAAACGTTTTAGGCTTTTTCAGGTAAGTTTTGGCAAACTCCAGCCTGGCTTTTTTATGTCTCGGGGTAAGAAGTGGGGTCTTCCTGGGTCTCCTACCACACAGCCCCTTTTCATTCGGATGCCGACGGATAGTACGTGTTGACACTGTTGTACCCTCGGACTGCAGGGCAGCTTGAACTTGTTTGGATGTTAATCGAGGTTCTTTATCCAACATCCGCACAATCTTGCGTTGAAATCTCTTGTCAATTTTTCTTTTCCGTCCACATCTAGGGAGGTTAGCCACAGTGCCATGAGCTTTAAACTTCTTTATGACACTGTGCACGGTAGACACAGGAACATTCAGGTCTTTGGAGATGGACTTGTAGCCTTGAGATTGCTCATGCTTCCTCACAATTTGGTTTCTCAAGTCCTCAGACAGTTCTTTGGTCTTCGTTCTTTTCTCCATGCTCAATGTGGTACACACAAGGACACAGGACAGAGGTTGAGTCAACTTTAATCCATGTCAACTGGCTGCAAGTATGATTTAGTTATTGCCAACACCTGTTAGGTGCCACAGGTAAGTTACAGGTGCTGTTAATTACACAAATTAGAGAAGCATCACATGATTTTTCGAACAGTGCCAATACTTTTGTCTACCATCTTTTTTATGTTTGGTGTGGAATTATATCCAATTTGGCTTTGGGACAATTCTTTTTGTGTTTTTTCATTTAAGACAAATTAAATGAAGATAATAATACCAAATAATTTGTGTTTTCAATCATTTTCAGGAAGAAAATGAGTATTATCTGACAGAATTGCATGGGTGTCAATACTTTGGCCATGACTGTCGTTGGCTTACTATATATTATAATAAAGTTTTTCCTCCCTTGCATATACCGTACTACTCGCCAAGCACAACGCTGCATTTATGCTCCTGTACAATTCAGTTATCTGGTTCTTTTGGCCCTTTACACTATGCCAGAAACATGAGTCTCTTCTCAGTGTACGCCTTGTTTAGCTCCCATCACTACTGTCGTAGTGGGTCATTGTGGCATACTGTAGATGATATACATTGTGAGGTCATTGCTCCCAAGCCATCTGTAAGGGAAGACTGTATTATAGCATCCATTTTTTTTTATTTGGTTAGGCTCCTTTTACACAGGCAGATAAATTGGCCATTATGAACCCCACTCAATGATACAAGAAATCAATCAGTGTTCGTTTACTTGCAGAAATAAGATTGCTCGCTTTTCTCCTCTTTCTCAGTTTCCATTGCAAGAGACAGACAATACCCCTGCTTACATAATGGGATGTGCAGATGACAAACAATGATTTGTATTTCATC
The DNA here is from genome assembly GCF_032444005.1 of Ranitomeya imitator. Lineage (NCBI taxonomy): Eukaryota > Metazoa > Chordata > Amphibia > Anura > Dendrobatidae > Ranitomeya > Ranitomeya imitator. The sequence continues at coordinate 412,019,336 of NC_091283.1, read as the reverse complement.
AAGTAAGAAAAATGCAATAAACGAAAAGGGAGCAAATTATTTTTCATTGTTTGATAGTTGGAAATGTTTGCACTCAACGTAGTATTTATGAAGTGGCGCGCAAACCCGAACAGTAAGGTTTAAGGTCCATACCGAACACCTAGTGTCTGTGCCCCGACCCCAAACACGAACTTCTCCAGGAAGTCCAGGTTACTGTTCGGGTTTAGCACCCCGAACATCGGCTGTTTCCCACACTGTCATCTGTGTGACAGCGCGAGAGACATCGGCGGCTCTGATCAGCGGTAAGTTAGCTACCCCAGTCACCTCACTGATGTCAGCGCTCGTGAGAACTTTCTGAAGCAGCGAGCGGTGCCGTAAGTGAGGTGACCAGGGTTCATGAGCTATGTATTCCAGTGACCTTTCTCACTTCACGCTCCTGTGTGAGGCGGTTGACGTGGATAGCAGTTGCATCACTGATTTGACCACTATCCAAATCATCTGGATTTTCGTGGGACAGATATGGATTATCGTTGGACAGATGAGGAATATGGTGGTTTATTATTTTTTATGTTTCACAGCGGACATGGGCATTGACATATCTTCATGTCGGACAGGTGAGGAATATGGTGGTTCATTATTTTCCGTCTTTAACAATGGACAAATGTGGCAGGAGTCTGGTTGCCACAGTGGCATTGCCTCCCTTACAGGGAGTAATGTCATGCCTGGAATCAAGGAGGGGTCCCCTTACCAGGTGTCAGTAGGAGAGAAGTAGAGCAGAACCTGGGGAGTGGAGCTGTGATTAAACTTGCCCCAGAGCTGAGCACTAGGAGCCGGATACCAGAGTCCGTGATTGTTTGGGGACGGGAGTCCTGGCAGCTAAATCCAGAGGGCAGGGGACTGCATGGTCTCCTGGCCCGATGTAATACCTGGCGGCACAGCAGCATACCAGAGCCTGGAGCCGACACAAAAGAGCGGCACCTGTGAAAGGCTCGAGCTGCCTGCCATGCAAGCAACGGTTTTTAAAAACAGAGAGTGACAGTGTGGTGAGGGAGCAGGAAAAAAAGGAGGACAGCCCAGAAGGAAGGGCTCCGTACCTACCTGGCCAGGTGTATCCAAAATTGCTTCCAGGCTGCTCGGCTCTCTATAACGATCTGTTACCAGTACCCCGGTCTGTACTATCACACATCAAGTAAAGGAAAAGATAACTATAGCCCTTGTGTGATTCAGTGATCTCTTGCACCCCGAGTCCTGCACCACAAGGTACACGAAGCCTGACATAAACCGGACCGGTAGCCCTGAGGCCCCGCTCTACCTGTGGGGAGCAGAACCATCCCAGCTGCGTCACCATCAGCCCCAGCGGTCTCCTTTAGCAGCATCGACCATCCGTTGCCGAACACCACAGGTGGCGTCACGCTAAATCCCATATACATATTCCCCATTTTACGGCACACCCAGGGCCACAGAGTCGGGTCAAGGCCACGTGACATCCCCAAAGAACTGTGCGACCAGGTTCCGAGTACCCCACCGCCCTGGTGGGTGTGTCACATAGGTTTGAGGGGATTAGATGCATAGGTGAGTATAACTTTGCTTTTTTATTTTTACTTGAAACAAAGATGTCGGTGTCTTTATTTCAATAAAAAGGACTTTATTCTGGCTGTGTCTTTTTTACAATCTAGCTATGAGGGCTGCTATTTTTAGGCTGGGGGGGCGATATCCATGGCTCCTTACTAGTATGAGAATACCAACCCCCAGCTGTCTGCTTTCGCTTGTCTGGTTGTCAAAAATGAGGGGGCACACCATTTTTTTTAAATAATTTTTTAAATATTTAAAAATACAACAATATTCTTGATAATCAGCCACAATAAAGCTGACAGCTGGGGGCTGCAGTCCCCAACTGTCGTTTTTGCCTTATGCTGGTTATCAAAAATAGAAGAAACCCCACGTCATTTTGTTTACATTTATTTATTTATATCACAGGCACCGGCTGATTAATGCTGTCATCATCATAGGCTTGCTCTCGCTGCTACCAGCGACAGTAGGCGTACAATGATGAGAGTAGTACTCTCTCATCAGCTGATGCCTATGATCGGCTGTCACCTTTTTACTACTGGTCACAGCTGCTGTCTCACATGCTGTCATCTGACATCATGGTAACTGCAGCTCTCTGATTGATAGTAACAATAATACTACCGATTAAATCCTGTGTTTGCCGCACTGTCACGCAGATGAATGTTTGGCATTTGAATGGAGTCTGGGTTTGGGTTCGATTTCGGGTACTGTTATGTTTTTTTTGTAATGATTGACGGAAGCCGCCGGAAATGAACATCCACGGGTTCGCCCATTACGATTTATGAACGATCTTTTGAACCATTCATTTCTGAACCTGTAGGTGACTTACGCCAGCGTTGTTGTGTTTTTACACATCTGCCACTGCCAGGACGCATGAGTGATGGGCAGGTAGAGTACGTGTCCCGATCTAATAAATAGGGCAATACTTGAACACATCATGACAACTGAGTGCAGATCAGCAACCTAATAAATAGCTTATAACCACTCATGTATAGATATAAATGTATTTTTTTATTGAATGGACATATAAATATCAAATAGTATAAAAATTATAAAATCAAAGGGGAGCTACACAAGACATAAGAATAATATCAGATGTGAGGCCACTCTGTAAAGCAGGACAAAAACATATGATCTTATCTTAAATATAATATATAGAATAACAATAATTGAAAAGAGGGGGTATGACCAGGAAATGTAGATAGTGTAAAACAAACTCAAATATGGTAATGATGAAAGACCTATTTATACATGAAAGAAAAAAACCCCATGGTACAAATATACCCAAAAGGAAATAGTGAAAATCATAATAGTATAACATAAGCATAGCTAAACCTACCAAAAGGAGGAGCCCTTACTCCAAGATACGTTTCGCCTAAAGCTCCTTGAACAAGCTTTAGGTGAAATGTACATGGTTATACATTATTTTTTAGGTCGTTGATGTTTTTTTTCATATCTACTCATATACAGCTCTTCCAAAAATTAAGAGACCCCTACTTCAATCTTCAGACCTGAACTGCATTGAAAACCTCTTGAATGTAATCAAGAGGATGATGGAAAGTCACAAGCCATCAAAGAAGAACTGCTTAAATGTTTGCACCAGAAGCAGTGTGAAAGACTGGTGGAAAGCATGCCAAGACGCATGAAAGCTGTGATTAAAAATCATGGTTATTCCACAAAATATTGATTTCTGAACTCTTCCTGAGTTAAAACATTAGTATTTTTGTTTCTAAATGATTATGAACTTGTTTCCTTTACATTATTTGATGTCTAAAAGCACTGTGTTTTTTTTTTTGTTTTTTTTTATTTTGACCATTTTTCTGTCAGAAAAAAATACAAAATTTATTGCTTGGAAATTCGGAGATATGGTATCAGAAGTTTATAGAATAGAAGAACAATTTACATTTTACTCAAAAATATACCTATAAAGAGAAAAATCAGGCAAACTGAACATTTTGCAGTGGTCTCTTAACTTTTTCCAGAGCTGTATATTGTAAGTATTGTGTTTTTGTATGTGTCTGTAGATGCAGCATCATCGGCACCTGATGCATAAGTGAGCAGCGCTTGAGAACCATGTTAAGGCACTTTTACATAGGTCTGCTCTTTGGTTTAACATGCAATTTTAGAAACGCTTGTTCTCAAAAATTACACAATATAAACATGACAGCAATATGTCCACGAAGGAGTAAACATGATCTCAGTGATAACAGCTGATAGCCCGGGGATTTTTGCTACCGGACCCAATGCAATCAATTACATGTGCCCTATAAAAGTTAAGAAGAATAGAGTTAAAAGTTGAACAGCATCAGGATCAAAGGGGGTATTATCACAGTGGGCTGTATCAGAAACAGCTTGGAGTTTGGAGGGTTAATGTGTATTCTATTAAACATCTCTTTTGTCCAGCATTTTTCTTTATTTTCACATTTAAAGTATCCCGTTACTTAATTCTGCAATAAATTTTCTTCGATGTCAGAGCAGAGTTTTAATCTGTGTTAGACAAAATGAGGTCATTCATCTTCACCGATAGCAAGGGGCGACTCTGTTCGCAGAAAATTGTACATTATGTTCTGTGGCTCACAAAGCTCTTGCATCCTCGATATGTTTTACTGGGTCATAATGTGCCAGCTGGCAAAACATAAAAAATAGAGCCAGCGGGTAGGTGAGTAAATATTCCTGATATTTTTCCCAGGGCGGACATCAGGCTGGCTAAAACTGGCCATAAGATAGGGTTAGGGTTGGGGCTAGGGTTAAGGCTACAGTTAGGGTTGGGGCTAAAGTTAGGGTTGGGGCTAAAGTTAGGGTTAGGGTTTGGATTACATTTACGGTTGGGATTAGGGCTAGGGGTGTGTCAATGTTAGGGGTGTGGTTAGGGTTACCATTGGGATTAGGATTAGGGGTGTGTTTGGATTAGGGTTTCAGTTATACTTGAGAAGTTTCCACTGTTTAGGCACATCAGGGGCTCTCCAAACATGGAGATATGGCGTCCGATCTCAATTTCAGCCAATTCTGCGTTGAAAAAGTAAAACAGTACTCCTTCCTTTCCTAGCTCTCCCGTGTGCCCAAACAGAGGTTTACCCCAAAATATGGGGTATCAGCTGTTGTGAATTCTGCTCCTGGGCTCCCTCCGGTGGTTGTAAGTGGCACTTTTGTGAGTTCTGCTCTTGGGCTCCCTCTTGTGGTTTCAAGTGGTATGGCTGCTCCTTGGAGTTAGCTGTGGTCAGCTGCCTCCACTTATCATCTCCTCTCTCGCCTATTTAAGCCTGGCTGTTCCTTCAGCTAGTGCCACTTGTAAATGGTTCCTGGTTGGATTCACATCTCTTTGGAGTTCCCTGTTATCCTGACCAGTTCTGCAAAGCTAAGTTTTTGCTTACTTTTTCTGTCCATAGTTTGTGGTCTTATCCATTCTGTGCTTTCTTTGTTTGTCCAGCATTATCAGTTTGAAGTATTTTCTGTCTTGCTGGAAGCTCTGGGAAGCAGAGTTACCCTCCACACCTTTAGTCAGGTGTGGAGATTTTTTGTAAACTCTGCGTGGATTTTTGTAGTGTTTTATACTGACCGCACAGTATTCCATCCTGTCCTATCTATCAAGCTAGACTGGCCTCCTGTGCTCATCCTGGTTTCATTCTGTGTATGTCTTTTTCCTCTCCACTCACAGTCATTATTTGTGGGGGGCTAATCCATCCTTTGGGGATTTTCTCTGAGGCAAGATAGTTTTCCTGCTACTGTCTTCAGGGGTAGATAGCTCTTAGGCTGTGACGAGATGCCTAGGGAGAGTTAGGAGCATTCCACGGCTGCTTCTAGTGTTGTGTTGAGCTTAGGGTCTGCGGTCAGTACAGTTACCACTTCCCTCAGAGCTTGTTCCATGTTGCTCCTAGAACACCGCATCCTAACAATCAGCGTACTCAGGGCACATTGGACAACAACTTTTGGGGTCCAATTTCTACTGTTAACCTTGGGAAATACAAAACTGGGGGCTAAAAAATAATTTTTGTGGAAAAAAAAAGATTTTTTATTTTCACGGCTCTGCGTTATAAACTGTAGTGAAACACTTGGGGGCTCAAAGTTCTCACAACACATCTAGATAAGTTCCTTGGGGGGTCTAGTTTCCAATATGGGGTCACTTGTGGGGGGTTTCTACTGTTTAGGTACATTAGGGGCTCTGCAAACGCAAAGTGACACCTGCAGACCAATCCATCTAAGTCTGCATTCCAAATGACGCTCCTTCCCTTCCAAGCTCTGCTATGCGCTCAAACGGTGGTTCCCCCACACATATGGGGTATCAGCGTACTCAGAACAAATTGGACAAAAACTTTTGGGGTCCAATTTCAACTATTACCTTTGGAAAAATACAAAACTGGGGGGTAAAAAATAATTTTTGTGGGAAAAAAAAGATTTTTTATTTTCATGGCTCTGCGTTATAAACTGTAGTGAAACACTTGGGGGTTCAAAGCTCTCACAACACATCTAGATAAGTTCCTTAGGGGGTCTACTTTCCAAAATGGTGTCACTTGTGGGGGGTTTCAATGTTTAGGCACATCAGTGGCTCTCTAAACGCAACATGGCGTCCCATCTCAATTACTGTCAATTTTGCATTGAAAAGTCAAATGGCGCTCCTTCCCTTCCAAGCTCTGCCATGCGCCCAAACAGTGGTTCACCCCACATGGGGTATCAGCGTACTCAGGACAAATTGTACAACAACTTTGAGGTCCAATTTCTTCTCTTACCCTTGAGAAAATAAAAAATTGGGGGAAAAAATATCATTTTTGTGAAAAAATATCATTTTTTATTTTTACGGCTCTGCATTATAAACTTCTGTGAATCACTTAATTGGTCAAAGTGCTCACCACACATCTAGATAAGTTCCCTAGGGGGTCTACTTTCCAAAATGGTGTCACTTGTGGGGGGTTTGAATGTTGAGGCACATCAGGGGCTCTCCAAACGCAACATGACGTCCCATCTCAATTGCAGTCAATTTTGTATTGAAAAGTAAAATGGCGCTCCTTCGCTTCCGAGCTCTGCCGTGCGCCCAAACAGTGGTTCATCCCCACATCTGGGGTATCGGCGTACTCACGACTAATTGTACAATAACTTTTGAGGTCCATTTTCTCCTGTTAGCCTTGGTAAAATAAAGCAAATTGGAGCTGAAGTAAATTTTTTGTGAAAAAAAAAGTTAAATGTTCATTTTTATTTAACCCCTTCCCGACCCATGACGCCACGTAGGCGTCATGAAAGTCGGTGCCTATGTGGCGTCATGGAAAGATCGCGTCCCTGCAGGGTTAACTCCCATTTCACCCGATCTGCAGGGACAGGGGGAGTGGTAGTTTAGCCCAGGGGGGGGTGGCTTCACCCTCCCCCCGTGGCTACGATCACTCTGATTGGCTGTTGAAAGTGAAACTGCCAATCAGCGATTTGTAATATTTCACCTGGTGAAATATTACAATCCAGCCATGGCCGATGCTGCAATATCATCGGCCATGGCTGGAAACACTAATGTGCCCCCACCCCATCCCACCGATCGCCCCCCCAGCCCTCCGATCTGTCCGGTACACTGCTCCGGCTCCCCTCCGTCCTGTGCTCCGCTCCCCCTGTGCTCTTGTCCGCTCACCCCCGTGCTCCAATCACCCCCCCGTGCTCCAATCACCCCCCCTGCACTCCGATCCACCCCCCCACTCCGATCCACCCCCCCATGCTCCGTTCCATCCCCCCGTGCCCCGTTCCACCCCCTCCATGCTCCGTTCCACCACCCCCGCGCTCCGATCCCCCCTGTGCTCCCCCCCCCACCCCATCATACTTACCGATCCTGCCAGGGTCCGTCCGTCTTCTCCCTGGGCGCTGCCATCTTCCAAAATGGCGGGCGCATGCGCAGTGCGCCTGCCGAATCTGCGGGCCGGCAGATTCGTTTCAAAGTGCATTTTGATCACTGAGATATAATCTATCACAGTGATCAAAATAAAAAAAATAATAAATGACCCCCCCCCCCCCCTTTGTCACCCCCATAGGTAGGGACAATAAAAAAATAAAGAATTTTTTTTTCCCACTAATGTTAGAATAGGGTTAGGGTTAGGGCTAGGGTTAGGGCTAGGGTTAGGGTTTCAGTATGTGCACACATATTCTGGTCCTCTGCGGATTTTTCCGCTGTGGATTTGATAAATCCGCAGTGCTAAACCGCTGCGGATTTATCGCGTTTTTTCTGCGCATTTCACTGCGGTTTTACAACTGCGATTTTCTATTGGAGCAGTTGTAAAACCGCTGCGGAATCCGCACAAAGAAGTGACATGCTGCGGAATGTAAACCGCTGCGTTTCAGTGCAGTTTTTCTGCAGCATGTGTACAGCGATTTTTGTTTCCCATAAGTTTACATTGAACTGTAAACTCATGGGAAACTGCTGCGGATCCGCAGCGTTTTCCGCAGTGTGTGCACATACCTTTAGAATTAGGCTATGTGCACACGGTGCGGATTTGGCTGCGGATCCGCAGCGGATTGGCCGCTGCGGATTCGCAGCAGTGTTCCATCAGGTTTACAGTACCATGTAAACCTATGGAAAACCAAATCCGCTGTGCCCATGGTGCGGAAAATACCGCGCGGAAACGCTGCGTTGTATTTTCCGCAGCATGTCAATTCTTTGTGCGGATTCCGCAGCGTTTTACACCTGTTCCTCAATAGGAATCCGCAGGTGAAATCCGCACAAAAAACACTGGAAATCCGCAGCAAATGGTGCTGAAAAATCTCACATGAATCCGCAACGTGGGCACATAGCCTTAGGGTTAGGGTTGGAATTAGGGTTGTGGTTAGGGTTGTGATTAGGGTTATGGCTACAGTTGGGATTAGGGTTAGGGGTGTGGGGGGGTTAGTGTTGGAGGTAGAATTGAGGGGTTTCCACTGTTTAGGCACATCAGGGGTCTCCAAACGCAACATGGCGCCACCATTGATTCCAGCCAATCTTGTATTCAAAAAGTCAAATGGTGCTCCCTCAATTCCGAGCCCCGACGTGTGCCCAAACAGTGGTTTACCCCCACATATGGGGTACCAGCATACTCAGGACAAACTGCGCAACAATTACTGGGGTCCAATTTCTCCTGTTACCCTTGTGAAAATAAAAAAATGCTTGCTGAAACATCATTTTTGATGAAAGAAAAATGATTTTTTATTTTCACGGCTCTGCGTTGTAAACGTCTGTGAAGCACTTGGGGGTTCAAAGTGCTCACCACATATCTAGATAATTTCCTTGGGGGGTCTAGTTTCTAAAATGGGGTCACTTGTGGGGGGTTTCTACTGTTTAGGCACACCAGGGGCTCTGCAAACACAACGTGACGCCCGCAGACCATTCCATCAAAGTCTGCATTTCAAAACGTCACTACTTCAATTCCGAGCCCCGGCATGTGCCCAAACAGTAGTTTACCCCCACATATGGTGTATCACCGTACTCAGGAGAAACTGGACAACAAATATTGGGGTCAAATTTCTCCTGTTCCCCTTGGGAAAATTAAAAAATTTGGGCTAAATAATTATTTTTGAGGAAAGAAAACGTATTTATTATTTTCACGGCTCTGCATTATAAACTTCTGTGAAGCACTTGGGGTTCAAAGTGCTCACCACACATCTAGATAAGTTCCTTTCGGGGTCTAGTTTCCAAAATGGGGTCACTTGTGGGGGGTTTCTACTGTTTAGCCACATCAGGGGCTCTGCAAACGCAACGTGACGCCCACAGAGCATTCCATCAAAGTCTGCATTTCAAAACGTCACTACTTCACTTCCGAGCCCCGGCATGTGCCCAAACAGTAGTTTACCCCCACATATGGGGTATCAGCGTACTCAGGAGAAACTGGACAACAACTTTGGGGTCAAATTTCTCCTGTTACCCTTGGGAAAATAAAAAATTGCAGGCTAATAGATCATTTTTGAGAAAATAATTTTTTTTTTTATTTTCATGGCTCTGCGTTATAAACTTCGGTGAAGCACTTGGGGGTTCCAAGTCCTCACCACACATCTAGATTAGTTCCTTTGGGGGTCTAGTTTCCAAAATGGGGTCATTTGTGGGGGATCTCCAATGTTTAGGCACACAGGTGCTCTCCAAACTTGACATGGTGTCCGCTAATGATTGGAGCTAATTTTCCATTTAAAAAGCCAAATGGCGTGCCTTCCCTTCCGAGCCTTGCCGTGTGCACAAACAGTGGTTTACCCCCACATATGGGGTATCAGCGTACTCAGGACAAACTGTACAACAACATTTGGGGTCCAATTTCTCCTATTACCTTTGGCAAAATAGGAAATTCCAGGCTAAAAAAATCATTTTTGAGGAAAGAAAAATTATTTTTTATTTTCATGGCTCTGCGTTATCAACTTCTGTGAAGCACCTGGGGGTTTAAAGTGCTCAATATGCATCTAGATAAGTTCCTTGGGGGGTCTAGTTTCCAAAATGGGGTCACTTGTGGGGGAGCTCCAATGTTTAGGCACACAGGGGCTCTCCAAACGCGACATGGTGTCCGCTAACAATTGGAGCTAATTTTCCATTCAAAAAGTCAAATGCGCGCCTTCCCTTCCGAGCCCTGCCGTGTGCCCAAACAGTGATTTACCCCCCCATATGAGGTATCGGCGTACTCGGGAGAAATTGCCCAACAAATTTTAGGATCCATTTTATCCTATTGCCCATGTGAAAATGAAAAAACTGAGGCGAAAATAATTTTTTTGTGAAAAAAAAGTACTTTTTCATTTTTACGGATCAATTTGTGAAGCACCTGAGGGTTTAAAGTGCTCACTAGGCATCTAGATAAGTTCCTTGGGGAGTCTAGTTTACAAAATGTGGTCACTTATGGGGGAGCTCCAATGTTTAGGCACACAGGGGTCACACTTGGTTATTTTCTATCATATAGACCCCTCAAAATGACTTCAAATGAAATGTGGTCCCTAAAACAAAAATGGTGTTGTAAAAATGAGACATTGCTGGTCAACTTTTATCCCTTATAACTCCCTAAAAAAAAAAATTTTGGTTCCAAAATTGTGCTGATGTAAAGTAGACATGTGGGAAATATTACTTATTAAGTATTTTGTGTGACATATCTCTGTGATTTAATTGCATAAAAATTCAAAGTTGGAAAATTGCGAAATTTCCAAAATTTTTGCCAAATTTCCGTTTTTTTCACAAATAAACGCAGGTAATATCAAAGAAATTTTACCACTATCATGAAGTACAATATGTTTCAAGAAAACACTGTCAGAATCACTGGGATCCATTGAAGCGTTCCAGAGTTATAACCTCATAAAGGGACAGTGGTGAGAATTGTAAAAATTGGCCTGGTCATTAACGCGCAAACCACCCTTGGGGGTAAAGAGGTTAAACTAGTTAGTCATATTGTACAAAATAATAAAGAACATTAACCCCATGTCTACTTCACATCTGCATCATTTTTCAAACATTTTATTTTGTTAGGATGTTAGAGGGGCTAAAAGTTTAGCAGCAATTTTTAATTTTTTCAACATATTTACAAAACCTGTTTCTTTAGGGAGCTATTCAGATTTCAATGTATCTTTAGGGGCCTAGATATTGGAAGCTCCCTAAAAGTGATACCATTTTAAAAACCGAACTCCTCAAATTCTTCAAAACTGTTGTCAGGAAATGTTTTAACCCTTCACGTGCTACACAGGAATTAATGCAAAATTAAATGAAAAAAATAAATAAAATAAACCTTCTAAAATGTTGCTTCTTTTCACTTTTGCAAGATACAACACCAAAAAGAGGACCCAAGCGTTTGTTACCCACTTTCTTTCTAGCACAACGATACCCCACATGTTATCAAAAAGTTTTGTTTGGACAAAAGTCAGGGCTGGTTACAGAAGGAGCAATATTTGAATTTTGTATCATAAATTGAATGAAATAGATTGCAGGCCCCATGTTGCATTTGCACAGGCCCCTAAGGTGCCCAAACTGCAGAAACCCCACACAACTGACCACATTTTGGAAACTAAACCCCCCAACTCTTTTATCCATGGGTATTGTGAGCACTAGTTTGAACCCACAAGTACTACACAGAATTTGATATCATTAGGTTGTCTTATTGAATACGTCATCATATCGTCATCATTTTTTTTTACTTTTGAAAAAACTCCAACCATAACCTTAAGCCCAACCCTAACCCTAATGTCAAAGAATGAAAGAAATAAAAATGATAAAATAAAAAAATGTTAGCTGACTAACGGGATGACACGGGGTGATGATTTACTAATTATTGGATTTTTGATCACTGTGATAGGGTCTATCACAGTGATCAAAAGGGTTCCAATAAGAAAGATCTCTGCTCTTGCCAGCAGGCAGATCTCAGCAGGTGCACTGCTCATTCGCCTTCCATTTTTCTTCATGAACAAGAAGCAGAAGGCTCGGGAATGGCACAGGAGGGCCGTGATATGGCGGAGATACCAATGGTGGTTTGAGGATATTATTTTTCTCTCTTCTGATATGTTATATCATATGAGAAGAGGGATAAATTATTTTAATAGCAAATCACAATTTTTGTTTATGTGTTTGCCGTTATTCATTGAAAAACTGGCCCTGATCGCCTTCTACAGGGTCTCAACTACCCCCGGTAGCAGGAGATTTTTGGAAAAAGAAGAGTCAGTTGGCCCCAAGTTTCTCACTTTGACTTTAACGAGAAATTATGACAAAGGTAATGGCAAGTATAATTTCCTAGCGGAAAAGTTGACACTTTTCGACCGTGCAATATCATATACAACTAGGGCCACATGTGGCGCTGTTTCTGGAAGAGAGCAGCCATGTTTTTCTAATCCTGAAGGACCTGGGTAGATATCAGCCTAACAGCTGATGAATGCTGTCCCGTAGGGTTATCTAAGAAGGGCGAAGATCATTTACTATATATTGTTTTGTGTTGGTGATGGCACCGCTTTCCTCTGTAACCTCAGTACAATGAAGCAGGTATTCTTCAGTGTTTTCTTCTATGTCTTGTTCCCAAACATAGATTTATAATAGTTCCAACTCAAGACTTCTCGAGAGCCACATGAACGCTCCACAGAAGATTTCCACCGTTTTTACCCTGTTGACCTCATAGACGCAATCTATTAATTCGTGAGATAAAGTGTTTATATTGTGCTTACAATACTATTACCCTATAGCGTCACTTAAAAGATCAATTCCCCGGTTTATTAACGCTGCCACCATCACCGGAATAACATCCGAACGTATTTATAGAGTTGTGTTTTGTCTGGACCACTTGTAGGAGGCCAACACATCACAGTAGGACAGAAATCTCTGTAAACAATGAATTTTGTGATGCGCATAAGTTGGGCTTCAGTAATCACACATGCAGTTTCCATGGATAGATCTCTGCAGATGCTCGACTCTAAAAGCACTTAGTTGTTGTAAGGAAATGGAGCAAATTGAGTGAAGAATAGACGGGTTACATAAATATCTCATTCTACATTTCACTTTGCCCATACTTAAGGCTTTGAGACGTCTCAGCTAAGAGCAGATGGCTCCTGTGCTCAGTCAGTGCTCCGCTGTGCTGCGTCGAGCTCACAACAAGCTACATCGTAGCCCCATGGTGTTAAATCAATTTTGTGTCTGTCACATGGAAGACAGAGCCAGAATTACGCAATCATCTCCAACCTAAATTGTCTTTGTGGAAGGTGCCTAAATGTATTCCTTGTCCCAAAAAGAAAAAGGTAATGCCAATTAATAATTTGCTTCTTACTTGTGCTGGGAATGAATCTTGCCATCGTCATTGGTGGAATACCATCTGGGTTTTGTAATCCTGACCGTGAGCATAGTTGACGGAGGTAGGGGTAAGGCTACACAATGACACTGGTTGTGCAACAGGAAGTTTGTGATTTCGTTTTGGTTGTCATGAGATTACATAATGAGCCACATTGTCGTCACAAAAAAATCCAGCTCTGTTGGATCTTATGTTGGAAATCAAATGCTGCTTTTGCAGTTTGCACCCATTAGGCACTCCGACATGCCTGGTTTGGCTTGTCACTTTCCACAAAGAGAGCCGTTACCCCTTAGACCCCAGTCCAGAGCCTCTAACCTAGCCAAATCAGATCTTATACTTTGCACTGATGAGTGGCAACACCCCGAAACACTGTGTCTGTAAATTGAGATTTGGGTTTGGCTTTTATCCAAAGTCATATTTCAAGGCTCGTTAAAGAGTCAAAATTGACTTTTAGGATGGCTGCTTCCAATATGTGGAGGTAGAGTTTTTCCTGAAGAGACAATTTGTATACTTAAGTAGCATTGAAATCTTTGTTTGAGCCCCTTAATGGGATTTCATCACTCACTTTTGATTTGGCACTTCCTTCATTTTCACAGGTAGCTCCGGGTAGATGAACAATTTGCCTGCCATTTAGGTGCAAAGGCACAAGTGACGTAACCTAACTTTCTGTCTAATGGTATAACTAAAACATTTAGTAGTAGTTGCACAATGGTTTATCTCTAGCGGTAAATCACTCATTCAAAGTTGAGGTGAAGCCATAGCCTAAAGCAGTGTTCCCCAAGTCCGGTCCTCAAGAGCCACCAACAGGTCATGTTTTCAGGATTTCCTTAGTATTGCACAGGTGATAATTGCATCACCTGGACAGGCAAGCATTCAATCACCTGTGCAATACTAAGGAAATCCTGAAGACATGACCTGTTGGTTGCTCTTGAGGACCGGACTTGGGGAACACTGGCCTAAAGCATGTCTCCCAATTAAGCAAAAGTAGGACTGTAAGGAATAAGTAATAGATGAAAACTTTGAAAATATTTTTTAATTAAATATTCTACTGTACTCCGCTCTTCTGCAGATCGATGAATCTGTATGGTTACAGTCCACAATACAATCTTTTGTATTGTCCTATCCTGCATTGTCACATCAAGTTAGGGGAAAAAAAGGGGGCAAGATATGGCGTAACAAACATGTGACTGCACATTGTTTCCACATTTGTAAAGTGTCACAAAAAACCTTACTATAACTTTGGGAAGTTTATAGGACACCCTATCTGTCTGCCATTACAGTTTCCATTTATACCAATAATTAACATTAAATCTAAACAAGGGTAATATCTACATCGTTATTGTATGTTTTCTCCAAGTTTAGTCCATTGTCAATTGTGCGTTTTGGTGTTTTCAAGTAGCATGCTCGGTGTCCATAATGATGTGGTATCATTACAGTTTGAGTGCATTTTGCGTTTCATACTAGACTTGGGCTTTCTCTCTAGTTTTGTAGTCTATGCGCTAATATTCTTCTATGCTAAAGGTGATTGCAGGCGTTTCCAGCTATAAAAATGTAATGGTTGCTGAAATCCGGAAGTGATTATTCCACTTAGCTTGGTTAAGCTGACACTGTAATTGCAGATACTTAAATATTTATTAGTCTCAGTGGGGAATGAAGCCACCTAGGTGTGAAATTGGTTTCTGTGGGACCAACCAGAGTTGAGGTGTTCATCAGCCTGCAAGGCGTCAGCAGAATTTTTAAAGTTTTGGGAGGAGAATAAGATAGTGGTAGAAGATAACAGTGTAGAATTCAAACAATAAGATGACACAGGTTTCCATTTTAGCTTTTCTAGTGGCCCTGTAATGGAATTTGTTTTTTAACCCCTTTCTGACATTAGACATACTATCCCGTCGAAGTGGGGTGGGCCCGTATGACCACCGACGGGATAGTATGTCATATGCGATCGTCCGCGCTCACAGGGGGAGCGTGGCCGGGTGTCAGCTGACTATCGCAGCTGACATCCGGATCTATGTGCCAGGAGCGGTCACGGACCACCCCCGGCACATTAACCCCCGGCACACTGCGATCAAAAATGATTGCAGTGTTCTGGCGATATAGGGAAGCATCGTGCAGGGAGGGGGCTCCCTGCGTGCTTCCCTGAGACCCCCGGAGCAACGCGATGTGATTGCGCTGCTGCGAGGGTCTCTTACCTCCTCCTCCCTGCAGCAGGCCCGGATCCAAAATGGCCACGGAGGTGGCTTGACAGCGCCTGCTCAGAGCAGGCGCCGGGAAGCCTCCAGGAGTGCATGTCAGATCGCTGATCTGACACAGTGCACAGCAAAGTGTCAGATCAGCGATCTTACACTATAACATGATGCCCCCCTCCTGGGGCAATGTTATAGTGTAAAAAAAAAAATATTCACGTGTGTAAAAAAAAATTTAAAAAAAAATTCCTAAAAAAATATATATATATATATATTGTTCCTATAAATACATTTCTTTATCTAAATAAAAAAAAACAATAAAAGTACACATATTTAGAATCGCCGTGTCCGTAACGACCCGACCTATAAGACTGTCCCACTAGTTCACCCCTTCAGTGAACACCGTAAAAAATAAATAAAAACGAGGCAAAAAACGCTTTATTTTCATACCGCCAAACAAAAAGTGGAATAACACGTGAACAAAAAGACGGATATAAATAACCATGGTACCTCTGAAAACGTCATCTTGTCCCGCAAAAAACGAGCCGCCATACAGCATCATCAGCAAAAAAATAAAAAAGTTATAGTCCTCAGAATAAAGCGATGCAAAAATAATTATTTTTTCTATAAAATAGTTTTTATCGTATAAAAGCGCCAAAACTGCTTTATCCATTTTACCAAACGCAGAACGGTATAAACGCCTCCCCCAAAAGAAATTCATGAATAGCTGGTATTTGGTCATTCTGCCTCACAAAAATCGGAATAAAAAACGATCAAAAAATGTCACATGCCCGAAAATGTTACCAATAAAAACGTCAACTCGTCCTGCAGAAAACAAGACCTCACATGACTCTGTGGACCAAAATATGGAAAAATTATAGCTCTCAAAATGTGGTAACACAAAAAATATTTTTTGCAATAAAAAGTGTCTTTCAGTGTGTGACGGCTGTCAATCATAAAAATCCGCTAAAAAACCCGCTATAAAAGTAAATGAAACCCCCCTTCATCACCCCCTTAGTTAGGGAAAAATTAAAAAAATGTATTTATTTCCATTTTCCCGTTAGGGATAGGGCTAGGGTTAGGGCTAGGGTTAAGGCTACAGTTAGGGTTGGGGCTAAAATTAGGGTTTGGATTACATTTACGGTTGGGAATGGGGTTGGAATTAGGGTTAGGGGTGTGTCAAGGTTAGGGGTGTGGTTAGGGTTACTGTTGGGAATAGGGTTAGGGATGTGTTTGGATTAGGGTTTCAGCTATAATTGGGGGTTTCCACTGTTAAGGCACATCAGGGGCTCTCCAAACGCAGCATGGCGTCCGATCTCAATTCCAGCCAATTCTGCGTTGAAAAAGTAAAACACTGCTCTATCCCATCTGAGCTCTGCCGTGCGCCCAAACAGGGGTTTACCCCAACATATGGGGTATCAGCGTACTCAGGACACATTGGACAATAACTTTTGGGGTCCAATTTCTCCTGTTACCCTTGGGAAAATACAAAACTGGGGGCTATAAAAAAATTTTTGTGGGGAAAAAAAAGATTTTTTATTTTCACGGCTATGTGTTATAAACTGTAGTGAAACACTTGAAGGTGTTAGGGGTCGAGTTCCTGCCTTTGCACAGGGGGAATCTCGGGCCATCTCCGCTACGGTCTCCCATTCTTCTTCTGCTGCAGTGGAGCCTACTCAGCAGAGACGTCGATCCCAGCATCTCGCTCAGTCTGACTCTGTGCTAAGAGTTACTGCTGCATTTCCTGCTTCTGCCATTGAAGTCAGTGCTGGGCAGCGGCAAGCAGACGCTTCTGGGACTAAGTCCTGCTTTTCACGTTCTGAGCATGCCCAGAGTAAGATCTCTCAGTGGAGATCGAGGGTCACATTATCAGATACTGCAGCTAAGGTCATTGGTCCTTCTTGGAAGGTCCTTGTAGGTGCTAGGACTAAGTCCTGCTTTGCACTCTCAGCATGCCCAGGGCAAGATCTCTCAGTGGAGATCTGGGGTCACATGCTCAGGTACTGCAGCAACTACATTGGTCCTTCTTTGAAGGTCCTAAACGTGCTGGAACTATTTAAGGCTCGCATGGCCGCACGGCCAGGCGCTAGTATTGTCTTTTGTTATGTGCTTTGCGCCAGTGTGGTCACGTGAGAGTGTGTTCAGGGACCCGGCTGAAATAAGCCCCTAGAATGCTGGCACCTCCGGCGAGGAGTTTGTGTTTGAATGTATTCAGGGACCCAGCTGAAATAAGCCCCTAGAATGCTGGCTCCTCCGGTGAGGACTTTTGTGTACATGCGGGACCACTGACTGCTCTCTGTTTTGGCAGTTAGCCTGTGCCTCTGTGGAGTTTAACAGGACACAGTGCTTCTCTTTCACGGCTACTCGGTGAATTAACTGAGTTAGTCTATACCGCCGTATAGTACCGCCGTTTGCTAGCAGCAGGTACTCCTGCACGGTGGACCCCGGGCTGCGAACGCACCAATATCAATAAAAACATCTCTATTTACTCGGTGCGTTCCGCTAGCCCTAACAGGGGGTTCAAAGTTCTCACAACACATCTAGATAAGTTCCTTGTGAGGGTCTAGTTTCCAATATGGCGTCACTTGTGGGGGGTTTCTACTGTTTAGGTACATTAGGGGCTCTGCAAACGCAATGTGACGCCTGCAAACTAATCCATCTAAGTCTGCATTCCAAATGACCCTCCTTCCCTTCCGAGCTCTGGTATGCGCTCAAATGGTGATTTCCCCCCCCCCCCCACATATGGGGTATCAGCGTACTCAGGACAAATTGGACAACAACTTTTGGGGTCCAATCTCTCCTGTTACCCTTGGAAAAATACAAAACTGGGGGCTAAAATATAATTTTTGTGGAAAAAAAAGATTTTTTATTCTCACAGCTCTGCGTTATAAACTGTAGTGAAACACTTGAGGGTTCAATGCTCTTACAACACATCTAGATGAGTTCCTTAGGGAGTCTACTTTCCAAAATGGTGTCACTTGTGGGGGTTTCAATATTTAGGCACATCGGTGGCTCTCTAAACGCAACATGGCGTCCCATCTCAATTTCAGCCAATTTTGCATTGAAAAGTCAAATGGCGCTCCTTCCTTTCCGAGCTCTGCCATTCGCCCAAACAGTGGTTTACCCCCACATATTGGGTATCATCGTACTCAGGACAATTTTTACAACAACTTTTGGGGTCCAATTTCCTCTCTTACCTTTGGGAAAATAAAAAATTGGGGGCGAAAAGATCATTTTTGTGAAAAAATATGATTTTTTATTTTTACGGCTCTGCGTGATAAACTTCTGTGAAGCATTCGGTGGGTCAAAGTGCTCACCACACATCTAGATAAGTTCCTTAGGAGGTCTACTTTCCAAAATGGTGTCACTTTTGGGGGGTTTCAATGTTTAGGCACATCAGTGGCTCTTCAAACGCAACATGGCGTCCCATCTCAATTCCTGTCAATTTTGCTTTGAAAAGTCAAATGGCGCTCCTTCCCTTCCGAGCTCTCCCATGCGCCCAAACAGTGGTTTACCCCCACATCTGGGGTATCGGCGTACTCAGGACAAATTGTAAAACAACTTTTGGGGTCCATTTTCTTTTGTTCCCTTGGTAAAATAAAACAAATTGGAGCTGAAGTAAATTTTTGTGAAAAAAAGTTAAATGTTCATTTTTATTTAAACATTCCAAAAATTCCTGTGAAAAACCTGAAGGGTTAATAAACTTCTTGAATGTAGTTTTGAGCACCTTGAGGGGTGCAGTTTTTAGAATGGTTTCACACTTGGTTATTTTCTATCATATAAACCCCTCAAAATGCCTTCAAATGAGATGTGGTCCCTAAAAAAAATGGTGTTGTAAAAATGAGAAATTGCTGGTCAACTTTTAACCCTTAACTCCCTAACAAAATAATTTTTGGTTCCAAAATTGTGCTGATGTAAAGTAGGCATGTAACATAGTAACATAGTAACATAGTTAGTAAGGCCGAAAAAAGACATTTGTCCATCCAGTTCAGCCTATATTCCATCATAATAAATCCCCAGATCTACGTCCTTCTACAGAACCTAATAATTGTATGATACAATATTGTTCTGCTCCAGGAAGACATCCAGGCCTCTCTTGAACCCCTCGACTGAGTTCGCCATCACCACCTCCTCAGGCAAGCAATTCCAGATTCTCACTGCCCTAACAGTAAAGAATCCTCTTCTATGTTGGTGGAAAAACCTTCTCTCCTCCAGACGCAAAGAATGCCCCCTTGTGCCCGTCACCTTCCTTGGTATAAACAGATCCTCAGCGAGATATTTGTATTGTCCCCTTATATACTTATACATGGTTATTAGATCGCCCCTCAGTCGTCTTTTTTCTAGACTAAATAATAATAATTTTGCTAATCTATCTGGGTATTGTAGTTCTCCCATCCCCTTTATTAATTTTGTTGCCCTCCTTTGTACTCTCTCTAGTTCCATTATATCCTTCCTGAGCACCGGTGCCCAAAACTGGACACAGTACTCCATGTGCGGTCTAACTAGGGATTTGTACAGAGGCAGTATAATGCTCTCATCATGTGTATCCAGATTTCTTTTAATGCACCCCATGATGCTGTTTGCCTTGGCAGCTGCTGCCTGGCACTGGCTGCTCCAGGTAAGTTTATCATTAACTAGGATCCCCAAGTCCTTCTCCCTTTCAGATTTACCCAGTGGTTTCCCGTTCAGTGTGTAATGGTGATATTGATTCCTTCTTCCCATGTGTATAGCCTTACATTTATTATTGTTAAACCTCATCTGCCACCTTTCAGCCCAAGTTTCCAACTTATCCAGATCCATCTGTAGCAGAATACTATCTTCTCTTGTATTAACTGCTTTACATAGTTTTGTATCATCTGCAAATATCGATATTTTACTGTGTAAACCTTCTACCAGATCATTAATGAATATGTTGAAGAGAACAGGTCCCAATACCGACCCCTTGACAGGAGCGATTTCTCATAAACCCATGCTGATATGGAGTTAAACAGTTATTCTCATTGAGATAATCCAGAATAACATCCCTCAGAAACCCTTCACATATTTTACCAACAATAGAGGTTAGACTTACTGGCCTATAATTTGTGGGAAATGTTACTTATTAAGTATTTTGTGTGACATATCTCTGTGATTTAATTGCATAAAAATTCAAAGTTGGAAAATTGCAAAATTTTCAAAATTTTTGCCAAATTTCCATTTTTTTTGCAAATAGACACAGGTAATATCAAAGAAATTTTACCACTGTCATGAAGTACAATATGTCACGAGAAAACTTTGTCAGAATCACCGGGATCCGTTGAAGCGTTCCAGAGTTATAACCTCATAAATGGACAGTGGTCAGAATTGTAAAAAATTGGCTCGGTCATTAATGTGCAAACCACCCTTGGGGGTAAAGGGGTTAACATTTCTCTTAATCTAAAAAGTTTTTATCTTTGGCAACAAATATTAAGCACCTTTGTCTAAGAACTCATTTAGATGTCCGTGATCAGTGTTTTGGATCAGATTTTCATCAATTATTGTCAGTTTTTACTATCATACTATCAGTGGTTCATCCATAATTTTGTCATATGAAAAAAAAAGTAAGCTTCTTTATTATAATGTTAAAAATTGACACCACAAAGATTGCACTCTTTCACACAGCCGTAGACATTTGTGGGTGATTTTGATACACGACTAGGACTAGTTTAGTTTTCTGTTGGAAGAACAACAGCTGTCTGGACGAGGCCTAAAGTATTCTCAAGTCCTGGATTTAGGGCTTGATGCATGGTATTGATTCATTTACGGACATTGGAAATAAGGGTAGGGTGTGAGATATTTTGAAGGACCACCGATGGTGTTGAACTACGCTTTGATGATAGTTACTACTCACAGACAGACCATAAGTCAGAGAAGTCAAACATTCCAAGCACGTAGAAAACCAAGGGAAAAGACAAAGGCGTAAGTCAGGTCACAGTCTTGGGCCAAAATACCAGGAGATAGCTGATAAAAGCAAAAGGACAAGACAAAGGGATAGTCAGAATACTGTCCAAGGGCCAGGCAGCAGAAGATCAGAACAACAGAACCAGGCAAACAGTCACCAGGAAGCACAAACTACATCTGGCAGGGATTAGAGACAAACTGCTCAGTTTAGTAGCTTGGGCAATCTCCAGAATAGAGAACATCTGGAGAAAGTCCTGCACCTCCCCATCCCAAATTGGACAGCTGAGCTGTCAATCAAAGCCCTGACAGCTTAGAGCGCCCGTCTCAAGATTGGACAGTCGAGCTGTCAATCAAAACACTGACAACTCTATTTAAAGCTCCCATCAACACACCCTACCCCGATTAAAATTCAAAGGGGCACCAGACAAGGCTGCCCTTTATCGCCGACCCTTTTGCATTAGCAATGGAACCCATTGCTGATGCAATACGAAGAGATAAAATATCCTGGGTCCTGAGAATATGGGAGATCAATATAAAGTCAGCCTTATTTAGATGGAATTATACCCCACTAATCCAAAACTTTCAGAAGGATCTGGATAGATGGGCTTTAATGAAGATATCCTGGCTTGGTAGATTATATGCTTTGAAAATGATATCACTACCTCGTTTCTTATATTTATTTAGGTCTCTCCCGATTACAATACCAGCTAGGACGTTTACTCTTCTACATTCCCTGATAACAAAGTTCCTTTGGTTAGGAAAGCGACCCAGAATTGTGCAAAAACTCATGTGTCGCCATAGAAAGGAAGGAGGTTTTTTCCCTACCTAATTTTACACTTTACTATAAATCAGCACAGATTGCGCAATTAAGGAATACGTGTGTACATCCTAATAGTCCGAGATGGGTTACTTTAGAATCATTTCTTTCTAAACCGTACTCTTTGACAGGTTTAATGTCGACCATTGACCGACTCCCAAGGGGACTAGAGAATGTGGCGCCCTTTATGGTCCATTCGCTGCTCCTCTGGAGGAAAGTCCAGTTCAAATATAAACTACAGTCACATTCTTCTCCACTGATAGCTATCCTACAAAACCCAATGTTTCCACCAGGTCTTGAGCCAAGGATTTTTTTCTTGGTGGACACTGAAAGGTATTAGTGCACTTAAACACCTATGCTCCCCATTTAATGTTTTACTTGAAAGACAAGAACTTGTTCAGAAACTTGATCTTCCAAATAGGGAGGTCATGCTGTTAAACCAGATATTTCATTTTGCAAAACAGTTCCTCCCAAGCGGTACCACCCTTAAGCCGACAATCTTTGAAAATAAATGTCTGACTGACCCAATGGGTAGAAAAACGATCTCTTTGATCTATCGTACTAAACTCTCCACAAGACAATAAAAAACTGAAGTACCTGCTACAATGGGAGGAGGATCTGGGGATTGAAAAGCCATTAGATGAGTGGTTTCGTAGTTGTGACACTCTTTCAAGGGGTAGCCATCAGACTTCTCTCGTGGATACCTCCTTAAAATTACTACATAGAACTTATTATTTACCGGAGAAAATTCACAATATCTTCCCTAATATCTCGTGTAACTGTTTTAGAGGTTGTGGAATAACTGGTGACATGTAACATATTTGGTGGTCATGTACGGTAGTAATTGGACTATGGGAAAAGGTTAAACACTTAATCACAGATGTTTGGAGGACCAGTTGATCTAGATCCCTCTATCCTTTTATTAGTAGCCAGTCCACCCCAGACCTCGAAAAGCTTTCAGAAGTTAATAAATTATTTATGTACTAGATGGTGGACCGATTCTAACGCATCGGGTATTCTAGAATATGCATGTCCACGTAGTATATTGCCCAGCGACGTAGTATACTGCCCAGTCACGTAGTATATTGCCCAGTAATGTAGTATATTACCCAGTCACATAGTATATTGCCCAGTAACGTAGTATATTGCCCAGTCACGTAGTATATTGCCCAGTCATGTAGTATATTGCCCAGCGACGTAGTATATTGCCCAGTCACATAGTATATTGCCCAGTGACGTAGTATATTGCCCAGTCACGTAGTTTATTGCCCAGCCACGTAGTATATTGCCCAGTCACGTAGTTTATTGCCCAGCCACGTAGTATATTGCCCAGTCACGTAGTATATTGCCCAGTCACGTAGTATATTGCCCAGTCACGTAGTATATTGCACAGCTATGTAGTATATTGCCCAGTCACGTAGTATATTGCCCAGTCACGTAGTATATTGCCCAGTCACGTAGTATATTGCCCAGCCACGTAGTATATAGCAGAGCCACGTAGTACGGTATATTGCCCAGTCACGTAGTATATTGCCCAGCCACATAGTATATAGCAGAGCCACGTAGTATATTGCCCAGGCACGTAGTATATTGTCCAGCACAGAGCCACGTAGTATAGAGACTTAAAAAAAAAAAAACATATACTCACCTTCCGAAGGCCCGTTGGAAGTCCTGCTATACTCACCATCCGCCGCCTTTGCCGCTCCCGGGATCGCTCCATTGCAAGCAGCAGCTTCCGGTGGTCCCAGGGCTGGTGTGAGCAGGACCTATGATGACGTCGCGGTCACATGACCGTGACGTCACGGCAGGTCCTTGTCGCACACCAGCCCTGGGACCGGAAGCTGCCGCTTGCAATGGAGCTGTCCCGGGAGCGTGGCGAGGAGCGGCAAAGGCGGCGAAGGGTGAGTATAGCAGGTTTTTTTTTTTTTTAATTATTTTTAACATGACATATTTTTACTATTGATACTGCATAGGCAGCATCAATAGTAAATAGTTGGGGACACACAGGGTTAATAGCAGCGGTAACGGAGCGCGTTACACCGCGGGCCGTTACCGCTGCCATTAACCCTATGTGAGCGTTGAGTGGAGGGGACAATGGAGCGGGCGCTGGGCAGTGAGTGCAGGGGAGTAGGGGAGGGACTAATCGGAGTGTGCCCGTTGCTGATTGGTCGCGGCAGCCATAACAGGCAGCTGCCGAGACCAATCAGCGAATGAATAACTGTGACAGAAGGACAGACAGACAGACGGAAGTGACCCTTAGACAATTATGTATATAGATGGCTACTAAAATCCATATCACGGCACAGTGGAAATCACCTCTGTCTATTCATATGGTGAAAGAGAAAATGAATGATAAGGCTACTTTCACACTAGCGTTTTTTTTAATCCGTCACAATGCGTCGTTTTGCAGAAAAAACGCATCCTGCAAAAGTGCTTGCAGGATGCGTTTTTTCCCCATAGACTTCTATTGACGACGCATTGCCACACTTCGCATCCGTCTTGCGACGGATGCGTTGTGCTTTGGCGGACCGTCGGGAGAAAAAAACCCTACATGTAACGTTTTTTTCTCCCGACGGACCGCTTTTTCCGACCGCGCATGCGCGGCCGGAACTCCACCCCCACCTCCCCGCACCTTACAATGGGGCAGCGGATGCGCCGGAAAAATGCATCCGCTGCACCCATTGTGCAATGCAGCAAACGCTAGCGTCGGAATCTCTCCCTGACGCATTGCGACGGGGAGATTCCGACGCTAGTGTGAAAGAAGCCTAATATGTTGTATGACAGAATAGAAGCAACAAGGAACAACAAGTGGGACTCTTTATTTAAGATTTGACAGCCCTGGATAGAACATCACTCAGATACCCGACTTGTTCAGGCTCTGAGACTCTCCCCATAATCAACTGTGAACTGATTAAAACCTGTAAAGAGTAGTGATGAGCGAATATAGTCGTTACTCGAGATTTCTCTAGCACGCTCGGGTGACCTCCAAGTATTTTTTAGTGCTCGGAGATTTATTTTTTATTGCCGCAGCTGAATGATTTACATCTGATAGCCATCATAAGTACATGTGGGGTTTGCCTGGTTGCTAGGGAATCCCCACATGTACTTATGCTGGCTAACAGATGTAAATCATTCAGCTGCGGCAAGAAAAACTAAATCTCCGAGCACTAAAAATACTCGGAGGACACCCGAGCGTGCTCGGGAAATCTCGAGTAACGAGTATATTCGCTCATCACTAGTAAAAGAGTTATGGGAAAGACTCCATAAGGACGACTTATGTAATTGTCTTATCTATCGGAGACTGCTTGCTGATGTAATTTTAAATATTATTTAGATAAATGCTATGTATCTTTCCCTACCCCTGTCTTTGTCTTGTCTCCCCCTTATAATAGTTGTAGTTATGTTTGTGAATTTGTTATTCAATAGTCCCTTGCACAGGAAAATACTTAAACTTGGTTTTATAATTTTCTAAATAAAAATCTATTGAAACTAAAACACTGACAACTCAGCATGACAAAGTTTCCATAGGGTAGCATAACAATCACTCACTGAGTAGATGATCGTGACATATGCAATGGGTGCATTTACACTGAAAGATTATTGTGAATTAGTGAATTCTTAGGTCTAAGGGGTAAGATTTCTCCTTGTGGAGAGTGACATACCAGCTCTGACTTGTCAAGGTAAGGAGGCTTATTCGCCTTGCAATGCTCCTCTAGGTAATTTAATATGCAAATTGCCTCTTCAGAGAAAAAGAGGACTTGAACTCCATAGCACCACCTGTTAGAAGTAGCAATCCTACAAGTCACAATCAACCCTTTGAGTCGTGCAATATGACTTAGGATAAAAGCCAAATCAGTATCCCAATTCGCAAACATGGTGTTTCGGGCTGTTGGCCCTCATCAGTGCGAAGCATGAGAACTGATTTGGCTAGGTGAGAGGCTCTGGACTGAAGGTCTAAGGGGTAAAGTTTCTCCTTGTGGAAAGTGACATACCAGCTCTGGCTTGTCAAGGTAAGGAGGCTTAACACTTGTTTCACGATAAGCGTTGTAAACAGGCTGTCGATAACCAAATAAACGCGCACAACACTCATTCGTTGGATGAAATGATTTTTAAGCTATGTGAAAAAATAATCTTTCTCAGCAGCACAGTTTTGTATAAACAGGATTTGCACTAACGAGAACAATGGTAGCGAATCGGTAAATAAATTGATCATCGCTTAGTTCTTATTGTAGTGCTGTAGATTGGTTAATGTAAATCCTAATCATTTTAAAGGGAACCTGTCACCCCGTTTTTTGAGATTGAGATATAAATACTGTTAAATAGAGCCTGCGCTGTGTGTTACTATAGTGTATGTAGTGTACCCCGATTCCCCACCTATGCTGAGAAATAACTTACCAAAGTCGCCGTTTTCGCCTGTCAATCAGGCTGGTCAGGTCGGGAGGGCGTGTTCACAGCGCTGGTTCTTCCTCAGCTTTACGTTGGTGGCGTAGTGGTGTCCGCATGTTGAGGTGACTAATCCACTGTGGGCACGTGAACAAGCAGCGCACGATCTGCGCTGTCATCCCTTTCGTCGGCGGGGGCGGCCATCTTCCTGGGGCCGCGCGTGCGCAGATCGAGTGCTCTGCTGCACGGGGCTTCAGGAAAATGGCCGCGGGATGCCGCGCGTGCGCATTAGAGATCGCGGCGGCCATTTTCCCAAAGCCGAGTTTGCATCTGACCAGCCTGATTGACAGGCGAAAACGGCGACTTTGGTAAGTTATTTCTCAGCATAGGTGGGGAATCGGGGTACACTACATACACTATAGTAACACACAGCGCAGGCCCTATTTAACAGTATTTATATCTCAATCTCAAAAAACGGGGTGACAGGTTCCCTTTAAAGGGCAAGATTGTACTAAAGTATGAGATTCTTTACGTTCCTTGCCATAGTGGGTCTAGGGAAGTAATAATAATAATAATGGAGACCTCCAGCTGCCGTAGGGAGATTTATATGGAAAACATTATGTCCATGGAGATATAACATAGGCTCATTCTAGGCGGTGGATACTCTTTAATGATTCTATATTACGGCACTGTGCGTGAGATCTTTGAGAACAGAGAAAAGCCATTGTCCTACAGTCATTAACCCCTTTCTACCATTGGGCGTACAATTCCGTCCATGTGGGGTGAGCCCTACTTCCCATGGACGGAATAGTACGTCCAGTGCGATCAGCCGCGCTCTCGGGGGGAGCGCGGCCAATCGTGGCCGGGTGTCAGCTGACTATCGCAGCTGACATCTGGCACTATGTGCCAGAAGCGGTCACGGACCGCTCCTGGCACATTAACCCCCGAAACGCTGCGATAAAAGATGATCTCAGCGTTCCAGCAGCATTGGGAAGCATCGCCCAGGGAGGGGGCTCCCTGCGTGGTTCCCTGAGACCCTCGGAGCAACGCGACCCTCCTTCCTGCAGGCCCCGGATCCAAAATGGCCATGAGGCTGCTTCTGGGTCCTGCAGGGAGGTGGCTTACAAGCGCCTGCTCAGAACAGGCGCTGGTAAGCCAAGAGCACTACCTGTCAGATCGCTGATCTGACTCAGTGCTGTGCAAAGTGTCAGATCAGCGATCTGACACTATAGTATGATGTCCCTCCCTGGAGCAATGTAAAAAAGTGTAGAAAAAAAAATCCTAAATAAGGAAAAAAAAATATTGTTCCAATACATGCATTTCTTTATCTAAGTTAAAAAATCCAACAATAAACGTACACATATTTAGTATCGCCGCGTCCATAACGTCCCGACCTATAAAAATATCCCACTAGTTAACCCCTTCAGTGAACACCGTCACAAAAATAGAGGCAAAAAACAACGCTTTATTATCATACAGCCGAACAAAAAGTGGAATAACACGCGATAAAAAAAAAGGATATAACTATCCATGGTACCGCTGAAAACGTCATCTTCTCCCATAAAAAATGAGCCACCATACAGCATCATCAGCTAAAATATAAAAAAAGTTATAGTCCTCAGAATAAAGTGATGCAAAAATAATTATTTTTATATATAAAAATATATATAAAAGCGCCAAAACATAAAAAATGATATAAATGAGGTATCGCTGTAATCGTACTGACCCGAAGAATAAAACTGCTTTATCAATTTTACCAAACACGGAACGGTATAAACGCCCTCCCCCCCCCCCCCAAAGACATTCATGAATAGCTAGTTTTTGGTCATTCTGCCTCACAAAAATCGGAATAAAAGGCGATCAAAAAATGTCACGTGCCCAAAAATGGTTCCAATAAAAACGTCAACTCGTTCCGCAAAAAAACAAGACCTCACATGACTCTCTGGACCAAAATATGGAAAAATTATAGCTCTTAAATTGTGGAGACGCAAAAACTATTTTTTGCAATAAAAAGCATCTTTTAGTGTGTGACAGCTGCCAATCATAAAAATCTGCTAAAAAACCCGCTATGAAAGTAAATCAAACTCCCCTTACATCACCCCCTTAGTAAGGGAAATATAATAAAATTTAAAAAATGTATTTATTTCCATTTTCCTATTCGGGTTAGGGCTAGGGTTAGGGTTGGGGCTAGGTTTGGGATAGGGTTGGGGCTAAAGTTAGGGTTGGAGCTAAAGTTAGGGTTAGGGTTGGGGCTAAAGTTAGGGTTTGGATTACATTTACGGTTGGGATTAGGGTCGGGATTAGGGTTAGGGGTGTGTTAGGGTTAGGGGTGTGGTTAGGGTTACCGTTGGGATTAGGGCTATGGGTGTGTTTGGATTAGGGTTTCAGTTAGAATTGGGGGTTTCCACAGTTTAGGCATATCATGGGCTCTCCAAACGCAACATGGCGTCCGATCTCAGTTCCAGCCAATTCTGCGTTGAAAAAGTAAAACAGTGCTCCTTCCCTTCCGAGCTCTCCCGTGCGCTCAAACGGGTTTACCCCAACATATCGGGTATCAGCGTACTCAGGACACATTGGACAACTTTTGGGGTCCCATTTCTCCTGTTACCCTTGGGAAAATACAAAACTGGGGGCTAAAATATAATTTTTGTGGGAAAAAAAGAGATTTTTTATTTTCATGGCTCTGCCTTATTAACTGTAGTGAAACACTTGGGGGGTTCAAAGTTCTCACAACACATCTAGATAAGTTCCTTGGGGGGTCTAGTTTCCAATATGGGGTCACTTATGGGGGGTTTCTACTGTTTAGGTACATCAGGGGCTCTGCAAATGCAACTTGATGTCTGCAGACCAATCCATCTAGGTCTGCATTCCAAACGGCGCTCCTTCCCTTCTGAGCTCTGCCATGCACCCAAACGGTGGTTCCCCCCCACATATAAGGTATCAGCGTACTCAGGACAAATTGGACAACAACTTTTGGCATCCACTTTCTCCTGTTACCCTTGGGAAAATACAAAATTGAGGGCTAAAAAATAATTTTTGTGGAAAAAAAAGAATTTTTATTTTTATGGCTCTGCGTTATAAACTTCTGTGAAGCACTTGGTGGGTCAAAGTGCTCACCACACCTCTAGATAAGTTCATTAGGGGGTCTACTTTCCAAAATGGTGTCACTTGTGGGGGGTTTCAATGTTTAGGCACATCAGTGGCTCTCCAAACACAACATGGCGTCCCATCTCAATTCCAGTCAATTTTGCTTTGAAAAGTCAAATGGCGCTCCTTCGCTTCCGAGCTCTGCCATGCGCCCAAACAGTGGTTTACCCCCACATATCGGGTATCGGCGTACTCGGGACAAATTGTACAACAACTTTTGGGGTCCATTTTCTGTTACCCTTGGTAAAATAAAACAAATTGGAGCTGAAGTAAATTTTTTGTGAAAAAAAAAAAATTAAATGTTCATTTTTTTTTTTAAAGATTCCAAAAATTCCTGTGAAGCTCCTGAAAGGTTAATAGTCTTCTTGAATGTGGTTTTGAGCACCTTGAAGGGTGCAGTTTTTAGAATGGTGTCACACTTGGGTATTTTCTATCATATAGACCCCTCAAAGTGACTACAAATGTGATGTAGTTCCTAAAAAAAAAAGAAATTGTGTTGTAAAAATGAGAAATTGCTGGTCAACTTTTAACCCTTATAACTCCCTAACAAAAAAAATTTTGGTTCCAAATTTCCGTTTTTTTTCACAAATAAACGCAGGTACTGTATTTTCCGGCAAATAAGACGACTGGGCGTATGAGACGACCCCCAACTTTTCCAGTTAAAATATAGAGTTTGGGATATTCTCATCATATAAGACTACCCCTCTTCCAACGCACATACGGAAAAAAAAAAAAAAACATCAGATTTGATTTCAATATGGTAATTTTAATTCAAATGCTTATGACATGCAGGTACTCAGGTACTTAGCAGGAAAACTGTCACTTATAAACATAAAGCTGTTTATCATCAAACATGTACAGTATATTAAAACATTGCAAGTGGATTAAACTTTTCCTAATTCTTTCAGGCTATGTGCACACGTTCAGGTTTTTTCGTGTTTTTTTCACGTTTTTTCGCGGTAAAAACGCTATAAAACTCATTAAAAACGCATGCATTATGCATCCTATCATTTAGAATGCATTCTGCATGTTTTGTGCATATGATGCGCTTTTTTTCCGCGAAAAAACGCTTTGCGGGAAAAAAAGCAGCATGTTCATTAATTTTGCGGATTTTCTGCGTTTTTCCCGCTATTCTATGCATTTGGGAAATAACGCACAAAAACGCGTCAATAAAACGTGAAAAAAAACCGCATGTGGATTTCTGGCAGAAATTTCCGTTTTTTGTCAGGAAAATTTTTGCAAGAAATCCTGCCCTGTGCACATACCCTCAAGCTGAAAGGAAGGATAAAACAATAAACCCATGGGAGCTGCCATGCTGTTTGTTTTCTAAGCTGTCAACCAAACTGGAACTGATAATAAGGCCGGTTTCACACGTAAGTGTCTCCAATACGTGAGGTGACAGTTTCCTCACGTACCGGAGACACTGACACAAGTAGACACATAAAAATCAATGCATCTGTGCAGATGTCATTGATTTTTTGCGGACCGTGTCTCCGTGTGCCAAACACGGAGACATGTCAGTGTTCGTGGGAGCGCACGGATTACACGGTCCCATTAATGTCAATGGGTCCGTGTAAAACACGTACCGCACACGGACGTTGTCCGTGTGCAGTCCGTGTGCCGTGCAGGAGACAACGCTACATTAAGCTGTCCCCCCCACTGGTGCTGAAGCCGCGATTCATATCTTCCCTGCAGCAGCGTTTGCTGCAGAGAAGATATGAATAATACTGTTTAAAATAAAGATCTATGTGCCCCCCGCCCTCCCATCCCCTGTGCGCCCCCGCGCTGTTCTGAAAATACTCACCCGGCTCGCTCCCTCGCCGCCGCTGCTTCCTGTTCTGGCCGCATCTTCTCCTGTATGCGGTCACGTGGGGCCGCTCATTTACAGTAATGAATATGCGGCTCCACCTCCCATAGGGGTGGAGCCGCATATTCATTACTGTAATCGGGGGCCCCACGTGACCGCATACAGGAGAAGATGCGGCCAGAACAGGAAGCAGCGACAGCCAACGAGGGAGCTGGGTGAGTATTTTCAGAACAGCGGGGGGGGGGGGGGGGCACACGGGGTGGGGGGGCGCACGGGGTGGGAGGGCGGGGGTTACATAGATCTTTATTTTAAACACTATTATTCATATCTTCTCTGCAGCAAACGCTGCTGCAGAGAAGATATAAATCGTGGCTTCAGCACCAGATGCTGGTACGTGTGGTACCCAGCACGGTGCGTGTTGTGCCCAGTGGGCACATGTGTGCCACACTGATGTGCCACAGAAACGTAGGGGCACACGGACAAGGATAATTCCGGTACCGATTTTTTCCGGTACTGGAATTATCTGGACGTGTGAAACCGGCCTAAGAGGAAGATAACAAACAATAGAGAGAGAGCACGTGCTGGGCAAGTCCCTGTTAGCAATGCCCATTATAACTGCAAGCTACGGTATTTTTACAGGTTTTGCTGTAAATGGTTTCCCCTTTAAAAGCCTTCAAAATCCTCCTGTTCGTCATCTGATTTCATAAATACATCAATGACATCTTGTGATACATTTGTAAGGCAGTCATCGTATGGATCGAATTCCATATCAGATGGTGTGGGCTCAGCTTCAGCTTCCTCTTCATCTTGCCACAAGTAGTCGTCCTCCATACCATCTAATGAATTTGATATGCCACACTTTTTGAAAGACTTGATTACTGTTTCTGCATCAATATCATTCCAGGCTTTTATGACAAACTTGCACAAAATATCCAACTGTGGAGCACGCATGTTTCCTCCTTTTGTGTATGACTTTTCGCCGCTAACCATCCATTCATTCCACTGTTCTCGAATGCGATCTTTAAATGGCTTGTTTAGGCACACATCCAGTGGCTGTACCAACGATGTCAATCCTGCAGGAATAACTGCTGCATGTGTGTGTGTGTAGTCATGCAAGTCTTTGCTTGGGGCTGGGAGTTAAATGAGCTCTGAACATATCCAACACCAGTAGACTACATTTGTTAATAAGTCCACCTGGTCGTTTGCTCCACACATTATCAAGCTATAGCTTTACACCTTCCTCATCCATCCAGCCTTTTTCATTCACATGTACAAAACAACCAACAGGGAACTTGAGTTTTGGCATTGTTTTTCTTTTAAAGGGAACCTGTCACCCCGTTTTTTCAGTATGAGATAAAAAATACCGTTAAATAGGGCCTGAGCTGTGCTTTACAATAGGGTATTTTTTGTCCCCTAATTCCCCACCTATGCTGCCGAAATACCTTACAAAAGTCGCCGTTTTCGTGTTAATCAGGCTGGTCAGGTCAGAAGGGCGTGGTCACAGCGCTGTTTCTCCCCCACATCTTGCTTATGTTCCCGTTGGTGGCATAGTGCTTCTCGCATGCGCAAGTGCCGAATGCACTGCGCAGCTGTACAAAAAGAGCGCGCTCTCCGCTATTCAGCGGTTTCTCGGTGGGCGCGGCCATCTTCCTGATGCCGCGCGTGCGCAGATGGAGTGTCCTGCTTCCCGGGGCTTCAGGAAAATGGCCGCGGGATGCCACGCGTGCACAAATGGAGATCGCGGTGGCCATTTTCCTGAAGCCGAGTTCGCATTTGATACAAGGGCTTGCCAGACAGGTGAAAGAGGCGGGTCTCATGGGCACAGCGCCGCTCTCCCGCTGATCTCCATGACTCCTGCAGCTTGCTTCACCTTCCGGTAAGGTGCCCCCCTCACTTCTTTATCAAGACCGCTTTCCCCCGCCGTATAAGACGACAGTAGACCGCAGCATGCTCCACAACCGCCGTATAAGGCGGTACCGCCGTATAAGACAACCCCCAACTTTTCTGAAGTTTTTCAGGGGTTAAAAAGTCATCTTATACGCCGGAAAATACGGTAATATCAAAGAAATTTTACAACTATCATGAAGTACAATATGTCACGAGAAAACATGTCAGAATCACTAGGATCCGTTGAAGCGTTCCAGAGTTATAACCTCATAAAGGGACAGTGGTCAGAATTGTAAAAATTGGCCCGGTCATTAACGTGCAAACCACCCTTGGGGGTAAAGGGGTTAATTTTCTTTGTGAAATATTGATATCTCGGTAGAGACTTGGATTAATATAAAGTAGGGAGGCCAAATGCACCTAAGATAATAGCGCAGCAATATTTTATTCGCAGGGAGTCTTCATTATGCAGCTCAGTATACTCTATACACAGTTTTCTGTTTTTTATTTTGCAGAGATATGATCATTATAGACAATTGTACTTAAGGATACAACAATCTACTGACAATGCACTTTATCCATTAGCTGAGTGGATCATTATGCCGAGTATGTCTTTTTTAAACAAAAGTAAAAGATTAATGAGGCCCCTGAACAGACATGGTGGTGCACATTAATAGTCTGTAGAAATCTTCCCAAACTAGAAGGTATAAATATAAAGTCAAGCATTACAGACAGCGATGTCGGAGAGACTATATAGTCACATTGCGATATTGACCTCCATTTCTCTTTATAATTATTATTATTATTATTTATATGGCACCATTAATTCCATGGTGCACGATGTGGAAAGGGGTTACATACAGGGTTATAGATATCGTTAGGAATGTTCCTGATTTCTCATTCTGTGTAACTTGCGAGTAACTCTTATTGAGTGGGTAGTTCCTCATCGGTAGCATCCTGCCAGCACTGTAAGTGCTGGAACTTTATTTCCTTACTTCCCAATATGCACAGCGTCTGCCACTGACCAATGGCTTGCCTCTCCTGAAGTTCTGCCTCTCTGTTATGCTTGTGTGCATTTTGTCAGACAGGAGAGCATGAAATGAGAGGCAGATATGCCCACTCCTACGTCCTGAAGAGAGACCACAAAACCAAAAGTCATTGAGTGGCTTGTACCGATTTCGATATCTGGTGGATATTCACCTTAAATATCCCAACCTTTAATCCACAATGTTTGATAATCCAGAAACAATAGAGTCCTGTGGATTCTGGATTGACGCAGATTTACTGTAGTTTGCTTCTTCTGTCATTGACCTTGTTTCACATCTTGATGAAAGGCTCCTTGCAGAGTTAAGTGCTGTTATATCTTAGTAATGGGCTTTCATTATACAGCTCAATAAACCTCTGTGCAGCTGACTTTTTTTTAACCATTTGACCGCCTGATATCCAAAATTAGACTTTACTATATTTACATCTTTTTGCATCTGTACAAGAGCACATTTTTGTAGCTTTCTCTCCACTTGTTCAGATCCCATTAAAACAGATCAAATTCTGGCTTTAATCAGTTACACAAATTACAAGTAATCCCCACCGACAGCTCAAGGAGGAGGCGGATTTACTGTGGCGGCAATCTTTTAGAAAGTGAAGGAGCCACATTATGTAAGATTCATGTGAGCAATTTGTCACATTTAGTACAGTTTGCCAGTTCACTCCCTGAGGAAAGCATCCAGGAGAGCAGAGATTTTTTGCTTAGACTGGTGTGTCCGTTCATATGACTCTAAAGAACAACTGACTCATCTGAAATCTTCGTGTAAAAGGGCTAAATACAAAAGAGTCAAGTTCACCTTTAAAGGAAAACTAAAAATTCTCATTCATCCCACGCATCAGATGTGCCAGACCCCTCAAGGAGCCGTTTCAGAATGGCCCTATATCTGCAGGTTGTTAGCGTTATTACGTTCCCTTTAAGCTGTAAAAGGTGATGGTGAAATTAAAATCTCAAGGGAAATATATAGTGGAGTCTTTTCTTCTTTTTTTTCTCCAAGTGAATCCCTCCCCTACATCCAATATCATCCACCACCAGTGTCCTATCCATCATCCACATTCGGTAACATCTCCTTTGTTAGAATATAATCTGTCTTTAGGACAATTCATTGATCGGTTAATATTGCTGCTCACATACTTTTACTGCCCTCTTAGCAAGAGATCATTCAACGTGACAAACTCCTACTAATTACTATGTGCTGTCCTCACGTTAAGACCACAGTCCTTTCAATAAAGGGAATAAGTCGATACTCTTGGCACCACTCATCTTTCCCTTTAATTATCCTAGGACCCATGTGTGCCATTTACTGATTTAATTTTTACTTAGCCAGCACATAGTGAGTTGTGCCATCATTTTCTGTTGTCCTGAATATCCCTTATATCCAAAATTTCTAAGCTGACATTTGGTACTAGTGCATTGCACTATATGGCGCCGTACAATCAGCGGCACAGCAGGGCAGGGAGGAAACTTGTGACGTGGTGCTTGTTCTTCATTTAAATAATTTTTTGGCTTCTATATTCTGCGGTGCAGTACAGACACTGTCCTGAAACACCCAATGAGGCTGACAATGTTATATGCCTACATTGTCCTGTACTTTTAATTCTAAGTTGTCAGGAGCAGAATAAGCACAATCGACATCTGAGATTAGTCTTCGCTACCTTGGCTGACTTAAGCTTTTGCTCCTTCTGACGTTTCCTATTCAAACTGAGTTCTCCGAGACTCTGAGGCCCCTTGTAAAATGGTAATTTATCATCTCCTTCCATATCCTTGAGTTGGTAAATGAATGTACTAGGACATCGTTTATCCTGTCTCTCGCTCTTCTCCTCCGGAGTAAAATTGTAGGAATGAGGTTAAAGACTGTACCAAAAAAAGAGAGATACTAAAAATAGTTTTAAGCCTTTTGGCATATGTGTTAGGAAAGGGTCTGTAAATGTATCCCTTGGTTGTCATTCATGCAATGGAGGCCAAAAGAGTGTCTTTTAGTCCCTGTCGGGCCAGTAAGTGTCAGCATTCCTTTTTGTCATGTTCTCTTCTCTCTTTTTTCTCTTTTTATTTTTATATAGCGCTAACATATTCCGCAGCGCTTTACAGTTTGCACACATTATCATCACTGTACCCATTGGGGCTCACAATCTAAATTACCTATCAGTATGTCTTTGGAGTGTGGGAGGAAACCGAAGTGCCCAGAGGAAACCCACGTAAACACGGGGAGAACATACAAACACCTTGTAGATGTTGTCCTTGGTGGGATTTGATACAGGGACAGTATGGGCAAATGATACCACTAGATACTTATATAGCGTCATACATTGGAGGTATAACTCCATTGAAAGGCTCAGACATATGCCCTGAGCATGACCTCCCTGGTTATAAAGTTACCTCCCTCTAACAAAGGTTAAAGGACCCTGTCATCACGATTTTACATATGGAAGTAGTGGTATGGTTGTATGGATGCTTATCCCCCAATAAA
Organism: Ranitomeya imitator; assembly: GCF_032444005.1. Taxonomy (NCBI): domain Eukaryota; kingdom Metazoa; phylum Chordata; class Amphibia; order Anura; family Dendrobatidae; genus Ranitomeya; species Ranitomeya imitator. The sequence continues at coordinate 411,982,419 of NC_091283.1, read as the reverse complement.
AATGACACCTTTTTTGTAGGGATCTGATGTACTAGTCATGAGAAATCTATAGTAGAAAAAATATGCAAATCAGGCTGCAAGTGCACTGGGAAAAAGTAGTCTGACACTCCCCCAGCCTGATTTGCATATGCCTTCTAAGCTAGATATCTCAGAACTGGCACCTGGGATCTCTGCAAAAAAGGTATCACTTTTACTGGGTGACAAGCGCGTAACCATTAATTCCATATATGAAAATTTGCTGCTTTCTTTTAATGCTTATCCTAAATATCTCCAGTTGCTATAACCACTTTATGCTTTTCAGTGTCGCTCTCTGTTTTTCCTACTTTTAATGAATTCACTGAACATACAGGTCTGAAAGTGCAGTTGGGTGGTGATTTGCTCTGACTCTGATGAACTTGTTTCAGTTGCCGATACTGGTGGTTAACGTCATGGTCTTTTCTGTCTTAGAAGATGAGAGCAGTATGGTGTAGAGTCAGAGACCCTGATTCCAGCGATGTGTCACTTATTAGGCTGTGTGTTGCTGTTTAATAAAATCAGTGTTTTATCACTACAGGACTAGGTGTCTTGTGCCTCCTGGTCCAACCTTGCCCACAACACTGCTGAATAAAGTCTTCATGTGTTACAGTAAGCAGTAAATTTACCTTAGTATGGCCCCTACGCTATATGCAAAGCTCGGCTGCTGCAATACAACGGAGATGGCTGACTAAACATATACGCTGTGTGAAATCCGCAGCAAATTCTGAGCTCATGAACATAGCCATAGTTTACATGTCGACTGTGAGCAAATCTGCAGCCAGTTTAGTTTCTTACATTAATGCAGAACTACCGTAAATTTGCAGCATTACAAAGACTGAAATCCAAAGCGAAAATCTTCTGCATAAATTGGCATGTTGCTGATGTGAAAAGCGAAAAACCGGCCAACTTCTTATTATTGCGTCTACCACCTGCACAAGCGCTACATTTTGGCGGTTGCAAGAACACATTTTCCATTGTATCTGCCTATGATGTAAACCATTTCCAGTGCCGCTCTGAGCATTGAAGTCACCCCTGTCCTTCCGTCATTATGTAGTTTGACATTATCTGACTGTCTTCTATATTTTGGTCACCCCCGGGATGCTATTTGCTTGACATTTTCCCTGTGTTCAGCAGTTTGCAGGGCAAACATCTCATTAAATCGCTGTCATGTGTAATGTAAGAAATCCATGGCTGCGAGCGCACGATCAATGTAATTGAAATCATAGAAAAAGTTGCAGCACGCCATTAACAAGTCACAAAGTCCCATCCATCTGAAAGGAAACAAATGAGTATGGCTCCCAGAATGCACCATGAACCTGAAGCACTAGCAGGGTATAATGATGCTGCGGACTGCACGCTGACCAGTCCTTGTGCTAGTGCATACGTGTGGTTTTCCATATGGATCTAAAACTCACAGCATGCACCTCTCTGTTCTATTTTATGAAGGCGAATATTGCATGTAATTGCCGGCGTCTCCTGGACCAATGTGCAGAGTGGACTTGCGCACGGAGCTTCTCTTACTGTGAATGATTATTTCAAACCTGGCCTAAGTACACTCCTCAACATTAAAATTGCAACACCAAGAGGATGGATAGACAGTGATCTGAAAATGTGGAAACAACATTTTCAAAATTTTTAGATTTATTCAGTATGGAGTATGAGCACCACGTGCAGAAATCCCTTCACTTACAGCTTCACCTGCTATCAATAAGGTTATTAATAGTTGAATGAGGAAGGTTCTGCCCCACTGACTGCACTTGGGCAAATCATCAAGATCCGCTGCTGGCAGCTCCCTGACCAGTTGCAGACCACTGATGGCCCAGATGTGCTTGATGTGAAGCAAGTCTGGAGATGCTGCAGCCCATGGTGGCACACTTAGGCCACACAGGCTGCTCACAGTGCACACAGTAGTACAAGTAACATACAGTGGGTACTGAAAGTATTCAGACCCCTTTAAATTTGTAACACTTTGTTTCATTGCATCCATTTGGTAAATTCAAAAAAGGTCATTTTTCTCATTAATGTACACTCTGCACCCCATCTTGACTGAAAAAAACAGAACTGTATAAATTTTTGCAAATTTATTTAAAAAAAAATTGAAATATCACATTGTCATAAGTATTCAGACCCTTTGCTCAGACACTCATATTTAAGTCCCATGCTGTCCATTTCCTTGTGATCCTCCTTGAGATGGTTCTACTTCATTAGAGGCCAGCCTTGTTTAATTAAACTGATAGGACTTGATATGGAAAGGCGCACACCTGTCTATATAAGACCTCACAGCTCACAGTGCATGTCAATACAAATGAGAATCATGAGGTCAAAGGAACTGGCCAAGGAGCTCAGAGACAGAATTGTGGCAAGGCACAGATCTGGCCAAGGTTACCAAAGAATTTCTGCAGTACTCAAGGTTCCTGGCGCTTGCATGTTGAAAAACTGCTACTTGAACACTTTGGAAAAATGGCTGCACCACTGACTGCACCACCAAATCAATGGAACACAGCTGTTAGTGACCTGGAATGAAGATCTGAGAAGTCCCGCTATTGTACATAATTCCACCCCACACCTTAATCCCAGTAGTAGGATCAGTATGTCATCTCCAGACCATCCTCTGCCTATTATGGTGTCGCCATCGGAGAGCTTCAGCTCTATGAAAGCCCATTGGCCTGGTCCTTCACCCTTGTTGCCCTTTGAACTTTGTCCACTCAGTTCACTTTGTCCTTTAGGACTTGGATCCACTTGATGCTCATCCATTGGGCCAGCCTTGTTTACTAGTTAGCCCATTTCAACCAAGATCCACTGAAAATTGATTATTCTTCTTTCAGAAATGTTCATGACTGAATGCAGCAAACAGGCGTTCTGTCCTCTAATGTTATTTTTGCGCAGTTGAAGACAAACATTTAAGAAGATCATGCAACTTTTTGCTCTAAAAAGGCACAAAAGTGATTTATTTTTTATCTTGTAGAATTTTTTGCTGTTTTGCATCAAACTCTTCAAAATTGCGCCCAAGGGTTGATACATTTTTGCGTAAAATTACATTTTCTCTTTTTTCTTGTCTTTTACTCTAAAAGGACACAACAAAAGTAAAAATCACATGATCCTTTAAAATGTTGCATGTCAGTCTTCAATAAGACAAAAATAAAATAAGACAGATTTTGGACTCCAGTAAGGTACAGGAATACAGCTGCACAAAAGTTTTGCGACATTTCGAAAAGTCGCAAATGATGAATTGGGTTCAAACATATGAATAATAAAAGCCATGCCCAGTTTTTGAGAGAAAAAAAGACAAGTAAAATTTAATTAAAACAATAATAATCATAAAAGTGCAAATAAAGCAGTCACTTATCTTAACCAATATTACTACAGGAAAAAAAAAGGTGCATAGATAATGATAAATCTGAATCTATGATTTATGTACAAAATTAATCAACCAGCAAGAAGAATTTGGTGCAAAAAAATGTAAAGACTAAAAAGAAAAGTGACCTCATAAAAGGAATAAGAGCCAAAGTTTCCTGCACCAGTATTAATGAGGCCACCGCTAATGAAAACACTATACTTAGTTAATGGCTTACAAAGAAAATACCAAGACGTTAGTCTTCAACTTACTGATTGCTTCTTTTACTTTATGTTATAGATGATGAATCAGCAGCAGGAGGGCACATTACGATAATGGGTGATGTGTTATTTTGGAATAGCTGCCAGGCTTTTATAGCCGCTATCAAGTCTGAAAACACTATAAAATCTATATTAGTACAAGGAGGACACAAATTGGATGATTTTCAGCCCTTTTGATGCTCCAGTACATAAAAAGCTCCACCTGCTAATGATTCTAGCAGCAATTGTATTATTTCTACTTGATTGTGGCTAGTGGAGGTGACCATCAAAGTGACACCTGGTGCTGAGGAATCCGAGAAGCGGTGTAATGAATGCTTTGTCTTGCTCTCCTTGTTAAATCTACTCTATATTCATGGAAGACTCAGCAAAAATAGCGCAATAAAGACTGATCTCTTCTCCGATCTTCCCCAGCTCGTAGGCTGCAGGTTACTTGCATATTTCCCACCTCTATTGGAAGCTGCAAAGTGAAGCATTATCACATTACCCCCCGTGAGTCACCCGGATGGTAGGCTAATTGGCATCGGATCAAAACACTGTCTGTTTCAACTTCACAAGCCCCGATAGTGGGAAAACACAGCAGTCTAGTGCCTGTCACCGGCATCAGCATTAGGGCTCTTTTCCATTTGCGAGAAACACGTCCGTGTCTCGCATGTGAAAAACAAGCTCTGGCACCGGCACTCCAGAGCGGAGCGTGCGGCCGCATAGCAACACATGGAGCCGCACGCTCCGCTCCCAAGTGCAGTCGCCAGACCTTGGTTTTCACATGCGAGACACGGACGTGTTTCTCGCAAATGGAAAAGAGCCTTTAGGCTATGTGCGCACGTCAGGATTTCTGGCAGAAATTTTCTTGACAAAAACCTGACATTTCTGCCAGAAATCCGCATGCTTTATTTTCGTGTTATTTTTCTGCGTTCTTGATGCGTTTTTTGTGCGTTTTTTTCCAAATGCATAGAATAGCGGGAAAAACGCGAAAAAAACGCAAAATTAATGAACATGCTGCTTTTTTTTACCGCGATGCGTTTTGTTTTGCGGAAAAAAACGCATCATGTGCACAAAAATTGCAGAATGCATTCTAAATGATAGGATGCATATGTCTGCAGTTTCTAATGCGGTTTTATCGCGTTTTTATCGCGAAAAAAATGTGAAAAAAAACTGAATGTGTGCACATACCCTCACAGTGCTGCTTGAGCTCACTTCTCTGTCTAGTCTTCAACTGAGAGAGGAATGCACAATGTGCCTGAATCTATTAAACAGTATGACCTGGAGTCTCCAGGTCAGGAGCTGGGTTTATACAGTACCTGGGTGGCTGACTCTCATGAAACCAGTATAATGACCCCCACTCCCCTTTTCCCTCAAACAATATAAAGGCCCTTCACACTGTATAATGGTCCCAGAACCCCTTATACAGTATGATGGACCCCGCAGTTCCCTCCAACAGTAATAGGGCCCACACAGCTCCCATACAGTATGATGGCCCCTACAGTTCCCTCCAACAGTATTAAAGCCCGCACAGCTTCCATACACTATGATGGCCCCTACAGTTCCCTCCAACAGTATTAAAGCCCGCACAGCCCCCACACAGTATGATGGCCCCTACAGTTCCCTCCAACAGTAATAGGGCCCACACAGCCCCCATACAGTATGATGGCCCCTACATTTCCCTCTAACAGTATTAAAGCACGTACAACTCCCATACAGTATGATGGTCCCTACAGTTCCCTCCAACAGTAATAGGACCCACACAGCCCCCATACAGTATAATGGCCCCCACAGTTCCCTCCAACAGTAATAGGGCCCACACAGCCCCCATACAGTATGATGGCCCCTCCAGTTCCCTCCACCAGTATTAAGGCCCGCACAGCCCCCATACAGTATGATGGCCCCTACAGTTCCCTCCAACAGTAATAGGGCCCGCACAGCCCTCATACAGTATGATGGCCCCTCCAGTTCCCTCCAACAGTATTAAGGCCCACACAGCCCCCATACAGTATGATGGCCCCTACAGTTCCTTCCAACAGTATTAAGGCCTGCACAGCCCCTATACAGTATGATGGCCCTCACAGCCACCCTATGCAGTAATATAGACATCTGCAAATTGTCATATATGTGGCTTAGTCCGAGCAGGGATATTGCTGATGGCTTGCCATAAATTGGGGGATGAGCTAAAATATCTGGAGGGTTCATTTGATCTGAAGAGTTTTTAGGTCAAAATTCTAACTTTAAGAGCTCGTGCACACGACCGTAAAATCAGACAAGTGCTATCCATCGTTTTGACAGGTAACACTCGTCCCCGTTAGCCTATGTTAGTCAGCCTTAGGAAAAAAATCACAGCATGCACAAGTTGCATCTGATTGTCACACTCGGTCATTCATGTCTATGGATCTGTAGAAAAGAATCGGACATCCCAGTGCGGTCCTATTTTCACAGACTGACAGAATGCAGAAAATGAGCATTTTAAAAAATTTTTATTCTTGTCATCCGATAAAATTGGATGCCAGTCTGATCAAACGCTCATTAGAATCTGATCAGAGTGTGATTACCATTTTCTCGGATGAGAGAAAAACGGTCGTGTGGCCCTAGCCTAAGGGGTTGTCCCATATATCAAAAATACCCATGGGATACTTGATAAATTTATGATTGGAAGGGGTCCGGCTGCTGAGATCTCCAGTGATCCTGAGAATAGGGGAGCTAAAGTGTTCTGTGTGAATTAAACGGTAATATGCATGCTATAGACAGTAAATGGATGGATTTTAGTAATGTTGAAAAGTTTTCTGCCCCTTTCTTTGACTTTACAGTCAGTGGGGTAATATAATAGGAGAAAATACCTTTCGATCCCACAGCGTTCCTTCATCCCATTGCCCATGTCCCCCATGATCTCCAATTCTTCTTTTCCAGCCTGGTTGGCACCAGACAGCTGTAGCCAATCGATAAGACACCTATATTGCCACCATTGCAAAATTATTCAGAGTATTTCCAGTTCTTTGTATTCATCTTGTCTGAATTTACTGATGGTTCGTGTTTATGTCTCCTGTAGATAAAATAGAGAATGGAGATGTGTACCAGAGAAAGAGAGGGGCTCATTCTCCCCTAGCCGAAGATCCGTCTTCACTGAGCACTCGGGATTCACCACACAAAGAAGTGGGCAGCAGCTGGAGACGGATTATGCTGCTGATCCTCGCAATTACCATTCACAACATTCCAGGTAAGAGATTATTTCTGTACATATGCATTACTAATAGTATTTACTCTCAGTATGATCTGGGCCAGACTGCATACTTATGTTAGAGATTTTCTTCCAGCCAAAGGTTACAGTTCTAAAGTCCAGCTTTTTTTTATATCTGCAGAACTATTAATGTGTTTTACATTCATGACTGAATATACCGTACATCAGCTTTGATGTCTCATTGTTGCAAGAAGGTTGAAAAATAGATCTGCCACCCTGTTACAATAAAGAAAGGACTGATAACATATGAGCCTCACAGTTCTATTGTGAGGTGTCAAGGATGTGGGGCTGGCATTAGCGTGCGACTCTGCTCCCCTGTAGTGTTGTGAATTCTGCTCTTGGGTTCCCTCCGGTGGTTATGAGTGGTAGTGCTGCTGTCTTTGGATCGCAGCATTTATCAGGTGTGTCCACTTATTGCAATTTGGACTGGGCTATTTAGTCTTGTTTGATCCTTTAGTCAGTGCCAGTTGTCCATTGTTTTTGGAGGATTCACATCCCTGACTGGTCTCCTATTTTGCTGTTCTTTTCAACAGAGATAAGTTCTGGCTTTGTTTTTGCTGTCCACATGCTGTGGGCTGTTGTGAATTCTGTGGCAGAGCTCCCTCCTGTGGTCACAAGTGGTACGTCGGCTGATTCTCTCTGTGAGCTTCCGTTGGTGGAGGAAAGTGGTACTGCGGCTTCTGAGTTTCCTTCCTCAGGTGATGTGGTGAAGTCGTTAGGTGCTGCTCTATTTAACTCCACCTAGTGCTTTGATCCTGGCCTCCAGTCAATGTTCTAGTATTGGACCTGTTTTCTCCTGGATCGTTCCTGTGGCCTGCTGCTCTGCATAGCTAAGTTCCGCTTTTGCTTTTTGTTTGCTGTTTTTTTCTGTCCTGCTTGCTTAATTGTTTTCTCGTGCTTGCTGGAAGCTCTGGGACGCAGAGGGTGTATCTCCGTGCCGTTAGTTCGGTACGGAGGGTCTTTTTGCCCCCTTTGCGTGGTTGTTTGTAGGGTTTTGTGTTGACCGCAAAGTTACCTTTCCTATCCTCGCTCTGTTCAGAAAGTCGGGCCTCACTTTGCTAAATCTATTTCATCTCTACGTTTGTCTTTTCATCTTACTCACAGTCATTATATGTGGGGGCTGCCTTTTCCTTTGGGGTATTTCTCTGAGGCAAGGTAGGCTTATTTTCTATCTTCAGGCTAGCTAGTTTCTCAGGCTGTGCCGAGTTGCATAGGGAGCGTTAGGCGCAATCCACGGCTGCCTCTAGTGTGTGGTTGGAGAGGATTAGGGATTGCGGTCAGCAGAGTTTCCACGTCTCAGAGCTCGTTCTTGTTTTTTGGGTTATTGTCAGGTCACTGTATGTGCTCTGACTCCTATGTCCATTGTGGTACTGAATTACCAGATCATGACAGTACTGGAGGCCAAAAGTACTAATGATTCTCAATAGAGGGAAAAAAGAAGTTCTGAGACCATTTTTTTTTCTCTGCACTGTGTTTTGCCTGTTTTTTCCCCTAGACATTTGGGTGGTTCAGGACACAGGTGTGGACATGGACATTCAGGGTCTGTGCTCTTCAATGGATAATCTCGTTATAAATGTACAAAAGATTCAAGATTTGGTGGTTCAGAAGCCTATGTTAGAACCAAGAATTCCTATTCCTGATTTGTTTTATGGTGATAGAGCCAAGTTTGTGAATTTCAAAAATAATTGCAAACTGTTTCTGGCCTTGAAACCTCGCTCCTCTGGTGACCCAGTTCAACAAGTGAGAACTATTATTTCTTTTTTGCGTGGCGACCCTCAAGACTGGGCATTTTCCCTTGCGCCAGGAGATCCTGCATTGAGTAATGTTGATGCGTTTTTCCTGGCGCTCGGATTGCTGTACGATGAGCCTAATTCAGTGGATCAGGCAGAGAAAAATTTGCTGGCTCTGTGTCAGGGTCAGGATGAGATAGAGGTATATTGTCAGAAATTTAGAAAGTGGTCCGTACTCACTCAATGGAATGAAGGTGCGCTCGCAGCTATTTTCAGAAAAGGTCTCTCTGAAGCCCTTAAGGATGTCATGGTGGGATTTCCTATGCCTGCTGGTCTGAATGAGTATATGTCTTTGGCCATTCAGATCGGTCGACGCTTGCGTGAGCGTAAATCTGTGCACCATTTGGCGGTATTACCTGAGCTTAAACCTGAGCCTATGCAGTGCGATAGGACTTTGACCAGAGTTGAACGGCAAGAACACAGACGTCTGAATGGGCTGTGTTTCTACTGTGGTGATTCCACTCATGCTATCTCTGATTGTCCTAAGCGCACTAAGAGGTTCGCTAGGTCTGCCACCATTGGTACGGTACAGTCAAAATTTCTTCTGTCCGTTACCTTGATCTGCTCCTTGTCATCGTATTCTGTCATGGAATTTGTGGATTCAGGCGCTGCCCTGAATTTGATGGACTTGGAGTATGCTAGGCGTTGTGGGTTTTTCTTGGAGCCCTTGCAGTGTCCTATTCCATTGAGAGGAATTGATGCTACGCCTTTGGCCAAGAATAAGCCTCAGTACTGGACCCAGCTGACCATGTGCATGGCTCCTGCACATCAGGAGGTTATTCGCTTCCTGGTGTTGCATAATCTGCATGATATGGTCGTGTTGGGGTTGCCATGGCTACAAGTCCATAATCCAGTATTAGATTGGAAATCCATGTCTGTGTCCAGCTGGGGTTGTCAGGGGGTACATGGCGATGTCCCATTTCTGACTATTTCGTCATCCACCCCTTCTGAGGTTCCAGAGTTCTTGTCTGATTACCGGGATGTATTTGATGAGCCCAAGTCCGATACCCTACCTCCGCATAGGGATTGTGATTGTGCTATCGATTTGATTCCTGGTAGTAAATTCCCAAAAGGTCGACTGTTTAATTTATCTGTGCCTGAGCACGCCGCTATGCGGAGTTATGTGAAGGCGTCCTTGGAGAAGGGGCATATTCGCCCGTCATCGTCGCCATTAGGAGCAGGGTTCTTTTTTGTAGCCAAGAAGGATGGTTCACTGAGACCTTGTATAGATTACTGCCTTCTAAATAAGATCACGGTTAAATTTCAGTTCCCCTTGCCGTTGTTATCTGATTTGTTTGCTCGGATTAAGGGGGCTAGTTGGTTCACCAAGATAGATCTTCGTGGTGCGTATAATCTTGTGCGTATTAAGCGAGGCGATGAATGGAAAACTGCATTTAATACGCCCGAGGGCCATTTTGAGTATCTAGTAATGCCATTCGGACTTGCCAATGCTCCATCAGTGTTTCAGTCCTTTATGCATGACATCTTCCGAGAGTACCTGGATAAATTCCTGATTGTGTACTTGGATGACATTTTGATCTTTTCGGATGATTGGGAGTCTCATGTGAAGCAGGTCAGAACGGTGTTCCAGGTCCTGGGTGCTAATTCTTTGTTTGTGAAGGGATCAAACTGTCTCTTTGGTGTTCAGAAGGTTTCATTTTTGGGGTTCATCTTTTCCCCTTCTACTATCGAGATGGACCCTGTTAAGGTCCAAGCCATCCATGATTGGACTCAGCCGACATCTCTGAAAAGTCTGCAAAAGTTTCTGGGCTTTGCTAATTTTTATCGTCGCTTCATCTGCAATTTTTCTAGTATTGCTAAACCATTGACCGATTTAACCAAGAAGGGTGCTGATGTGGTCAATTGGTCTTCTGCTGCTGTGGAAGCTTTTCAAGAGTTGAAGCGTCGTTTTTCTTCTGCCCCTGTGTTGTCAACCAGATGTTTCGCTTCCGTTCCAGGTCGAGGTTGATGCTTCTGAGATTGGAGCAGGGGCTGTTTTGTCGCAGAGAAGTTCTGATTGCTCGGTGATGAAACCATGCGCCTTCTTTTCCAGGAAGTTTTCGCCTGCTGAGCGAAATTATGATGTGGGTAATCGAGAGTTGCTGGCCATGAAGTGGGCATTCGAGGAGTGGCGTCATTGACTTGAAGGAGCTAAGCATCGTGTGGTGGTCTTGACTGATCATAAGAACTTGACTTATCTCGAGTCTGCCAAGCGGTTGAATCCTAGACAGGCTCGTTGGTCGCTGTTTTTTGCCCGTTTTGACTTTGTGATTTCGTACCTTCCGGGCTCTAAAAATGTGAAGGCGGATGCTCTGTCTAGGAGTTTTGTGCCCGACTCTCCGGGTTTATCTGAGCCGGCGGGTATCCTCAAAGAGGGAGTAATTGTGTCTGCCATCTCCCCTGATTTGCGGCGGGTGCTGCAAAAATTTCAGGCTAATAAACCTGATCGTTGCCCAGCGGAGAAACTGTTTGTCCCTGATAGGTGGACGAATAAAGTTATCTCTGAGGTTCATTGTTCGGTGTTGGCTGGTCATCCTGGAATCTTTGGTACCAGAGACTTAGTGGCTAGATCCTTTTGGTGGCCATCTCTGTCGCGGGATGTGCGTACTTTTGTGCAGTCCTGTGGGATTTGTGCTCGGGCTAAGTCCTGCTGTTCTCGTGCCAGTGGGTTGCTTTTGCCCTTGCCGGTCCCGAAGAGGCCTTGGACACATATCTCTATGGATTTTATTTCAGATCTTCCCGTCTCTCAAAAGATGTCAGTCATTTGGGTGGTCTGTGATCGCTTCTCTAAGATGGTCCATTTGGTACCCTTGTCTAAATTACCTTCCTCCTCTGATTTGGTGCCATTGTTCTTCCAGCATGTGGTTCGTTTACATGGCATTCCAGAGAATATCGTTTCTGACAGAGGTTCCCAGTTTGTTTCGAGGTTTTGGCGAGCCTTTTGTGGTAGGATGGGCATTGACTTGTCTTTTTCCTCGGCTTTCCATCCTCAGACTAATGGCCAGACCGAACGAACCAATCAGACCTTGGAAACATATCTGAGATGCTTTGTTTCTGCTGATCAGGATGACTGGGTGTCCTTTTTGCCTTTGGCTGAGTTCGCCCTTAATAATCGGGCCAGCTCGGCTACCTTGGTTTCGCCGTTTTTCTGCAACTCTGGGTTCCATCCTCGTTTCTCTTCAGGGCAGGTTGAGTCTTCGGACTGTCCTGGTGTGGATACTGTGGTGGACAGGTTGCAGCAGATTTGGACTCATGTAGTGGACAATTTGACCTTGTCCCAGGAGAAGGCTCAACGTTTCGCTAATCGCAGACGCTGTGTGGGTCCCCGACTTCGTGTTGGGGATTTGGTTTGGTTATCTTCTCGTCATATTCCTATGACGGGTTCCTCTCCTAAGTTTAAACCTCGTTTCATTGGTCCGTATAGGATTTCTGAGGTTCTTAATCCTGTGTCTTTTCATCTGACCCTTCCAGATTCTTTTTCCATACATAACGTCTTCCATAGGTCATTGTTGCAGAGATACGTGGCACCTATGGTTCCATCTGTTGATCCTCCTGCCCCGGTTTTGGTGGAGGGGGAGTTGGAGTATACTGTGGAGAAGATTTTGGATTCTCGTGTTTCAAGACGGAAACTCCAGTATCTGGTTAAGTGGAAGGGTTATGCTCAGGAAGATAATTCCTGGGTCTTTGCCTCTGATGTCCATGCTCCCGATCTTGTTCGTGCCTTTCCTATGGCTCATCCTGGTCGTCCTGGGGGCTCTGGTGAGGGTTCGGTGACCCCTCCTCAAGGGGGGGTACTGTTGTGAATTCTGTGGCAGAGCTCCCTCCTGTGGTCACAAGTGGTACTTCGGCTGATTCTCTCTGTGAGCTTCCGTTGGTGGAGGAAAGTGGTACTGCGGCTTCTGAGTTTCCTTCCTCAGGTGATGTGGTGAAGTCGTTAGGTGCTGCTCTATTTAACTCCACCTAGTGCTTTGATCCTGGCCTCCAGTCAATGTTCTAGTATTGGACCTGTTTTCTCCTGGATCGTTCCTGTGGCCTGCTGCTCTGCATAGCTAAGTTCCGCTTTTGCTTTTTGTTTGCTGTTTTTTTCTGTCCTGCTTGCTTAATTGTTTTCTCGTGCTTGCTGGAAGCTCTGGGACGCAGAGGGTGTATCTCCGTGCCGTTAGTTCGGTACGGAGGGTCTTTTTGCCCCCTTTGCGTGGTTGTTTGTAGGGTTTTGTGTTGACCGCAAAGTTACCTTTCCTATCCTCGCTCTGTTCAGAAAGTCGGGCCTCACTTTGCTAAATCTATTTCATCTCTACGTTTGTCTTTTCATCTTACTCACAGTCATTATATGTGGGGGCTGCCTTTTCCTTTGGGGTATTTCTCTGAGGCAAGGTAGGCTTATTTTCTATCTTCAGGCTAGCTAGTTTCTCAGGCTGTGCCGAGTTGCATAGGGAGCGTTAGGCGCAATCCACGGCTGCCTCTAGTGTGTGGTTGGAGAGGATTAGGGATTGCGGTCAGCAGAGTTTCCACGTCTCAGAGCTCGTTCTTTGTTTTTGGGTTATTGTCAGGTCACTGTATGTGCTCTGACTCCTATGTCCATTGTGGTACTGAATTACCAGATCATGACAGTGGGCCTTATAGTTCTGTGCATTTTCATGTTTTGTCTTGTCCAGCTTGTCTGTGTAAGGATTTTTTTGCAGCCAAGCTGTATCTCTGGAGATGCAGATATACCCTCCATGTCTTTAGTCAGATGTGGAGATTTGTATTTTATGTGGTGGATATTTTCTAGTGTTTTAATACTGACCGCATAGTACCCTGTCCTATTCTTTCTTTTTAGCTAGAAAGGCCTCCTTTGCTAATTCCTGATTTCAGTCTGCGTATGTCATTTCCCTCTCCTCTCACAGTCAATATTTGTGGGGTGCTGTCTATCCTTTGGGAATTTTCTCTGAGGCAAGATAGTTTTCCCGTTTCTATCTTTAGGGGAAGTTAGTCCTTAGGCTGTGTCAAGGTGTCTAGGGAGTGTTAGGTACATCCCACGGCTACTTCTAGTTGCGGTGCTAAGTCCAGGGTCTGCGGTCAGTACAGGTACCACCTTCTCCAGAGTACGTCACATGCTGCTCCTAGGCCACCAGATCATAACAGTACAACTGGCCAACAATGAGTTAAACGCATCTCAGAAGAAGGGAAGGAAAGTGCTGAGCCATTTTTTTTTTCTGTAGTCTGTTGTGTCTTTCCTTCCCTCTTTTCCTCTGGGTGGCTCAGGAGTTAGGCGCTGGCATGGAGGTTCAGGAATTGGTTTCTCGTGTGGATCAACTTGCTGCTACAGTACAGGGTATTTCCGATTATATCGTTCAGACTCCGGTTTTAGAGCCTAGAATTCCAACTCCTGATTTGTTTTTTGGGGACAGGTCCAAATTTTTGAGCTTTAAAAATAACTGTAAACTGTTTTTTGCTCTGAAACCCCGTTCTTCTGGTGATCCCATTCAGCAGGTTAAAATTGTTATTTCCCTGCTGCGTGGTGATCCTCAGGATTGGGCATTTTCCCTGGAATCTGGGAATCCTGCTTTGCTTAATGTAGACACCTTTTTTCAGGCGCTAGGGTTATTGTATGATGAACCTAATTCAGTGGATCATGCAGAGAAGACCTTGTTGGCCCTGTGTCAGGGTCAAGAAGCGGCAGAATCATATTGCCAGAAATTTAGAAAATGATCTGTATTGACTAAATGGAATGAGGATGCCTTGGCGGCAATTTTCAGAAAGGGTCTTTCTGAATCTGTTAAAGATGTTATGGTGGGGTTCCCCACGCCTGCTGGTCTGAGTGATTCTATGTCTCTGGCCATTCAGATTGATCGGCGCTTGCGCGAGCGCAGAGTTGTGCACACTGTGGCGTTGTCCTCCTAGCGGAGCCCTGAGCCTATGCAGTGTGATAGGATTTTGTCTAGAGCTGAACGACAAAGATTCAGGCGTCAGAATAGGTTGTGTTTTTACTGCAGCAATTCTGCTCATGTTATTTCTGATTGCCCTAAGCGTACAAAGAGAATCGCTAGTTCTGTTACCATCAGTACTGTACAACCTAAATTTCTGTTATCTGTGACCTTGATCTGCTCATTATCGTCATTTTCTGTCATGGCATTTGTGGATTCAGGCGCCGCTCTGAACTTAATGGACTTATAATTTGCCAGACGTTGTGGTTTCCCCTTGCAGCCTTTGCAGAACCCTATTCCTTTAAGGGGCATTGATGCTACACCGTTGGCTAAAAATAAACCTCAGTTTTGGACACAGCTGACCATGTGCATGGCGCCAGCCCATCAGGAAGATTGTCGTTTTCTGGTGTTGCATAATTTGCATGATGCTAATGTGCTAGGTTTTCCATGGTTACAGGTACATAATCCGGTGTTAGATTGGAAATCAATGTCTGTGACTAGTTGGGGTTGTCAGGGGGTTCATGGTCACGTTCCTTTGATGTCAATTTCCTCTTCCCCCTCTTCTGAAATTCCTGAGTTTTTGTCAGATTTCCAGGATGTATTCGATGAGCCCAAATCCAGTTCCCTTCCACCGCATAGGGACTGTGATTGTGCTATTGACTTGATTCCAGGTTGTAAATTCCCTAAGGGCCGACTTTTCCATATTTCTGTGCCAGAACATGCCGCCATGCGGAGCTCTATTAAGGAGTCTTTGGAGAAGGGGCATATTCGGCCATCTTCTTCACCATTAGGAGCAGGTTTTTTTTTTGTTGCCAAGAAGGATGGCTCCTTGAGACCCTGTATTGATTATCGCCTCTTGAATAAGATCACGGTCAAATTTCAATACCCTTTGCCTTTGCTTACTGATTTGTTTGCTAGGATTAAGGGGGCTAGTTGGTTTACTAAGATTGACCTTCGAGGGGCATATAATCTTGTTCGTATTAAGCAGGGTGACGAATGGAAAACTGCATTTAATACGCCCAAAGGCCATTTTGAATACCTTGTGATGCCATTCGGACTCTCTAATGCCCCATCTGTGTTCCAATCCTTCATGCATGATATCTTTCGGAGTTATCTTGATAAATTCATGATTGTATATTTGGATGATATTTTGATTTTTTCCGATGATTGGGAGTCTCATGTGAAACAGGTCAGCATGGTATTTCAGATCCTCCGTGATAATGCTTTATTTGTGAAGAGGTCTAAGTGCCTCTTTGGAGTGCAGAAGATTTCTTTTTTGGGCTTCATTTTTTCTCCCTCATCTATAGAAATGGATCCGGTTAAGGTTCAGGCCATTCATGATTGAATTCAGCCCACATCTGTGAAGAGCCTTCAGAAATTCTTGGGCTTTGCTAATTTTTATCGTCGTTTCATTGCCAACTTCTCCAGTGTGGTTAAACCTCTGACCGATTTGACGAAGAAAGGCGCTGATGGGACGAATTGGTCCTCCACGGCTGTTTCTGCCTTTCAGGAGCTTAAACGCCGATTTACTTCTGCCCCTGTGTTGCATCAGCCGGATGTTTCTCTTCCATTTCAGGTTGAGGTTGACGCGTCTGAGATTGGGGCAGGGGCCGTTTTGTCTCAGAGGAATTCTGATGGTTCCTTGATGAAACCGTGTGCCTTCTTTTCTCGGAAGTTTTCGCCTGCAGAACGCAATTATGATGTCGGCAATCGGGAGTTGTTAGCTATGAAGTGGGCATTTGAGGAGTGGCGACATTGGTTTGAGGGGAGCAAGCACCGTATTGTGGTCCTGACCGACCATAAAAATCTGATTTACCTCGAGTCTGCCAAACGATTGAACCCTAGACAGGCTCGATGGTCCCTGTTTTTCTCCCGTTTTGATTTTGTGGTCTCGTATCTTCTGGGTTCTAAGAATGTTAAGGCTGATGCCCTCTCTAGGAGTTTTTTGCCTGATTCTCCTGGGGTCCTTGAGCCAGTCGGCATTCTGAAGGAAGGGGTGATTCTTTCTGCCATCTCCCCTGATTTACGACGGGTTCTTCAGGAATTTCAGGCTGATAAACCTGACCGCTGTCCAGTGGGGAAACTGTTTGTTCCTGATAGATGGACTAGTAAAGTGATTTCTGAGGTTCATTGTTCTGTGTTGGCTAGCCATCCTGGGATTTTTGGTACCAGAGATTTGGTTGGTAGGTCCTTTTGGTGGCCTTCTTTGTCGCAGGATGTGCGTTCTTTTGTGCAGTCCTGTGGGACTTGTGCGCGGGCCAATCCTTGTTGTTCCCATGCTAGTGGGTTGCTTCTGCCTTTGCCGGTCCCTGAGAGGCCTTGGACGCATATTTCTATGGATTTTATTTCAGATCTTCCGGTTTCCCAGAGGATGTCGGTTATCTGGGTGGTTTGTGATCAGTTTTCTAAGATGGTTCATTTGGTACCTTTGCCTAAATTGCCTTCCTCTTCTGATTTGGTTTCGTTGTTTTTTCAGCATGTGGTTCGTTTGCATGGCATTCCGGAGAATATTGTGTCCGATAGAGGTTCCCAGTTTGTTTCTAGGTTTTGGCGGGCCTTTTTTGCAAGGCTGGGCATTGATTTGTCTTTTTCTTCCGCATTTCATCCTCAGACAAATGGCCAAACCGAGCGAACTAATCAGACTTTGGAAACTTATTTGAGATGCTTTGTGTCTGCTGATCAGGATGATTGGGTGGCTTTCTTGCCATTGGCCGAGTTTGCCCTTAATAATCGGGCTAGTTCTGCTACCTTGGTTTCGCCTTTTTTTTGTAATTTTGGTTTTCATCCTTGTTTTTCATCAGGGCAGGTTGAGCCTTCTGATTGTCCTGGTGTGGATTCTGTGGTTGACAGGCTGCAGCAAATTTGGGCTCATGTGGTGGACAATTTGGTGTTGTCTCAGGAGGAGGCTCAGCGTTTTGCTAACCGTCGTCGGTGTGTTGGTTCCCGGCTTCGGGTTGGGGATTTGGTCTGGTTGTCTTCCCGTCATGTTCCTGTGAAGGTTTCTTCCCCTAAGTTCAAGCCTCGGTTTATTGGGCCTTATAGGATTTCTGAGATTATCAATCCAGTGTCTTTTCGTTTGGCCCTTCCAGCCTCTTTTTTTCCATCCATAATGTTCTCCATAGATCTTTGTTGCGGAAGTATGTGGTGCCCGTTCCCTCTGTTGATCCTCCAGCCCCTGTATTGATTGATGGGGAGTTGGAGTATGTGGTTGAGAAGATTTTAGATTCTCGTTTTTCGAGGCGGAAGCTTCAGTATCTTGTCAAATGGAAGGGTTATGGCCAGGAGGATAATTCTTGGGTTGTTGCCTCCGATGTCCATGCTGACGATTTGGTTCGTGCCTTTCATTTGGCTCGTCCTGATCGGCCTGGGGGCTCTGGTGAGGGTTCGGTGACCCCTCCTCAAGGGGGGGTACTGTTGTGAATTCTGTTCTTGGGTTCCCTCCGGTGGTTATGAGTGGTAGTGCTGCTGTCTTTGGATCGCAGCATTTATCAGGTGTGTCCACTTATTGCAATTTGGACTGGGCTATTTAGTCTTGCTTGATCCTTTAGTCAGTGCCAGTTGTCCATTGTTTTTGGAGGATTCACATCCCTGACTGGTCTCTCCTGTTTTGCTGTTCTTTTCAACAAAGATAAGTTCTGGCTTTGTTTTTGCTGTCCACATGCTGTGGTCCTTATAGTTCTGTGCATTTTCTTGTTTTGTCTTGTCCAGCTTGTCTGTGTAAGGATTTTTTTGCAGCCAAGCTGTATCTCTGGAGATGCAGATATACCCTCCATGTCTTTAGTCAGATGTGGAGATTTGTATTTTCTGTGGTGGATATTTTCTAGTGTTTTAATACTGACAGCATAGTACTCTGTCCTATTCTTTCTTTTTAGCTAGAAAGGCCTCCTTTGCTAAATCCTGATTTCAGTCTGCGTATGTCATTTCCCTCTCTTCTCACAGTCAATATTTGTGGGGGCTGTCTATCCTTTGGGAATTTTCTCTGAGGCAAGATAGTTTTCCCGTTTCTATCTTTAGGGGAAGTTAGTCCTTAGGCTGTGTCGAGGTGTCTAGGGAGTGTTAGGTACATCCCACGGCTACTTCTAGTCGCAGTGCTAAGTCCAGGGTCTGCGGTCAGTACAGGTACCACCTTCTCCAGAGTACGTCACATGCTGCTCCTAGGCCACCAGATCATAACACTGTAGCATCCGAAGGGCTTGATAGACATGGCTGTTGCGCCAGTTGAGGTTGGGTTTCAATCATTTTGATTGCCACTCTATCACCCACTATGGAACCCCCTTTCATAGCCCCTATAGATTATCATGACCTCAAAAATGTCCCCACAAAAAGTATACCTCACAGTGAATCCCCTCACATAATTATCTCCCACACGCTCAATATGATCACCCCACAGCAACCTGCACTAATATGATGCACCCACAATCCCTCACATAAACATACACACACATTATGTTGCCTCTACAGCACCACCCCACACAGTATGATGGACCCCTTATCCCATCTGTGCAATGTGATGGCCCCCAGAGCACCCTATAAAGTAGTATGATGGACCCCATTGCACTCTATACACAGTAAGATGGACTCCACATGACCTATTCACAGTATAATAGACCACACAGCCACCAATACATTTTGGACCCCCCAGCACCATATGCATTATAATGACTCCCCATTACCTTCAAACAATATAAAGGCCTAACAGCCCTCTACACAGTTTAATAGTCCTAGAGCGCATCATACAGTATGATGGACCTCACAGTTCCCTCCTACAGTATGAGTGCCCCCACAACCCTTGTACAGTATGATGGCCCCCACAGCTCTCTATACAGTATGACGGACCCTACAGTTCCCTAACACAGTATGACGGACCGCACAGTTCCCTAACACAGTATGACGGACCGCACAGTTCCCTAACACAGTATGACGGACCGCACAGTTCCCTAACACAGTATGACGGACCGCACAGTTCCCTAACACAGTATGACGGACCGCACAGTTCCCTAACACAGTATGACGGACCGCACAGTTCCCTAACACAGTATGACGGACCGCACAGTTCCCTAACACAGTATGACGGACCGCACAGTTCCCTAACACAGTATGACGGACCGCACAGTTCCCTAACACAGTATGACGGACCGCACAGTTCCCTAACACAGTATGACGGACCGCACAGTTCCCTAACACAGTATGACGGACCGCACAGTTCCCTAACACAGTAGGACGGACCGCACAGTTCCCTAACACAGTAGGACGGACCGCACAGTTCCCTAACACAGTAGGACGGACCGCACAGTTCCCTAACACAGTAGGACGGACCGCACAGTTCCCTAACACAGTAGGACGGACCGCACAGTTCCCTAACACAGTAGGACGGACCGCACAGTTCCCTAACACAGTAGGACGGCCCGCACAGTTCCCTAACACAGTAGGACGGACCGCACAGTTCCCTAACACAGTAGGACGGACCGCACAGTTCCCTAACACAGTAGGATGGACCGCACAGTTCCCTAACACAGTGTGACGGACCGCACAGTTCCCTAACACAGTGTGACGGACCGCACAGTTCCCTAACACAGTGTGACGGACCGCACAGTTCCCTAACACAGTGTGACGGACCGCACAGTTCCCTAACACAGTGTGACGGACCTCACAGTTCCCTAACACAGTGTGACGGACCACACAGTTCCCTAACACAGTATGACGGCCCGCACAGTTCCCTAACACAGTATGACGGACCGCACAGTTCCCTAACACAGTCCCTAACACAGTATGACGGACCACACAGTTCCCTAACACAGTATGACGGACTGCAGTATGATGGACCACACCGTTCCCTAACACAGTATGACGGACCACACAGTTCCCTAACACAGTATGACAGACCACACAGTTCCCTAACACAGTATGACGGACCGCACAGTTCCCTAACACAGTATGACGGACCGCACAGTTCCCTAACACAGTATGACGGACCGCACAGTTCCCTAACACAGTATGACGGACCGCACAGTTCCCTAACACAGTATGACGGACCGCACAGTTCCCTAACACAGTATGACGGACCGCACAGTTCCCTAACACAGTATGACGGACCGCACAGTTCCCTAACACAGTATGACGGCCCGCACAGTTCCCTAACACAGTATGACGGACCGCACAGTTCCCTAACACAGTCCCTAACACAGTATGACGGACCACACAGTTCCCTAACACAGTATGACGGACTGCAGTATGATGGACCACACCGTTCCCTAACACAGTATGACGGACCACACAGTTCCCTAACACAGTATGACAGACCACACAGTTCCCTAACACAGTATGACGGACCGCACAGTTCCCTAACACAGTATGACGGACCGCACAGTTCCCTAACACAGTATGACGGACCGCACAGTTCCCTAACACAGTATGACGGACCGCACAGTTCCCTAACACAGTATGACGGACCGCACAGTTCCCTAACACAGTATGACGGACCGCACAGTTCCCTAACACAGTAGGACGGACCGCACAGTTCCCTAACACAGTAGGACGGACCGCACAGTTCCCTAACACAGTAGGACGGACCGCACAGTTCCCTAACACAGTAGGACGGACCGCACAGTTCCCTAACACAGTAGGACGGACCGCACAGTTCCCTAACACAGTAGGACGGACCGCACAGTTCCCTAACACAGTAGGACGGCCCGCACAGTTCCCTAACACAGTAGGACGGACCGCACAGTTCCCTAACACAGTAGGACGGACCGCACAGTTCCCTAACACAGTAGGACGGACCGCACAGTTCCCTAACACAGTAGGACGGCCCGCACAGTTCCCTAACACAGTAGGACGGACCGCACAGTTCCCTAACACAGTAGGACGGACCGCACAGTTCCCTAACACAGTAGGATGGACCGCACAGTTCCCTAACACAGTGTGACGGACCGCACAGTTCCCTAACACAGTGTGACGGACCACACAGTTCCCTAACACAGTGTGACGGACCGCACAGTTCCCTAACACAGTAGGACGGACCGCACAGTTCCCTAACACAGTAGGATGGACCGCACAGTTCCCTAACACAGTAGGACGGACCGCACAGTTCCCTAACACAGTAGGACGGACCGCACAGTTCCCTAACACAGTAGGACGGACCGCACAGTTCCCTAACACAGTAGGACGGACCGCACAGTTCCCTAACACAGTAGGACGGACCGCACAGTTCCCTAACACAGTAGGACGGACCGCACAGTTCCCTAACACAGTAGGACGGACCGCACAGTTCCCTAACACAGTAGGACGGACCGCACAGTTCCCTAACACAGTAGGACGGACCGCACAGTTCCCTAACACAGTAGGACGGACCGCACAGTTCCCTAACACAGTAGGACGGACCGCACAGTTCCCTAACACAGTAGGACGGCCCGCACAGTTCCCTAACACAGTAGGACGGACCGCACAGTTCCCTAACACAGTAGGACGGACCGCACAGTTCCCTAACACAGTAGGACGGACCGCACAGTTCCCTAACACAGTAGGACGGCCCGCACAGTTCCCTAACACAGTAGGACGGACCGCACAGTTCCCTAACACAGTAGGACGGACCGCACAGTTCCCTAACACAGTAGGATGGACCGCACAGTTCCCTAACACAGTGTGACGGACCGCACAGTTCCCTAACACAGTGTGACGGACCGCACAGTTCCCTAACACAGTGTGACGGACCGCACAGTTCCCTAACACAGTAGGACGGACCGCACAGTTCCCTAACACAGTAGGATGGACCGCACAGTTCCCTAACACAGTATGACGGACCGCACAGTTCCCTAACACAGTAGGACGGACCGCACAGTTCCCTAACACAGTAGGACGGACCGCACAGTTCCCTAACACAGTAGGACGGACCGCACAGTTCCCTAACACAGTAGGACGGACCGCACAGTTCCCTAACACAGTAGGACGGACCGCACAGTTCCCTAACACAGTAGGACGGCCCGCACAGTTCCCTAACACAGTAGGACGGACCGCACAGTTCCCTAACACAGTAGGACGGACCGCACAGTTCCCTAACACAGTAGGACGGACCGCACAGTTCCCTAACACAGTAGGACGGACCGCACAGTTCCCTAACACAGTAGGACGGCCCGCACAGTTCCCTAACACAGTAGGACGGACCGCACAGTTCCCTAACACAGTAGGACGGACCGCACAGTTCCCTAACACAGTAGGACGGACCGCACAGTTCCCTAACACAGTGTGACGGACCGCACAGTTCCCTAACACAGTGTGACGGACCACACAGTTCCCTAACACAGTGTGACGGACCGCACAGTTCCCTAACACAGTAGGACGGACCGCACAGTTCCCTAACACAGTATGACGGACCGCACAGTTCCCTAACACAGTATGACGGACCGCACAGTTCCCTAACACAGTGTGACGGACCGCACAGTTCCCTAACACAGTGTGACGGACCGCACAGTTCCCTAACACAGTGTGACGGACCACACAGTTCCCTAACACAGTATGACGGACCACACAGTTCCCTAACACAGTATGATGTTCCCAACAGCCTCACACACTGTATCACCTTTTCATTAAAATATAAAAGATCGAGGCTTCCCGAGTAGGCGGGATGCAACAACAGCATCGCGCCTGCTGCACTGAGACTGAGAGCTCGGATGGACAGGGAGAATGATAGAACAATGAGCCAATAACTCCCTGTATTCAACTGTATCTGCCTCCCAAGTATATAGATACCATTGAAATGCCTCTGGTATCCATCCATCTCCAGCTCTCTCTTCATGCTGTGAGAAGTAATCTCTATGAGCTCGGCTTATGTGAGTAATGGTGTTGCACAGATCAGCGACACATAACCAGGCAGCTGTTTTTCTGCAGATGTTTATATCGGTGCAGTAAATCATAGTTGGGGCTGTGGATCCCCTCAGATAGATCGGCCACATTATGCTGCCGCGTCCTTCTTCTTGTCAGCAGCTGCGCCCGTCTGTCTTTCGATGCTCCGCGGCTTTGATTGTGCACAGAGTAATCACTAAGCTCCTTATTAGAGCAGTTCATACATAGGGCACACAGCCCAATCTGCGCCAGACCCAGGATTACCCATCCAGCTCCAATTTGCCTGTTTAAAAGGCTTGTTTGGCTGGCAGAAGCCTGGCAGTCAGCAGCAGTGTATTGTGCACTTGTCATGCAGACACCGCATGGAAAAGAAAACCCCTTGTTTTTCTTGGCCGCCTTTTGTCCCAGCTCCTCTTTCTGATCTCTCATCTGTAGCTCCTGGGTTATTGTTGTTTTTATTTATAAACCTCCAGCAGATTACCATATAGATTAAACTGGTAAGTAGCTCAGAATATCTTTTGACTGGATGAAATGGATCCTACACTTATCATATGACCCGGAAGATGTCATTTTGCGATTTCATGCTTTGACATTCCTTTTCCCGTAAGGATATTTCCTATAATAAGCTCAGTGATGGCCCAACCTCTGGATAAAGGAAGATAAATAAAGAACAAGTGCATCTATATGTGAATAGAATTAATGTAAAATAAAGGGAACACTAAAATCCCACATCCTAGATATCACTGAATGAAATATTCCAGTTGTAAATCTTTATTCATTACATAGTGGAATGTGTTGAGAACAATAAAACATAAAAATGATCAATGTAAATAAAAATAAACATCCCATGGAAGTCTACATTTGGAATGATACTCAAAATCAAAGGGGAAAATCAAATTACAGGCTGATTTAACTTCAGTGGAAATGCCTCAAGACAAGGAAATAATGTTCAGTTGTGTGTGTGTTGCCTCCACGTGCCTGTATGACCTCCCTACAACGCCTGGGCATGCTCCTGATGAGGCGGCGGATGGTCTCCTGAGGGATCTCCTCCCAGACCTGGACTAAAGCATCCACCAATTCCTGGACAGTCTGTGGTGCAATGTGACGTTGGTGGAGGATGCGAGACAGATACAGTAGCGTAGCTACCAGGGGGGCAGAGGGTGCTGGCGCCCTGGGCCCGGTGCTCTGAGGGGGCCCACCCTGAGCTCACCGATACAGTTACATTCTGCGGCAGAGCAGGGAGAATCGATCTCCCTGCTCTGCCGCTATAGGGCCCCTGAGCAGGCGGGGGGCCCGGTGCCAGCAGTGGGCCCCCCGCCGTCAGCGGAAGATCACCTGTACCGGCATTAAGCTGATACAGCTGATCGCATTGATGGGAGAAGGAGCGCTACGCTCCTTCTCCCATCATGCCCCTGTCAATGTCGGCATCTGACGTCACCGACACTGACAGCGGGCGCGATGATGTCACTGCCCGGCGCCCGCTGTCAAAAGATCAGCGGGAGCAGCGCATGAACCAGGAAGATGAGAGGTGAGTATTTATTTTTTATGGGTGGTGCTGCCTTATTACAGGGTCTGCCTATAGGGATCTGCCGCCATATTACAGGTTCTGATTATGGGGGTGCTGCCTTATTGCAGGGTCTGCCTATGGGGATCTGCCGCCTTATTACAGGGTCTGTCTATGGAGGGGCTGCCTTATTACAGGTTCTGACTATGGGGGTGCTGCCTTATTACAGGGTCTGCCTGTAGGGGTGCTGCCTTATTACAGGGTCTGCATATAGGGGTGCTGCCTTATTACAGGGTCTGACTATGGGGGCTGCCTTATTATAGGGCCTGCCTATGTTGGTGCTGCCTTACTATAGGGTCTGACTATGGGGGTGCTGCCTAATTACAGGGTCTGACTATTGGGGTGTTGCCTTATTACAAGGTCTGTCTATCGGGGTGCTGCCTTATTACAGGGTCTGACTATGGGGGCTGCCTTATTACAGGGTCTGACTATGGGGGTGCTGCCTTATTACAGGGTCTGACTATGGGGGTGCTGCCTTATTACAAGGTTTGACTATGGGGGTGCTGCCTTATTACAGGGTTTGACTATGGGGGTGCTGCCTTATTACAGGGTTTGACTATGGGGGTGCTGCCTTATTACAGGGTCTGACTATGGGGGCTGCCTTATTACAGGGTCTGACTATGGGGGCTGCCTTATTACAGGGTCTGCCTATGGGGGTACTGCCTTATTACAGGGTCTACCTATATGGGGGAGCTGCCTTATTACAGGGTCTGCCTATGGGGGCTGCCTTATTTTATAGAGTCTGCCTATGGGGAGTGTATTATACTATATTGTGGGCTATTTGGTGCATTATGCTACTGTATATGGAGGCTATATAGGGGGCCATCATACAGTGTGGGAATCATTATACAATGTTGGAGCCATCAAACAGTTTGAAGGCTACTAAGGAGTCAGTATACTGTGTGGGTGGTACTATACAGTGAGGGGGCATCATACTGTGTCTATACACAGAGCTGTACAGGGGGAGACTCAGGACATTATTAAATGTAAAGTGGGCACTTATTGTTATAGGGGAACTCAGGTTGCTGTGACTATCAAAGGGGCACACAGGGCAATATTACTTTCTAGGGGGCAAAATATGGGCACTGTTTTCCAGGGCACTTGCACCCAGCATTACTATATTAAAGAGGGGTGCTTTAGAATTTAGAGGGCACAGAGAACCTCACAGCAGGTGCAGTAATAGCAGCGGCAGCAGCGGCTCAGTATTGTGGTATCAGGGGCATTAATAGGGTCACATATGGCAGCAGCGGCTCAGTATTGGGGTATAAGGAGGAGTAATAGGGACACATATGGCAGTAGCGGCTCAGTATTGGGGTATCAGCAGGATGAGGAATTTGTGCAGGTTGGGAATAGATGGTGACGGGGCTGGAATGTGAGAAGTGAAATGTGTCTTTGTTGTATTCTCTGCAGATGAGTTGTAGCTGGAAGAAGTTGTCATGTCGGTCTGGGCCAGATGGAAAAGACAGGAAAAATGAATGATTCCATCAGAAAGAACATCAACGGTAAGACATTATCTGTAACTGTGCAGTGATCTGTTATATGCTCTGTAGGGCTGGTATCTTCCACTGACCATATGGCGGAAATATCCATGTTGGTCTCTATATCTTCAGTAATAGCGCGGTCATCTGCTGAGGTTCTCTTCCAGGATTAGGGTGCGTCACCGAGTTATAATCCAGGTTACCTGTCTAGGGGCCCACTCAGAAGTTTTGCCCTCCCTGAACCAAAATCCTAGCTACGCCTCTGCCCAGATGTATTTAATCGGATTCAGGTCTGGGGAACGGGCGGGCCAGTCCATAGCTGCAATGCCTTCATCTTGCAGGAACTGCATGACACACTCCAGCCACATGAGGTCTGGTATTGTCCTGCAATGGGAGGAACCCAGGGCCAACTGCACCATCATATGGTCCCGCAAGGGACATGAGGATCTCATCTCGGTACCTAATGTCAGTCAGGCTACCTCTGGAGAGCACATGGAGGGCTGTGCGGCCCTCCAAAGAAATGCCACCCTACATATTTAATGACCCACTGCCAAACCGGTCATGCTGAAGGATGTAGCAGGCAGCAGATTGCTCTCCACGGCGTCTCCAGACTCTGTCACATCTGTCACATGTGCTCAGTGTGAACCTGCTTTCATTTGTGAAGAGCACAGGGTGCCAGTGGCGAATTTGCCAGTCCTGGTGTTCTGTGGCAAATGCCAATCGTCCTGCACGGTGTTGGGCTGTGAGCACAGCCCCCATCTGTAGATGTCGGACAATCAGACCATCCTCATGGAATCGGTTTCTAACCTTTTGTGCAGACACATGCACATTTGTGGCCTGCTGGAGGTCATTTTGCAGGGCTGTGGCAGTGCTCCTCCTGTTCCTCCTTGTACAAAAGCTGAGGTAGCGGTCCTGCTGCTGGGTTGTTGCCCTCCTACGGCCGTCTCCTGGTGTACTGGCCTGTCTCCTGGTAGCGCCTCCAGTCTCTGGGCACTACGCTGACAGACACAGCAAACCTTCTTGCCACAGCTTCCATTGATGTGCCATCCTGGATGAGCTACACTACCAGATCCACTTGTGTGGGTTGTAGAGTCTGTCTCATGCTACCACGAGTGTGAAAGCACAACCAACATTCAAAAGTGACCAAAACATCAGTCAGAAAACATTGGTACTGATATGTGGTCTGTGGTCCCAACCTGCAGAACCACTCCTTTATTGAGTGTGTCTTGATAATTGCCAATAATTTCCATCTGTTGTCAATTCCATTTGCACAACAGCTTGTGAAATTGATTGTTAAACAGTTTTGCTTCCTAAGTGTACAGTTTGATGTCACAGAAGTTTGATTTACTTGGAGTTATATTCTTTTGTTTAAGTGTTCCCTTTATTTTTTTAAGCAGTGTACTTTCAGAATGTATTTATGCTTCAGAACTGCAGACATGATTCTGCAGTTGCAATTTTCCTCCCTTATGGCCTGAACTAAACTTGCTGGGCTGGTTTGCAGTGTAGAAATTGTTGTCTTTCTGTTACCAGGCATTAAACCAACATAGAGGAAAGAATACAGAAATCAGTAATAACGCGTGGATAACTGTCTTCAAAAACATCTTAAGAGTTCAGCTATGAAGCCTAAAAACTTAGAAATTAAATCTAAACATACTCATCACAAAGATTAGCTCTGGAGGCAGATTCTCATTTACATATTTTAAAAAAACATGGATTTCTCTGTAATAAGACATCTGATCACAAATATCAGGGTATCATTTTATTCATCTTTCTATGACCTGCATACCCATATAGACGGCTTAGGAGGGTTGATCCCACTGACGGATTCCCTTTAATGCCCCTATGCACATTAGGCAACTTTCACACTAGCGTTTTTTTCAATACGTCGCAATGCGTCGTTTAGGGTAAAAAACGCATCCTGCAAAGGTGTCTGCAGGATGCGTTTTTGCCCCATAGACTGACATTAGCGACGCATTTACACACGTCGCAACCATCGTGTGACGGTTGCGCCGTGTTGTGGCGGTCCGCCGGGAGCAAAAAACGTTACATGTAACGTTTTTTGCTCGTGGCGGTCCGCCGGGAGCAAAAAACGTTACATGTAACGTTTTTTGCTGCCGACGGTCCGCTTTTTCCGACCGCGCATGCGCGGTCGGAACTCCGCCCCCACCTCCCCGCACCTCACAATGGGGCAGCGGAAGCGCTGGAAAAATGCATCCGCTGCCCCCGTTGTGCGGCGCTTTCGCTGCTTGCGTCGGTGCGCCGCAACGTCGCATAGCGACGTGCGGTGCACAACGCAAGTGTGAAATTAGACTTAGATATGCCGATATCGCCTTGTTTAGCCAACTGTCCAATGGTTATGGGGGCTTCCCAACAAATGATGATAGGAAGATCAGAGTCAGGCTTGACCAATCCCAGACTGCCAATCTTTCTATTCTTTAAAGGGAACCTGTCACCTCCAAAATCGAGTGAGGTAAGCTCACCGTCATCAGGGGCTTATCTACACGCCGTGTGCTTCATATATGTTATCATCTATGCATTAAAGTGTACGGGAGTCATCTTCACGCTGCGGCTCCGGCGCAGGCGTACTTTGTCTGCCGTGTTGAGGGCAGAGCAAAGTACTGCAGTGCGCAGGTGCCGTAAAGGTCAGAGAGGCCCGGCGCCTGCGCACTGCAGTACTTTGCTCTGCCCTCAACAGGGCAGACAAAGTACGCCTGCATCGGAGCCGCGGCGTGAAGACCAGAAGAGGACATCATGGAATGAAGATAGGAGGCGCCGGAGCGGACTTGAGACACCCATTTGACCGGACCGCAGTGGGACCGCTGTTATGGCTGGCAATCAGGCAACACAGCGTGCAGTAATCAGCGCACATACAGAGATCTGGCAATAACCAAAAACAATAGGACGAGCTCTGAGACGTGGAATCTCTGTAGACTGCAGTACCTGATCTATCCTCACACAACTATAAGCAGCAGTGGATTGCGCCTATAACTACCTATGCAACTCGACACTGCCTGAGGAGCTGACTAGCCTGCAGATAGAAATACAAGCCTGACTTACCTCAGAGAAATACCCCAAAGGAATAGGCAGCCCCCCACATATAATGACTGTTAGCAAGATGAAAAGACAAACGTAGGAATGAAATAGATTCAGCAAAGTGAGGCCCGATATTCTAGACAGAGCGAGGATAGCAAAGAGAACTATGCAGTCTACAAAAAACCCTAAAACGAAAACCACGCAAAGGGGCAAAAAGACCCACCGTGCCGAACTAACAGCACGGCGGTGCACCCCTTTGCTTCTCAGAGCTTCCAGCAAAAGTTAATAGCAAGCTGGACAGAAAAAACAGAAAACAAACTAGAAGCACTTATCTAGCAGAGCAGCAGGCCCAAGGAAAGATGCAGTAGCTCAGATCCAACACTGGAACATTGACAAGGAGCAAGGAAGACAGACTCAGGTGGAGCTAAATAGCAAGGCAGCCAACGAGCTCACCAAAACACCTGAGGGAGGAAGCCCAGAGACTGCAATACCACTTGTGACCACAGAAGTGAACTCAGCCACAGAATTCACAACAGTACCCCCCCCTTGAGGAGGGGTCACCGAACCCTCACCAGAACCCCCAGGCCGACCAGGATGAGCCACATGAAAGGCACGAACAAGATCTGGGGCATGGACATCAGAGGCAAAAACCCAGGAATTATCTTCCTGAGCATAACCCTTCCATTTGACCAGATACTGGAGTTTCCGTCTAGAGACACGAGAATCCAAAATCTTCTCCACAATATACTCCAATTCCCCCTCCACCAAAACAGGGGCAGGAGGCTCCACAGATGGAACCATAGGTGCCACGTATCTCCTCAACAACGACCTATGGAATACATTATGTATGGAAAAGGAGTCTGGGAGGGTCAGACGAAAAGACACTGGATTGAGAATCTCAGAAATCCTATACGGACCAATAAAACGAGGTTTAAATTTAGGAGAGGAAACCTTCATAGGAACATGACGAGAAGACAACCAAACCAGATCCCCAACACGAAGTCGGGGTCCCACACGGCGTCTGCGATTAGCGAAAAGCTGAGCCTTCTCCTGGGACAAGGTCAAATTGTCCACTACCTGAGTCCAGATCTGCTGCAACCTGTCCACCACAGAATCCACACCAGGACAGTCCGAAGACTCAACCTGTCCTGAAGAGAAACGAGGATGGAACCCAGAATTGCAGAAAAATGGAGAGACCAAGGTAGCCGAGCTGGCCCGATTATTAAGGGCGAACTCAGCCAACGGCAAAAATGACACCCAATCATCCTGGTCAGCGGAAACAAAACATCTCAGATATGTTTCCAAGGTCTGATTGGTTCGTTCGGTCTGGCCATTAGTCTGAGGATGGAAGGCCGAGGAAAAAGATAGGTCAATGCCCATCCTACCACAAAAGGCTCGCCAGAACCTCGAGACAAACTGGGAACCTCTGTCAGAAACAATATTCTCAGGAATGCCATGTAAACGAACCACATGCTGAAAGAACAAAGGCACCAAATCAGAGGAGGAAGGCAATTTAACCAAGGGCACCAGATGGACCATTTTAGAAAAGCGATCACAGACCACCCAAATGACCGACATTTTTTGAGAAACGGGAAGGTCAGAAATGAAATCCATCGAAATATGTGTCCAAGGCCTCTTCGGGACCGGCAAGGGCAAAAGCAACCCACTGGCACGTGAACAGCAGGGCTTAGCCCTAGCACAAATTCCACAGGACTGCACAAAAGCACGCACATCCCGTGACAGAGATGGCCACCAGAAGGATCTAGCAACCAACTCCCTGGTACCAAAGATTCCTGGATGACCGGCCAGCACCGAACAATGAAGTTCAGAGATAACTTTACTAGTCCACCTATCAGGGACGAACAGTTTCTCGGCCGGACAACGATCAGGTTTATTAGCCTGAAATTTCTGCAACACTCTCCGCAAATCAGGGGAGATGGCAGACACAATGACTCCTTCCTTGAGGATACTCGCCGGCTCAGATAACCCCGGAGAATCGGGCACAAAACTCCTAGACAGAGCATCCGCCTTCACATTTTTAGAGCCCGGAAGGTATGAAATCACAAAATCAAAACGAGCAAAAAATAACGACCAACGGGCCTGTCTAGGATTCAAGCGCTTGGCAGACTCAAGATAAGTAAGGTTCTTATGATCAGTCAAAACCACCACGCGATGCTTAGCACCCTCAAGCCAATGACGCCACTCCTCGAATGCCCACTTCATGGCCAGCAACTCTCGGTTGCCCACATCATAATTACGCTCAGCAGCAGAAAATTTCCTGGAAAAGAAAGCACATGGTTTGAACACTGAGCAACCAGAACCTCTCTGTGACAAAACCGCCCCTGCACCAATCTCAGAAGCATCAACCTCGACCTGGAACGGAAGAGAAACATCAGGTTGACACAACACAGGGGCACAGCAAAAACGACGCTTCAACTCCTGAAAAGCTTCCACGGCAGCAGAAGACCAATTAACCAAATCAGCACCCTTCTTGGTCAAATCGGTCAATGGTCTGGCAATGCTAGAAAAATTACAGATGAAGCGACGATAAAAATTAGCAAAGCCCAGGAATTTCTGCAGACTTTTCAGAGATGTCGGCTGAGTCCAATCCTGGATGGCCTGAACCTTAACCGGATCCATCTCGATAGTAGAAGGGGAAAAGATGAAGCCCAAAAATGAAACTTTCTGCACACCGAAGAGACACTTTGATCCCTTCACGAACAAGGAATTAGCACGCAGTACCTGGAAAACCATTCTGACTTGCTTCACATGAGACTCCCAATCATCTGAGAAGATCAAAATGTCATCCAAGTAAACAATCAAGAATTTATCCAGATACTCACGGAAAATGTCATGCATAAAAGACTGAAAAACAGATGGAGCATTGGCAAGTCCGAACGGCATCACCAGATACTCAAAATGACCCTCGGGCGTATTAAATGCCGTTTTCCATTCATCTCCCTGCCTGATTCTCACCAGATTATACGCACCACGAAGATCAATCTTAGTAAACCAACTAGCCCCCTTAATCCGAGCAAACAAGTCAGATATCAATGGCAAGGGATACTGAAACTTAACAGTGATCTTATTAAGAAGGCGGTAATCAATACACGGTCTTAGCGAACCATCCTTCTTGGCTACAAAAAAGAACCCTGCTCCCAATGGTGACGACGATGGGCGAATATGTCCCTTCTCCAGGGACTCCTTCACATAACTGCGCATAGCGGTGTGTTCAGGTACGGACAAATTAAATAAACGACCCTTAGGGAATTTACTACCAGGAATCAAATCGATAGCACAATCACAATTCCTATGCGGAGGTAGGGCATCAGACTTGGACTCTTCAAATACATCCTGAAAGTCCGACAAGAACTCTGGGATGTCAGAAGGAATGGATGACGAAATAAACAAAAATGGAACATCACCATGTACTCCCTGACAACCCCAGCTGGTTACCGACATAGAGTTCCAATCCAATACTGGATTATGGGTTTGTAGCCATGGCAACCCCAACACGACCACATCATGCAAATTATGCAGTACCAGAAAGCGAATAACTTCCTGATGTGCAGGAGCCATGCACATGGTCAGCTGGGCCCAGTACTGAGGCTTATTCTTGGCCAAAGGTGTAGCATCAATTCCTCTCAACGGAATAGGACACCGCAAAGGCTCCAAGAAAAATCCACAACGTTTAGCATAATCCAAATCCATCAGATTCAGGGCAGCGCCTGAATCCACAAACGCCATGACAGAATATGATGACAAAGAGCACATTAAGGTAATGGACAAAAGGAATTTGGACTGTACAGTACCAATAACGGCAGAGCTATCGAACCGCCTAGTGCGTTTAGGACAATTAGAAATAGCATGAGTAGAATCACCACAATAGAAACACAGTCTGTTCAGACGTCTGTGTTCGTGCCGTTCTACTTTAGTCATAGTCCTGTCGCACTGCATAGGCTCAGGCTTACTCTCAGACAATACCGCCAGATGGTGCACAGATTTACGCTCGCGCAAGCGACGACCGATCTGAATGGCCAAGGACATAGACTCATTCAAACCAGCAGGCATAGGAAATCCCACCATTACATCCTTAAGAGCTTCAGAGAGACCCTTTCTGAACAAAGCCGCTAGTGCAGATTCATTCCACAGAGTGAGTACTGACCATTTCCTAAATTTCTGACAATATACTTCTACATCATCCTGACCCTGGCATAAAGCCAGCAGATTTTTCTCAGCTTGATCCACTGAATTGGGCTCATCGTAAAGCAATCCCAGCGCCTGGAAAAATGCATCAACATTACTCAATGCAGAATCTCCTGGTGCAAGAGAAAACGCCCAGTCCTGTGGGTCGCCGCGCAAAAAAGAAATAATAATCAAAACCTGTTGAATAGGATTACCAGAAGAATGAGGTTTCAAGGCCAAAAATAGCTTACAATTATTTCTGAAGCTCAGGAACTTAGTTCTGTCACCAAAAAACAAATCAGGAATCGGAATTCTTGGTTCTAGCATCGATTTCTGATCAATAGTATCTTGAATCTTTTGTACATTTACAACGAGATTATCCATTGAGGAGCACAGAGCCTGAATATCCATGTCCACAGCTGTGTCCTGAAGCACTCTAATGTCTAGGGGAAAAAAAAGACTGAAGACAGAGCTAAGAAAAAAAAATGTCAGGATTTTTTTTTTCCCTCTATTGGAAATCATTGGAAGGGCTCCTTGTACTGTTATGGCTGGCAATCAGGCAACACAGCGTGCAGTAATCAGCGCACATACAGAGATCTGGCAATAACCAAAAACAATAGGACGAGCTCTGAGACGTGGAATCTCTGTAGACTGCAGTACCTGATCTATCCTCACACAACTATAAGCAGCAGTGGATTGCGCCTATAACTACCTATGCAACTCGACACTGCCTGAGGAGCTGACTAGCCTGCAGATAGAAATACAAGCCTGACTTACCTCAGAGAAATACCCCAAAGGAATAGGCAGCCCCCCACATATAATGACTGTTAGCAAGATGAAAAGACAAACGTAGGAATGAAATAGATTCAGCAAAGTGAGGCCCGATATTCTAGACAGAGCGAGGATAGCAAAGAGAACTATGCAGTCTACAAAAAACCCTAAAACGAAAACCACGCAAAGGGGCAAAAAGACCCACCGTGCCGAACTAACAGCACGGCGGTGCACCCCTTTGCTTCTCAGAGCTTCCAGCAAAAGTTAATAGCAAGCTGGACAGAAAAAACAGAAAACAAACTAGAAGCACTTATCTAGCAGAGCAGCAGGCCCAAGGAAAGATGCAGTAGCTCAGATCCAACACTGGAACATTGACAAGGAGCAAGGAAGACAGACTCAGGTGGAGCTAAATAGCAAGGCAGCCAACGAGCTCACCAAAACACCTGAGGGAGGAAGCCCAGAGACTGCAATACCACTTGTGACCACAGAAGTGAACTCAGCCACAGAATTCACAACAGACCGCCCCTGGGTGAGTATAATCTAACCTCTTTTTCTCCTCTTTCAGGTAACATCGGGGGCTTATCTACATCATTACAGAATGCTGTAGATAAGCCCCTGATGACGGTGAGCTTACCTCACCATCGATTTTGGGGGTGACAGGTTCCCTTTAAGAGCTAAGCTTCTGCCTGAGATGTCTGGTAGAGAACTAGTGAGCTGCCGGCCAAACAATCAGCCAGACGGGACTTAGGAATGTGACCATTTTCTTATGGTATGACCGCCGGAGAATTGAAAATTGATTCAGTGGCTTATATGGCTATATTTGGGATTCCTTCTTTGTCCCCCCACCCCCAAACATTGGGAGCAATTGGGAACCACTTACCCTACAGTGTTAATCAAGAAGACCCTATATTATTAGACCAAGCTTTTTGACTGGCGCTTTATCTCAGTCCTTCTTGAAGTCAATCTTTACATGGAGGTGACACACGGTGGCATCATCTGTTCGCATCTCTCCTTCTTGCTCACACGCTTATATTTGCATAGAGTACAGTATAAATGATGTGTAATTTATAACTTCACCCAGTAATGTATGCAGATATGTGATTACAATATACCCTCCATTATAATAAATCCTTAATACATTGTGATATCATTTGGCGTCAGTCTATGCTTTTTAATAGCTGCAAACCGATCTATAACCCATAAATCCCACTTAATTGGTTTGCCTTGGAAAGGTCGTGATCCCGGTCTGCAGTTAGTGCTGGTTTGGCTATTATCCTATGTCATGTGACAAGGCTCGTTAAAGAGTCGACATTGACTGTTAGGATTGCTACTTCCAATAGGTGGCACTAGAGTTCTAGTCCTCTTCCTATCTTAAAAGACAATTTGCATATTTCCCAGAGGAGCATTGCAGCTTTAAGTCTCCTCACCTCGACATGCTTATCATGTCACTCTCCGCAAGGAGAAACGATACTTCTTGGATCCCGGTCAGACGCCTCTCAATCAGCCAAACCAGATCTCCACTTTGCACTGACGAGGGGCAGTACCCCGAAACACAGTATCTGCAAATTGAGATTCTGGTTTGGCTATTATCCTAAGTCATGTGACAAGGCTCGTTAACCCCTTCCCGACCCATGACGCCACGTAGGCGTCATGAAAGTCGGTGCCATTCCGACCCATGACGCCTATGTGGCATCATGGAAAGATCGCGTCCCTGCAGATCCGGTGAAAGGGTTAACTCCCATTTCACCCGATCTGCAGGGACAGGGGGAGTGGTAGTTTAGCCCAGGGGGGGTGGCTTCACCCCCTCGTGACTACGATCGCTCTGATTGGCTGTTGAAAGTGAAACTGCCAATCAGAGCGATTTGTAATATTTCACCTATTATAATGGGTGAAATATTACATTCCAGCCATGGCCGATAGGGCTAGGGTTAGGGGTAGGGTTAGGGCTAGGGTTAGGGTTTCGGTATGTGCACACGTATTCTGGTCCTCTGCGGATTTTTCCGCTGCGGATTTGATAAATCCGCAGTGCTAAACCGCTGCGGATTTATGGCGGATTTACCGCGTTTTTTTCTGCGCATTTCACTGCGGTTTTACAATTGCGATTTTCTATTTGAGCAGTTGTAAAACCGCTGCGGAATCCGCACAAAGAAGTGACATGCTGCGGAATGTAAACCGCTTCGTTTCCGTGCAGTTTTTCCGCAGCATGTGTACAGCGATTTTTGTTTCCCATAGGTTTACATTGAACTGTAAACTCATGGGAAACTGCTGCGGATCTGCAGCGTTTTCCGCAGTGTGCACATACCTTTAGAATTAGGCTATGTGCACACGGTGCGGATTTGGCTGCGGATTGGCCGCTGCGGATTCGCAGCAGTATTACATCAGGTTTACAGTACC
This sequence comes from Ranitomeya imitator, assembly GCF_032444005.1. Classification (NCBI taxonomy): domain Eukaryota; kingdom Metazoa; phylum Chordata; class Amphibia; order Anura; family Dendrobatidae; genus Ranitomeya; species Ranitomeya imitator. Next base: position 411,945,607 of record NC_091283.1, on the reverse strand, counting down.
ATGTAAACATATGAAAAACCAAATCTGCTGTGCCCATGGTGCAGAAAATACCGCGCGGAAACGCTGCGTTGTATTTTCCGCAGCATGTCAATTCTTTGTGCGGATTCCGCGGCGTTTTACACCTGTTCCTCAATAAGATTCCGCAAGTGAAATCCGCACAAAAAACACTGGAAATCCGCGGAAAATCCAAAACGCAGTGCCTTTTACCCGCGGATTTTTCAAAAATGGTGCGGAAATATCTCACATGGTTCACGTTACCCCTGATGAAGTCACTTCTGTGACGACACGCGTCGGGTTGACCACATGGGAGCCAGCCCTCTCCTCCCTTCAGTGCCTCCTGAGCGGTATGATTAAACCTCGACTATGTAAAATGAACCTGTCCATCAAAGGTGCTCTTTATTTGAGTGTCTAGGGTTCTACACTAAGTGGCATTCATAGTATTAGCTTTGTAATAGCTCTGTTTCTATTTTGCCCTGATTAGTATTTTTGTATTTGTTGGTATCTATATATATATTGGCTATAGAAGCATTAGGGCTAGGTATTACTTAGTGGTATCTGTGGCTTAATTATTAGCAGGAGGGGCTCTGTTCTAGGGGGGGAGGGAGGCGGGGGCTGGTTACCCTGTGTGGTTTATCTTGGGTTTACCTGTATTATTTTGTTTGTGGTATCTTTTTAAGTGTTTTTAAATTTATGTATGTGGCTTGTGACATGTTATGAATAAACTTTGTTATATTTTTGTGATCCCTGCATTTTTGCATGTTTCTTGTCTTTTTCTTTTTGGTCCCATATCTCACATGAATCCGCAACGTGGGCACATATCCTTAGGGTTGGGGTTAGGGTTGTGATTAGGGTTATGGCTACAGTTGGGATTAGGGTTACGGGTGTGGGGGGGTTAGTGTTGGAGGTAGAATTGAGGGGTTACCACTGTTTAGGCACATCAGGGGTCTCCAAACGCAACATGGCGCCACCATTGATTCCAGCCAATCTTGTATTCAAAAAGTCAAATGGTGCTCCCTCACTTCCGAGCCCTGACGTGTGCCCAAACAGTGGTTTACCCCCACATATGGGGTATCAGTGTACTCAGGATAAACTGCGCAACAATTACTGGGGTCCAATTTCTCCTGTTACCCTTGTGAATCTAAAAAAATGCTTGCTAAAACATCATTTTTGAGGAAAGAAAAATGATTTTTTATTTTCACGGCTCTGCGTTGTAAACGTCTGTGAAGCACTTGGGGGTTCAAAGTGCTCACCACATATCTAGATAAGTTCCTTGGGGGGTCTAGTTTCTAAAATGTGGTCACTTGTGGGGGGTTTCTACTGTTTAGGCACACCAGGGGCTCTGCAAACGCAATGTGACGCCCGCAGACCATTCCATCAAAGTCTGCATTTCAAAAGTCACTACTTCCCTTCTGAGCCCCGACGTGTGCCCAAACAGTGGTTTACCCCCACACATGGGGTATCACCGTACTCCGGAGAAACTGGACAACAAATATTGGGGTCAAATTTCTCCTGTTACCCTTGGGAAAATTAAAAAATTCTGGGCTAAATAATTATTTTTGAGGAAAGAAAACGTATTTATTATTTTCACGGCTCTGCATTATAAACTTCTATGAAGCACTTGGGGGTTCAAAGTGCTCACCACACATCTAGATAAGTTCCTTTCGGGGTCTAGTTTCCAAAATGGGGTCACTTGTGGGGGGTTTCTACTGTTAAGCCACATCAGGGGCTCTGCAAACGCAACGTGACGCCCACAGAGCATTCCATCAAAGTCTGCATTTCAAAACGTCACTACTTCAGTTCCGAGCCTCGGTATGTGCCCAAACAGTGGTTTACCCCCACATATGGGGTATCAGCGTACTCAGGAGAAACTGGACAACAACTTATGGGGTCCAATTTCTCCTGTAACCCTTGGGAAAATAAAAAATTCTGGGCTAAATAATTATTTTTGAGGAAAGAAAACGTATTTATTATTTTCACGGCTCTGCATTATAAACTTCTATGAAGCACTTGGGGGTTCAAAGTGCTCACCACACATCTAGATAAGTTCCTTTGGGGGTCTAGTTTCCAAAATGGGGTCACTTGTGGGGGGTTTCTACTGTTAAGCCACATCAGGGGCTCTGCAAACGCAATGTAACGCCCACAGAGCATTCCATCAAAGTCTGCATTTCAAAACGTCACTACTTCACTTCCGAGCCCCGGCATGTGCCCAAACAGTGATTTACCCCCACATATGGGGTATCGGCGTACTCAGGAGAAACTGGACAACAACTTTTGGGGTCAAATTTCTCCTGTTACCCTGGGGAAAATAAAAAATTGCAGGCTAAAAGATCATTTTTGAGAAAATAATTTTTTTTTTTTTTCATGGCTCTGCGTTATAAACTTCTGTGAAGCACTTGGGGGTTCAAAGTCCTCACCACACATCTAGATTAGTTCCTTTGGGGGTCTAGTTTCCAAAATGGGGTCATTTCTGGGGGATCTCCAATGTTTAGGCACACAGGGGCTCTCCAAACGTGACATGGTGTCCGCTAATGATTGGAGCTAATTTTCCATTTAAAAAGCCAAATGGCGTGCCATCCCTTCCGAGCCCTGCCGTGCGCCCAAACAGTGGTTTACCCCCACATATGGGGTATCAGCGTACTCAGGACAAACTGGACAACAATATTTGGGGTCCAATTTCTCCTATTATCCTTGGCAAAATAGGAAATTCCAGGCTAAAAAATCATTTTTGAGGAAAGAAAAATTATTTTTTATTTTCATGGCTCTGCGTTATAAACTTCTGTAAAGCACCTGGGGGTTTAAAGTGCTCAATATGCATCTAGATAAGTTCCTTGGGGGGTCTAGTTTCCAAAATGGGGTCACTTGTGGGGGAGCTCCAATGTTTAGGCACACAGGGGCTCTCCAAACGCGACATGGTGTCCGCTAACAATTGGAGCTAATTTTCCATTCAAAAAGTCAAATGGCGCGCCTTCCCTTCCGAGCCCTGCCGAGTGCCCAAACAGTGGTTTACCCCCACATATGAGGTATCGGCGTACTCGGGAGAAATTGCCCAACAAATTTTATGATCCATTTTATCCTACTGCCCATGTGAAAATGAAAAAATTGAGGCGAAAAGAATTTTTTTGTGAAAAAAAAGTACTTTTTCATTTTTACAGATCAATTTGTGAAGCACCTGAGGGTTTAAAGTGCTCACTAGGCATCTAAATAAGTTCCTTGGGGGTCTAGTTTCCAAAATGGGGTCACTTGTGGGGGAGCGCCAATGTTTAGGTACACGGGTGCTCTCCAAACGTGACATGGTGTCCGCTAACGATGGAAATAATTTTTTATTCAAAAAGTCAAATGGCGCTCCTTCCCTTCCGAGCCTTACCATGTGCCCAAACAGTGGTTTACCCCCACATGTGAGGTATTGGTGTACTCAGGAGAAATTGCCCAACACATTTTAGGATCCATTTTATCCTGTTGCCCATGTGAAAATGAAAAAATTGAGGCTAAAAGAATTTTTTTTGTGAAAAAAAAGTACTTTTTCATTTTTACGGATCAATTTGTGAAGCACCTGGGGGTTCAAAGTGCTCACTATGCATCTAGATAAGTTCCTTGGGGCGTCTAGTTTCCAAAATGGGGTCACTTGTGGGGGAGCTCCAATTTTTAGGCACACGGGTGCTCTCCAAACGTGACATGGTGTCCGCTAAAGAGTGGAGCCAATTTTTGATTCAAAAAGTCAAATGGCGCTCCTTCCCTTCTAAGCCCTGCCGTGCGCCCAAACAGTGGTTTACCCCCACATATGAGGTATCAGCGTACTCAGGACAAATTGGACAACAACTTTCGTGGTTCAGTTTCTCCTTTTACCATTGGGAAAATAAAAAAATTGTTGCTAAAAGATATTTTTTGTGACTAAAAAGTTAAATGTTCATTTTTTCCTTCCATGTTGCTTCTGCTGCTGTGAAGCACCTGAAGGGTTAATAAACTTCTTGAATGTGGTTTTGAGTACCTTGAGGGGTGCAGTTTTTAGAATGGTGTCACTTTTGGGTATTTTCAGCCATATAGACCCCTCAAACTGACTTCAAATGTGAGGTGGTCCCTAAAAAAAATGGTTTTGTAAATTTCATTGTAAAAATGACAAATCGCTGGTCAAATTTTAACCCTTATAACTTCCTAACAAAAAAAAATTTTGTTTCCAAAATTGTGCTGATGTAAAGTAAACATGTGGGAAATGTTATTTATTAACTATTTTGTGTCACATAACTCTCTGGTTTAACAGAATAAAAATTAAAAATGTGAAAATTGCGAAATTTTCAAAATTTTCTCCAAATTTCCGTTTTTATCACAAATAAACGCAGAATTTATTGACCTAAATTTACCACTAACATGAAGCCCAATATGTCACGAAAAAACAATCTCAGAACCGCTAGGATCCGTTGAAGCGTTCCTGAGTTATTACCTCATAAAGGGACACTGGTCAGAATTGCAAAAAACGGCAAGGTCTTTAAGGTCAAAATAGGCTGGGTCATGAAGGGGTTAAAGAGTCGATATTGACTGTTAGGATTGCTACTTCCAATAGGTGGCACTAGAGTTCTAGTGCTCTTCCTCTCTGAAGAGACAATTTGAGAAATAACATGTAATACTTCATCACTGCAGGGAAATTGAACTCTTACTGCCAGTAGGTTTCCCCTCTCAATCACAGCCTATCACTGGGGGGCCCAGCATGGAGGATACTTTTCTAACCAGCTTATTGTCAAAGGACTATCCTAACAAGTAAGGATTGTCCAAAAGTGGAAAACCACTAAACTGGAGCTTTTCTGTTAATCTCTGAAACTGGAAATAGTGAGCAGCTGCTTCAGCCCTCCGGGTGCCTCTCTGAACAATTCATCACTAAATAGCAATGATTTTTGTTTTTTTCCCTGGTCTAGTTGTTCATTAAATTAGCAATTTTATCGTGAACATTTAGCAGCTGGGGAAGGTGTGTGATTTCTTGTCTTCCTGTTTTGTCTATGGCTGCTAGAAATTAGAGACAGACAGGGAGTGGTATGTGGTCAGGTGTAGACAAATGTCATGGTCACTGAACCTTTACTCAAAAGTCTTGGGTGTACAAAATAACTAAAAGTTCAGAATCCAAGAATAAAAAGAAGATAAACTTCATCTTTTTCTTAGAAGGGTCCCAAGATAAAGAAAAAATCACAAGCAGCAAGTGTTTAGTTCTCCTTAGTGAAATGTGTCCATTTACATGGTAATAGCACTGGAATGTTTCTACATATCTCAGTGATCCCAGGTTTTTTTTTGACACATTGCACTTTATTCTAGTGGTAAATTTAGATCAATATATTTTGTGTAACAGACATTTGATGAACATTTTGAACAATTAGCAACTTTCAATCTTTGAATGTCTATACCCTTACATCAGATGTTTTAATTAGTAACTTTTTGTGTAGTATAACTTTTATCGTATTTCTACTTTACTTTACAATCATTTTTTAAATGCCCTTTAATCTTTGCAGTGTTTTATAAGGTTTAAAAGTTCAGCAGCAATTACGGTATTCATTTTTTTTCAAGGAAATTTACAAAACTCTTTATTTTTAAGAGATCTATTCAGTTTTCAATGGACTTTAAAAGGAATCTGTTGATATGTAATCTGACAGCAGCATAGTGTAGAGGCTGGGACCCTGATTTTCAGCGCTATATATAATTTCATTTACTGGGTGCAGCAGTTTAGATAGAATAACACTTTTCTCTGCTAGAAATCTAGCAGAGCTCTAAATGCTGAGCTGAGTATAACACCACCCCCACCACTAATTGGCTGTATAACCAATCAGGGGTGGGGGCATGGTTGGGCCTAGGAGGCACAAGACACCTAATCCTGTAGTGATAATCTCCTGCTAATAAAACACTTATTTTATTGAAACAGCAATTTATTGACACGTCACTGGAACCAGGGTCTTTGCCCATACATCATGCAGCAGACAGATTCCCTTTAAGAGGACTATATATTGGATGACCCCTAAAATTGATACCATTTTAAAAACAGCACCCCTCAAAGAATTCACAACTGCTGTCAGGAAATTTGCTAACTCTTCAGATGCTTCAGAGACGCAAAGTGGAATTAATAAAATGAAAATTATAAATTTTTTACACTAAAATTTTGCTAGTATCCATACAGATCACTATACCTGGCAGACCCCAGGGCTACTAGCTGGCCTCAGACTGCTAGGCAACCACCGTGACCACACAATCGTGATATTGCGGTGCAGACTGGGTTATAGAGGGAGCCCCCTGCCTTTGTTAACCATGTAGATGCTGCTGTCGACAGCAGCATCCAGGGGGTTAAACGGCCGCGATCAGTGCCAACTCCCGCTTGTGGCCAATTCTGCAGTTTGTCAACTATAGCATGCAATTGACATCTGCTAGATTTTGACCTGTCAGAGAATTCTATTCGCATATTTTTCAGTAAAGTAAAAAGGCGTTTTGATGGTCATTAAATGGTTGACAGCCTGTACTCTGCGGATTATACAGAAGGTAGACTATAAAAAAAAATTATGTTATATAAATAATAAATAGTGTGTGCTGTGCTAAATAATTTGATCTCTTTGGAAATCTCTGAATCAATCCTGCTAATGAACAGGAATGCAGAGCTGGCTTTAGTTTTCCTCGCACCGTGGTGCTCCGGCTGTTTGGCTCTGCAAGCTGGTATCTGGGATGCCAAATGGTGATATGCCGCCACTTTATTAAACAGTGTTTAAAGGGATAAATGACCCGCACGTCGCACCATACATATGTCTGTTTGCAGTAGCAGTTTTAACTGCGTGTAGTCACGAGTAGCATGGAACTTGATGGGGTTACATAAAATCTTAGGAAGAATTCTCTTAAACCTATTGCTCTCTTCTTCACACTGCAGGGTTGGAAGAACTAGTGGCCCTTTTTTACTATCAGCTTGTCTACATTATGTAAGGGGCTATGCTGGACCTATATATCAGTGGCCAGACGGAGGGTACGCTGGATCTGTATGTCAGTGGCCAGGCGGAGGGGCTATGTCAGATATGTATGTCAGTGGCCAGGTGGAGGAGCTACGCCGGAACTGTATGTCAGTGGCCAGGCGGAGGAGCTATGCCGGATTTGTATGTCAGTGGCCAGGCGGGGAGGGGCTATGCCGGATCTGTATGTCAGTGGCCAGGTGTTAGGTCTACGCTGGATCTGTATGTCAGTGTCCAGGCAGAGGGCTATGCTGGACCTGTATGTCAGTGGCCAGGCGGAGGCGCTACGCTGGACCTGTATGTCAGTCGCCAGGCGGAGGGGCTAAGCCAGATCTTTATGTCAGTGCCCAGGCAGAGGGGCTATGCTGGATCTGTATGTCAGTGGTCAGGCGGAGGAGCTATGCCGGATTTGTATGTCAGTGGCCAGGCGGGGAGGAGCTATGCCGGATCTGTATGTCAGTGGCCAGGCGGAGGGGCTATGCTGGACCTGTATGTCAGTGGCCAGATGGAGGGGCTATGCTGGATCTGTATGTCAGTGGCCAGGCAGAGGGGCTACGCTGGACCAGTATGTCAGTGGCCAGATGGAGGGGCTATGCTGGATCTATATGTCAGTGGCCAGGCGGAGGTGATACGCTGGATCTGTATGTCAGTGGCCAGACGGAGGGGCTACGCTGCACCTGTATGTCAGTGGCCAGGTGGAGGGGCTATGCTGGATCTCTATGTCAGTGGCCAGGCGGAGGGGCTATGCTGGACCTGTATGTCAGTGGCCAGACGGACGGACCACGCTGGACCTGTATGTCAGTGGCCAGGTAGAGGGGCTATGCCGGATCTGTATGTCAGTGGCCAGGCAGAGGGACTACGCTGGACCTGTATGTCAGTGGCCAGGTAGATCTGTATGTCAGTGGTCAGGTGGAGGGGCTACGCTGGATCTGGATGTCAGTGGCAAGGTGGAGGAGCTATGCCGGATCTGTATGTTAGTGGCCAGGCGGAGAGTCTACGCGGGATCTGTTTGTCAGTGGCCAGGCGGAGGGGCTACGCTGGATCTGTATGTCAGTGGCCAGGCGGAGGGGCTATGCTGGATGTATAGGTCAGTAGCCAGACGGAGGGGCTATGCTGGATCTGTATGTCAGTGGCCAGGTAGAGGGGGCTGCACTGGACCTGTATATCAGTGGCCAAAAGGAGGGGCTACGCTGGACCTGTATGTCAGTGGCCAGGCGGAGGGGCTATGCTGGATCTATAGGTCAGTAGCCAGGCGGAGGGGCTATGCTGGATCTGTATGTCAGTGGCCAGGCAGAGGGGGCTACGCTGGACCTGTATGTCAGTGTCCAAAGGGAGGGGCTACACTGGACCTGTATGTCAGTGGCCAAAGGGAGGGGCTACGCTGGACGTGTATGTCAGTGGCCAGATAGAGGGGCTATGCCGGATCTGTATGTCAGTGGCCAGGCGGAGGGGCTACGCTGGATCTGTATGTCAGTGGCCAGGTGGAGGAGCTATGTCTGATCTGTATGTTAGTGGTCAGGCAGAGGGGCTACGCTGGATCTGTATGTCAGTGGCAAAGCGGAGGGGCTACGCTGGATCTATAGGTCAGTGGCCAGATGGCCATCTGGACTCTTTTATCATCTGTCTTGCAAGGGAGCATCCATTATGGTGTTTGTTGCGTTCTTGTCCACCCTAAGCAGAATTCAGCTTTAATTCAAATAATGCAGAGCAGTTTTATTTTTACAAAGGTAATGGGTGAAATAAATGGAGTGTGGACTTCAGACCTTCCTGCGTGTTGCCTCTGCGCAGCATTGCTATGGTGATACGAATTACTGACCCCTGGGCATCTCTACCAGGAGCCGAATTCAGAGTAGGCAGCGGCTGTCATCAGGAAGTGATTAATGTGTTCTCACCAACACCGTGAAAACTGACATTATATGCAAATAGTAAAATATGTATCTGTCGCACGGTCTCCCTCCCTCCGACTCTCATTGTCTGGCTCTTTCTTTGCATCCCAGTGTCTCACATGTTTAGGATCAAGGGACGCTCTTGTCGCGCTCTCTACTCCCTCGTGACTGCTTCATCCCAAATCAGAAGTGACTGGAGGACTATGGAGAGATCTGATCAGGGCCACTCTTCTTACAGTATTTTTTGTACTGAATGTGTCTCATTTTTAAGGCTCGTGCAGATGAGCAGAGAAATTGTGAATTCTGCACCTCAGCCCTTCTCAAATCCATTACATTTCAACATAACCACTTGGGCCAGATATTTTTCTGCTGCGGATTTGACTGAACTTAGCTCATCACATGCAGATTTTGCATCATGTGTAGATAAATCTTCGGTGGAAAAATAAATCCTGTGTAAATACAAAAAGTATTAACACCCCTGCAATTCTGTCAGATAATACTCATTTTCTTCCTGAAAATGATTGCAAACACAAATTATTTGGTATTATTATCTTCATTTAATTTGTCTTTAATCCCTTACTGACCTCTGACGGGATAGTACGTCCGAGGTCAGCTCCCCTGCTTTGATGCAGGGCTCCGCGGTGAGCCCGCATCAAAGCCGGGACATGTCAGCTGCTTTGAACAGCTGACATGTGCCCGCAATAGCGGCGGGTGAAATCGCGATTCACCAGCCGCTATTAACTAGTTAAATGCCGCTGTCAAACGCAGACAGCGGCATTTAACTACCGCATCCGGCCGGGCGGCCGGATATGAGCGCATCGCTGACCCCCGTCACATGATCGGAGATCGGCGATGCTTCTCCATTGGACCACCCTGTGGTCGGCGCTCACAGCACACCTGATTTTCTGCTACATAGCAGCGAATAGCAGATCGCTGCTATGTAGCAGAGGTGATCGGGTTGTGCCTGCTTCTAGAAGCATGGCAAAAGTTAAAAAAAAGTTAAAAAAATGTGAAAAAATTTAAAAAAATATAAAAGTTTAAATCACCTCCCTTTCTCCCCAATCAAAATAAATCAATTAAAAAAAAAATCAAACCTACACATATTTGGTATCGCCGCGTTCAGAATCACCCGATCTATCAATAAAAAAAAGCATTAACCTGATCGCTAAACGGCGTAACGAGAAAAAAATCGAAAAGCCAGAATTACGTTTTTTTGGTCGCCGCGACATTGCATGAAAATGCAATAACGGGCGATCAAATGAACGTATCTGCACCGAATTGGAATCATTAAAAACGTCAGCTCGGCACGCAAAAAATAAGCCCTCAACCGACCCCAGGTCATGAAAAATGGAGACGCTACGAGTATCGGAATATGGCGCAATTTTTTTTATTTTTTTAGCAAAGTTTGGAATTTTTTTTATCACTTAGGTAAAAAATAACCTAGACATGTTAGGTGTCTATGAACTTGTAGTGACCTGGAGAATCATAATGGCAAGTGTGGGACTGCACTTTTTTTGCAATTTCACTGCACTTGGAATTTTTTTCCCGTTTTCTAGTACACGACATGGTAAAACCAATGATGTCGTTCCAAAGTACAACTCGTCCCGCAAAACATAAGCCCTCACATGGCCAAATTGACGGAAAAATAAAAAAGTTATGGCTCTGGGAAGGAGGGGAGCGAAAAACGAACACGGAAAAATGGAAAATCCCAAGGTCATGAAGGGGTTAATGAAAAAAACACAAAGAATTGTCCTAATGCCAAATTGGATATAATTCCACACCAAACATAAAAAAGGTGGTGGACAAAAGTATTGGCACTGTTCGAAAAATCATGTGATGCTTCTCTAATTTGTGTAATTAACAGCACCTGTAACTTACCTGTGGCACCTAACAGGTGTTGGCAATAACTAAATCACACTTGCAGCCAGTTGACATGGATTAAAGTTGACTTAACCTCCGTCCTGTGTCCTTGTGTGTACCACATTGAGCATGAAGAAAAGAACGAAGACCAAAGAACTGTCTGAGGACTTGAGAAACCAAATTGTGAGGAAGCATGAGCAATCTGAAGGCTACAAGTCCATCTCCAAAGACCTGAACGTTCCTGTGTCTACCGTGTGCAGTGTCATCAAGAAGTTTAAAGCCCATGGCACTGTGGCTAACCTCCCTAGATGTGGACGGAAAAGAAAAATTGACAAGAGATTTCAACGCAAGATTGTGCGGATGTTGGATAAAGAACCTCGACTAACATCCAAACAAGTTTAAGCTGCCCTGCAGTCCGAGGGTGCAACAGTGTCAACCCGTACTATCCGTCGGCATCTGAATGAAAAGGGACTGTATGGTAGGAGACCCAGGAAGACCCCACTTCTAACCCCGAGACATAAAAAAGCCAGGCTGGAGTTTGCCAAAACTTACCTGAAAAAGCCTAAAACGTTTTGGAAGAATGTTCTCTGGTCAGATGAGACAAAAGTAGAGCTTTTTGGGCAAAGGCATCAACATAGAGTTTACAGGAGAAAAGAAGAGGCATTCAAAGAAAACAACATGGTCCCTACAGTCAAACATGGCGGAGGTTCCCTGATGTTTTGGGTTTGCTTTGCTGCCTTTGGCACTGGACTGCTTGACTGTGTGCATGGCATAATGAAGTCTGAAGACTACCAACAAATTTTGCAGCATAATGTAGGGCCCAGTGTGAGAAAGCTGGGTCTCCCTCAGAGGTCATGGGTCTTCAAGCAGGACAATGACCCAAAACACACTTCAAAAAGCACTAGAAAATGGTTTGAGAGAAAGCACTGAAGACTTCTAAGGTGGCCAGCAATGAGTACAGACCTGAATCCCATAGAACACCTGTGGAGAGATCTAAAAATGGCAGTTTAAAGAAGGCACCCTTCAAATTTCTGCAAAGCGTGGACGCAATTTTTAAAATCTCATTTACTGCACTGGCATGGATTTTCTGCGTGTAAATCCACATGGAACATCTTCCCCATGTACAAACTGTGTTCATTCACTCTTCACATTCAGTCTGAGCCCCTTTCCTATGCCATTCACTCTTCACATTCGCTCTGAGCCCCTTCCTATGCCACTCGCTCTGAGCCCCCTTCCCATGCCATTCGCTCTGAGCCCCCTTCCTATGCCCATTCACTCTTCACATTCGCTCTGAGCCCCCTTCCTATGTCTCTCACTCTTCACATTCGCTCTGAGCCCCCTTCCTATGCCCATTCACTCTTCACATACGCTCTGAGCCCCTTTCCTATGTCTCTCACTATTCACATTCGCTCTGAGCCCCCTTCCTATGTCCCTCACTCTTCACATTCGCTCTGAGCCCCCTTCCTATGTCACTCACTCTTCACATTTGCTCTGAGCCCCCTTCCTATGCTCATTCACTCTTCACATTCGCTCTGAGCCCCCTTTCTATGCCCATTAACTCTTCACATTCGCTCTGAGCCCCCTTCCTATGCCCATTCACTCTTCACATTCGCTCTGAGCCCCCTTCCTATGTCACTCACACTTCACATTCGCTCTGAGCCCCCTTCCTATGCCCATTCACTCTTCCCATTTGCTCTGAGCCCCCTTCCTATGTCACTCACTCTTCACATTCGCTCTGAGCCCCCTTCCTATGTCACTCTTCACATTCGCTCTGAGCCCCCTTCCTATGCCCATTCACTCTTCACATTCGCTCTGAGCCCCCTTCTTATGTCCCTCATTCTTCACATTTGCTCTGAGCCCCCTTCCTATGCCCATTCACTCTTCACATTCGGTCTGAGCCCTCTTCCTATGTCCCTCATTCTTCATATTCGCTCTGAGCCCCCTTCCTATGTCCCTTATTCTTCACATTCGCTCTGAGCCCCCTTCCTATGTCCCTCATTCTTCACATTCGCTCTGAGCCCCCTTCCTATGTCACTCACTCTTCACATTCGCTCTGAGCCCCTTTCCTTTGTCACTCACTATTCACATTTGCTCTGAGCCCCCTTCCTATGTCACTCACTCTTCACATTTGCTCTGAGCCCCCTTCCTATGTCACTCACTCTTCACATTCGCTCTGAGCCCCCTTCCTATGTCACTCACTCTTCACATTCGCTCTGAGCCCCCTTCCTATGTCCCTTATTCTTCACATTCGCTCTGAGCCCCCTTCCTATGTCCCTCATTCTTCACATTCGCTCTGAGCCCCCTTCCTATGTCACTCACTCTTCACATTCGCTCTGAGCCCCCTTCCTTTGTCACTCACTATTCACATTTGCTCTGAGCCCCATTCCTATGCCCATTCACTCTTCACATTCGCTCTGAGCCCCCTTCCTATGTCACTCACACTTCACATTCGCTCTGAGCCCCCTTCCTATGCCCTTTCACTCTTCACATTTGCTCTGAGCCCCCTTCCTATGTCACTCACTCTTCACATTCGCTCTGAGCCCCCTTCCTATGTCACTCACTCTTCACATTCGCTCTGAGCCCCCTTCCTATGTCACTTTTCACATTCGCTCTGAGCCCCCTTCCTATGCCCATTCACTTTTCACATTCGCTCTGAGCTCCCTTCTTATGTCCCTCATTCTTCACATTCGCTCTGAGCCCCCTTCCTATGCCCATTCACTCTTCACATTCGCTCTGAGCCCCCTTCCTATGTCCCTTATTCTTCACATTCGCTCTGAGCCCCCTTCATATGTCCCTCATTCTTCACATTCGCTCTGAGCCCCCTTCCTATGTCCCTTGTTCTTCACATTCGCTCTGAGCCCCCTTCCTATGTCCCTCATTCTTCACATTCGCTCTGAGCCCCCTTCCTATGTCACTCACTCTTCACATTCGCTCTGAGCCCCCTTCCTTTGTCACTCACTATTCACATTTGCTCTGAGCCCCCTTCCTATGTCACTCACTCTTCACATTCGCTCTGAGCCCCCTTCCTATGTCACTCACTCTTCACATTTGCTCTGAGCCCCCTTCCTATGTCACTCACTCTTCACATTCGCTCTGAGCCCCCTTCCTGTGTCACTCACTCTTCACATACGCTCTGAGCCCCCTTCCTATGTCTCTCACTATTCACATTCGCTCTGAGCCCCCTTCCTATGTCACTAACTCTTCACATTCGCTCTGAGACCCCTTCCTATGTCACTCACTCTTCACATTCGCTCTTGAGCCCCCTTCCTATGCCCATTCACTCTTCACATACGCTCTGAGCCCCCTTCCTATGTCTCTCACTCTTCACATACGCTCTGAGCCCCCTTCCTATGCCCATTAACTCTTCACATTCGCTCTGAGCCCCCTTCCTATGCCCATTAACTCTTCACATTCGCTCTGAGCCCCCTTTCTATGCCCATTGACTCTTTACATTCGCTCTGAGCCCCCTTCCCATGTCCCTCATTCTTCACATTCACTCTGAGCCCCCTTCCTAAAGCCCATTCACTATTCACATTCGCTCTGAGCCCCCTTCCTATGTCATTCACTCTTCACATTCGCTCTGAGCCCCATTCCCATGTCACTCACTCTTCACATTCGCTCTGAGCCCCCTTCCTATGCCCATTCACTCTTCACATATGCTCTGTGCCCCCTTTCTATGTCACTCACTTTTCACATTCACTCTGAGCCCCCTTCCTATGCCCATTAACTCTTCACATTCGCTCTGAGCCCCCTTCCTATGCCTATTAACTCTTCACATTCGCTCTGAGCCCCCTTCCTATGCCCATTCACTCTTTACATTCGCTCTGAGCCCCCTTCCTATGTCACTCACACTTCACATTTGCTCGGAGCCCCCTTCCTATGTCACTCACTCTTCACATTCGCTCTGAGCCCCATTCCTATGTCACTCACTCTTCACATTCGCTCTGAGCCCCCTTCCTATGTCACTCTTCACATTCGCTCTGAGCCCCCTTCCTATGCCCATTCACTTTTCACATTCGCTCTGAGCCCCCTTCTTATGTCCCTCATTGTTCACATTCGCTCTGAGCCCCCTTCCTATATCCCTCATTCTTCACATTCGCTCTGAGCCCCCTTCCTATGTCACGCACTATTCACATTTGCTCTGAGCCCCCTTCCTATATCACTCACTCTTCACATTCGATCTGAGCCCCCTTCCTATGTCACTCACACTTCACATTTGCTCTGAGCCCCCTTCCTATGTCACTCACTCTTCACATTCGCTCTGAGCCCCCTTCCTATTTCACTCACTCTTCACATTCGCTCTGAGCCCCCTTCCTATGTCTCTTATTCTTCACATTCGCTCTGAGCCCCCTTCCTATGTCCCTCATTCTTCACATTCGCTCTGAGCCCCCTTCCTATGTCACTCACTCTTCACATTCGCTCTGAGCCCCCTTCCTTTGTCACTCACTATTCACATTTGCTCTGAGCCTCCTTCCTATGCCCATTCACTCTTCACATTTGCTCTGAGCCCCCTTCCTATGTCACTCACACTTCACATTCGCTCTGAGCCCCCTTCCTATGCCCTTTCACTATTCACATTTGCTCTGAGCCCCCTTCCTATGTCACTCACTCTTCACATTCGCTCTGAGCCCCCTTCCTATGTCACCCACTCTTCACATTCGCTCTGAGCCCCCTTCCTATGTCCCTTATTCTTCACATTCGCTCTGAGCCCCCTTCCTATGTCCCTCATTCTTCACATTCGCTCTGAGCCCCCTTCCTTTGTCACTATTCACATTTGCTCTGAGCCCCCTTCCTATGTCACTCACTCTTCACATTCGCTCTGAGCCCCCTTCCTATGTCTCTCACTCTTCACATTCGCTCTGAGCCCCCTTCCTATGCCCATTAACTCTTCACATTCGCTCTGAGCCCCCTTCCTATGCCCATTAACTCTTCACATTCGCTCTGAGCCCCCTTTCTATGCCCATTGACTCTTTACAATCGCTCTGAGCCCCCTTCCTATGCCCATTCACATTCGCTCTGAGCCCCCTTCCTATGTCCCTCATTCTTCACATCCACTCTGAGCCCCCTTCCTAAAGCCCATTCACTCTTCACATTCGCTCCGAGCCACCTTTCTATGTCACTCTTCACATTCGCTCTGAGCCCCCTTCCTATGTCACTCACTCTTCACATTTGCTCTGAACCCCCTTCCTATGTCACTCACTCTTCACATTCGCTCTGAGCCCCCTTCCTATTTCACTCACTCTTCACATTCGCTCTGAGCCCCCTTCCTATGTCTCTTATTCTTCACATTCGCTCTGAGCCCCCTTCCTATGTCCCTCATTCTTCACATTCGCTCTGAGCCCCCTTCCTATGTCACTCACTCTTCACATTCGCTCTGAGCCCCCTTCCTTTGTCACTCACTATTCACATTTGCTCTGAGCCTCCTTCCTATGCCCATTCACTCTTCACATTTGCTCTGAGCCCCCTTCCTATGTCACTCACACTTCACATTCGCTCTGAGCCCCCTTCCTATGCCCTTTCACTATTCACATTTGCTCTGAGCCCCCTTCCTATGTCACTCACTCTTCACATTCGCTCTGAGCCCCCTTCCTATGTCACTCACTCTTCACATTCGCTCTGAGCCCCCTTCCTATGTCCCTTATTCTTCACATTCGCTCTGAGCCCCCTTCCTATGTCCCTCATTCTTCACATTCGCTCTGAGCCCCCTTCCTTTGTCACTATTCACATTTGCTCTGAGCCCCCTTCCTATGTCACTCACTCTTCACATTCGCTCTGAGCCCCCTTCCTATGTCTCTCACTCTTCACATTCGCTCTGAGCCCCCTTCCTATGCCCATTAACTCTTCACATTCGCTCTGAGCCCCCTTCCTATGCCCATTAACTCTTCACATTCGCTCTGAGCCCCCTTTCTATGCCCATTGACTCTTTACAATCGCTCTGAGCCCCCTTCCTATGCCCATTCACATTCGCTCTGAGCCCCCTTCCTATGTCCCTCATTCTTCACATCCACTCTGAGCCCCCTTCCTAAAGCCCATTCACTCTTCACATTCGCTCCGAGCCACCTTTCTATGTCACTCACTCTTCACATTCGCTCTGAGCCCCCTTCCTATGTCACTCACTCTTCACATTTGCTCTGAACCCCCTTCCTATGTCACTCACTCTTCACATTAGCTCTGAGCCCCCTTCCTATGTCCCTCATTCTTCACATTCGCTCTGAGCCCCCTTCCTATGCCCATTCACTCTTCACATTCACTCTGAGCCCCCTTCCTGCGTCTCTCACTCTTCACATTCGCTCTGAGCCCCCTTCCTATGCCCATTCACTCTTCACATTCACTCTGAGCCCCCTTCCTGCGTCTCTCACTCTTCACATTCGCTCTGAGCCCCCTTCCTATGCCCATTCACTCTTCACATTCGCTCTGAGCCCCCTTCCTATGTCTCTCACTCTTCACATGCGTTCTGAGCCTCCTTTCTATGTCACTCACTCTTCACATTCGCTCTGAGCCCCCTTCCTATGCCCATTCACTCTTCACATTCACTCTGAGCCCCCTTCCTATGCCCATTCACTCTTCACATTCGCTCTGAGCCCCCTTCCTATGCCCATTCACTCTTCACATTCACTCTGAGCCCCCTTCCTATGTCACTCACTCCTCACATTCACTCTGAGCCCCCTTGCTTTGTCACTCACTCTTCACATTTGCTCTGAGCCCCCTTCCTATGTCACTCACACTTCACATTCGCTCTGAGCCCCCTTCCTATGCCCATTCGCTCTGAGCCCCCTTCCTATGTCCCTTATTCTTCACATTCGCTCTGAGCCCCCTTCCTATGTCCCTCATTCTTCACATTCGCTCTGAGCCCCCTTCCTATGTCACTCACTCTTCACATTCGCTCTGAGCCCCCTTCCTTTGTCACTCACTATTCACATTTGCTCTGAGCCCCATTCCTATGCCCATTCACTCTTCACATTCGCTCTGAGCCCCCTTCCTATGTCACTCACACTTCACATTCGCTCTGAGCTCCCTTCCTATGCCCTTTCACTCTTCACATTTGCTCTGAGCCCCCTTCCTATGTCACTCACTCTTCCCATTCGCTCTGAGCCCCCTTCCTATGTCACTCACTCTTCACATTCGCTCTGAGCCCCCTTCCTATGTCACTTTTCACATTCGCTCTGAGCCCCCTTCCTATGCCCATTCACTTTTCACATTCGGTCTGAGCTCCCTTCTTATGTCCCTCATTCTTCACATTCGCTCTGAGCCCCCTTCCTATGCCCATTCACTTTTCACATTCGCTCTGAGCCCCCTTCCTATGTCCCTCATTCTTCACATTCGCTCTGAGCCCCCTTCCTATGTCCCTTATTCTTTACATTCGCTCTGAGCCCCCTTCCTATGCCCCTCATTCTTCACATTCGCTCTGAACCCCCTTCCTATGTCACTCACTCTTCACATTCGCTCTGAGCCCCCTTCCTATGTCACTTTTCACATTCGCTCTGAGCCCCCTTCCTATGCCCATTCACTTTTCACATTCGGTCTGAGCTCCCTTCTTATGTCCCTCATTCTTCACATTCGCTCTGAGCCCCCTTCCTATGCCCATTCACTTTTCACATTCGCTCTGAGCCCCCTTCCTATGTCCCTTATTCTTCACATTCGCTCTGAGCCCCCTTCCTATGTCCCTCATTCTTCACATTCGCTCTGAGCCCCCTTCCTATGTCACTCACACTTCACATTCGCTCTGAGCTCCCTTCCTATGCCCTTTCACTCTTCACATTTGCTCTGAGCCCCCTTCCTATGTCACTCACTCTTCCCATTCGCTCTGAGCCCCCTTCCTATGTCACTCACTCTTCACATTCGCTCTGAGCCCCCTTCCTATGTCACTTTTCACATTCGCTCTGAGCCCCCTTCCTATGCCCATTCACTTTTCACATTCGGTCTGAGCTCCCTTCTTATGTCCCTCATTCTTCACATTCGCTCTGAGCCCCCTTCCTATGCCCATTCACTTTTCACATTCGCTCTGAGCCCCCTTCCTATGTCCCTTATTCTTCACATTCGCTCTGAGCCCCCTTCCTATGTCCCTCATTCTTCACATTCGCTCTGAGCCCCCTTCCTATGTCCCTTATTCTTTACATTCGCTCTGAGCCCCCTTCCTATGTCCCTCATTCTTCACATTCGCTCTGAACCCCCTTCCTATGTCACTCACTCTTCACATTCGCTCTGAGCCCCCTTCCTATGTCACTTTTCACATTCGCTCTGAGCCCCCTTCCTATGCCCATTCACTTTTCACATTCGGTCTGAGCTCCCTTCTTATGTCCCTCATTCTTCACATTCGCTCTGAGCCCCCTTCCTATGCCCATTCACTTTTCACATTCGCTCTGAGCCCCCTTCCTATGTCCCTTATTCTTCACATTCGCTCTGAGCCCCCTTCCTATGTCCCTCATTCTTCACATTCGCTCTGAGCCCCCTTCCTATGTCCCTTATTCTTCACATTCGCTCTGAGCCCCCTTCCTATGTCCCTCATTCTTCACATTCGCTCTGAACCCCCTTCCTACGTCACTCACTCTTCACATTCGCTCTGAGCCCCCTTCCTATGTCACTCACTCTTCACATTCGCTCTGAGCCCCCTTCCTAAGTCACTCACTCTTCACATTTGCTCTGAGCCCCCTTCCTGTGTCACTCACTCTTCACATTCGCTCTGAGCCCCCTTCCTATGCCCATTCACTTTTCACATTCGCTCTGAGCCCCCTTCCTATGTCCCTTATTCTTCACATTCGCTCTGAGCCCCCTTCCTATGTCCCTCATTCTTCACATTCGCTCTGAGCCCCCTTCCTATGTCCCTTATTCTTCACATTCGCTCTGAGCCCCCTTCCTATGTCCCTCATTCTTCACATTCACTCTGAACCCCCTTCCTACGTCACTCACTCTTCACATTCGCTCTGAGCCCCCTTTCTTTGTCACTCACTATTCACATTTGCTCTGAGCCCCCTTCCTATGTCACTCACTCTTCACATTCGCTCTGAGCCCCCTTCCTAAGTCACTCACTCTTCACATTTGCTCTGAGCCTCCTTTCTATGTCACTCACTCTTCACATTCGCTCTGAGCCCCCTTCCTATGCCCATTCACTCTTCACATTCG
The DNA here is from genome assembly GCF_032444005.1 of Ranitomeya imitator. Classification (NCBI taxonomy): domain Eukaryota; kingdom Metazoa; phylum Chordata; class Amphibia; order Anura; family Dendrobatidae; genus Ranitomeya; species Ranitomeya imitator. The sequence goes on along the minus strand of NC_091283.1, from coordinate 411,925,782 downwards.
CTCTGAGCCCCCTTCCTATGCCCATTCACTCTTCACATTCGCTCTGAGCCCCCTTCCTATGCGCATTCACTCTTCACATTCACTCTGAGCCCCCTTCCTATGTCACTCACTCCTCACATTCACTCTGAGCCCCCTTCCTTTGTCACTAACTCTTCACATTTGCTCTGAGCCCCCTTCCTATGTCACTCACACTTCACATTCGCTCTGAGCCCCCTTCCTATGCCCATTCACTCTTCACATTCGCTCTGAGCCCCCTTCGTATGTCACTCACACTTCAGATTCGCTCTGAGCCCCTTCTTATGCCATTCACTCTTCATATTCGCTCTGAGCTCCCATCCTATGCCAGTCACTCATCAAATTCGCTCTGAGCCCCTTTCCTATGCTTTTGGGTAAATCCCTCAGTACAGGAGGTTTGTCTTCCCAGCCGGCCCCTCCAGCTGCATGTAGAGAATCCTACAGATAACTTGTCTCCCCACTTAGATTTCCTGCCATGTCCTCCTAGATCCTCCTTCCCTGCAGACTTTTCCATCATGTGCACGCTCCCCCCCTTGCATGCAGTGAGCATACTCTCCCTCGCCCCCCTTCATGCAGTGAGCATACTCTCCTTCGCCCCCCTGCATGCAGTGAGCATACTCTCCCTCGCCCCCCTTCATGCTGTGAGCATACTCTCCCTTGCCCCCGCATGCATTGAGCATACTCTCCCCCGCCCCCCTTGCATGCAGTGAGCATACTCTCCCTCGCCCCCCCTGCATGCAGTGAGCATACTCTCCCTCGCCCCCCTGCATGCAGTGAGCATACCCTCCCTCGCCCCCCCTGCATGCAGTTAGCATACTCTTCCTCGCCCCCCTTCATGCAGTGAGCGTGCTTGCCACCTCTGGGATTAGAGGGATTAAATGTGTAATGCAGTCTCTTAATTATAAGATAAGTGGAAGCCCTGACATTGTAATTAATGCTGCTCCTGTGAGTAATGACATGTTGCCTAATATATGAAGCAGTGTGTGCTGCTCTTCATAGAGTCTTTCTCTGCCTCATTAACTCCTTGTCAGCCAAAATGCGAGCATAATATAGACGGCACAGATGTCGCATCGAGTGGAGTTTTATAATCCAATGGTGTGAGTTGTCTGCCGTTCATTTACGCCTCTGTGCATCGGCACCACCTCCCTGAGGCCACCTACAGATCTCTCCTGTACCCTCAGGCTTCCTTTTGTTTTTGCGCAAGCTCTCGGCAGAAAGATGCAGAAACATAACACCCCAAAAGCAAGATTCGGGGCTTCCTTTTTTGCATGGGAATTTCTATTTCATTTAGAGGAACATTTCCCTGCACAAATTGTTGTCTTCGTGATGTGTAAAACCTGTGAGTCAGACCATGCTGATCATCAACAGCCAGACGCCTCCTCACCTTCTACCAGCTACTAACCCATGCATTGCCAGCACTGGATCTTCACACAATGGATAGCATTATAAATCACACAGTATAAATTCCTATTTTGTTACGGAAAAGAAACTCAGCCTTAAAATATTACCCAATGTTGCCCTAGTTTCAGACTGCTCCTTTTTTGTGTACTGCTTATAGAGCTTTTCCACAATATTAAAGCCACCATATTGTGTAGGTTTCCTTTGTACCCTCAGTACATCTCTGACCCATTGAGGCTTGGACGCCACAAGACCTCTGAAGGAGTATCTTGCACCAAGACATTAGCAGCAGATCCTTTAAGTGTTGTATGATGTGAAGTGCCATGTCTTTCAGTGGATCGGAGATATTCCATCAGATTGAAATCTGGGAATTTGGAGACAAGTCATCACAATCGTTTCATTATCATTTTCCTCAGACCGTTTCTGACTGACTGTTATCTTGCTGGAAGAGGCACTGCCATGGACAATATCCTGACTGGTGTGTAGGTAGTTGGTACTTGTCGCATTCACATGATGCCAGGACCCAGGATTTCTCAGCAGAACATCGCCCTTTTGCACTGGCTCTGTTTGCTTGTCTTCTTCCCTTAGTGTATCTAAGGCCATGTTCAGTATTTTGTTAGTATTTTACATCAGTATGTGTAAGCCAAAATCAGTAGAGGAACAATCAGGAAAAGTAGAATAGATACACGTGCACCGTTTCTGCATTTTCTACCCACTTCTGGTTTTGGCTTACAAATACTGATACTCTCATATTTTAAAAGCCTGTTTAAGAAAAATTATTATTTTGAAAGCTTTCTTTTATGGCACTTGATTTTTTATGACTTTATAATATTTATACTTTGCTTACAAATACTCATGTAAAATACTGACCAAATATTAAACTTGTAAACCTGGCCTTAATGCCATCTCTTCTCCAGGTAATTAACATACACAGACTCAGCCGACCATATTATGGAAAACATGAGCAGGCCGTGTGCTTCCATTGTTGCATGCTCCAGTTCTTCTGCACATATGGCCATTGTATGAGCTTTCAGTGATGGACAGGAGTCAGCAAGGGCACTCTGATGGTCTTCAGCTACACAACTCGTGCATAGCAAGGAGCAATGCTCCATATATCCTGACACCTTTCAATAATACAGTGGGGAAATTAAGTATTTGATACACTGCCGATTTTGCAAGTTTTCCCACCTACAAAGAATGGACAGGTCTGTTATTTTTAGTATTTGCTCACCTACCAACCAGCAAGAATTCTCTCTCTCACAGACTTGTTAGTTTTTCTTTAATAAGCCCTCCTACACAAGATGACATTCAATCTTCCTCGGTCTGAGACTCCATGCAAGATCTCTCATTGTGGGGTAAGGATGTTTCTGAGACTGGTCAGGAATGGGCCCAGAAGTACACCAGAGAACCTGGTCAATGACCTGAAGAGAGCCAAGACCACAGTCTCAAACGTTATCTTCAGTAATACACTAAGCCATCATGGATTAAAATCCTGCAGGGCACACAAGGTCCCCCTACTCACATCAGCACATGTCCATCGAGGCTGTGGCCACATCTCTGTCCCTTCGTACATTATACCCATGGAATATACGGTAATAGCTTTAGATTTCTTTTGGCATTGGTTGGTCCCTGGAGTGAAGTCGGGTTAGGCTGGCACAATGCGCGGTCTTTCTCCTTTCTAGAATCAGATCTTTCCCTTCTATCGAACCGTCTGTCTGCAAATTAAGTGCACTGATGAGTATTGATTCGGAGCTCTGCCATGACTGGAAATTTAGGATTTTCTCATCACAAAAGGAGAGCAAAGGAAAGAAACAGACAGCCAAAATGAACTCCGACAGCCATCGGATGATCAGAAATCCTCCTAAGGCCAAATGAGTAGTTAATATATTCATGAAGTGTTGGCGGGGGATAGTGCATTTATTATGTATTGAACTTTACTTTCTGCGTGTACTGGAATGATTGATAACATTGTAATCCAGGATCTTACTGGAATCCGCATGAATGCATAGTCGCCCGACAATAAACACACAGAAATAGATTAAGGGAACACTTAAACAACAGAATATAACTCCAAGTAAATCAAACTACTGTGAAATCAAACTGTCTTAGGAAGCAACACTGTTTGACAATCAATTTCACATGCTGTTGTGCAAATGGAATAGACAACAGACGGAAATTATTGCCAAATATCAAGACACACTCAATAAAGGAGTGGTTCTTCAGATGTGGACCTCAGACCACATCTCAGTACCAATGCTTTCTGGCTGATGTTTTGATCACTTTTGAATGTTGGTTGTGCTTTCACACTCGTGGTAGCATGAGACGGACTCTACAACCCACACAAGTGGCTCAGGTAGTGCAGCTCATCCAGAATGGCACATCAATGCAAGCTGTGGCAAGAAGGTTTGCTGTGTCTGTCAGCGTAGTGTCCAGAGGCTGGAAGCACTACCAGGAGACAGGCCAGTAAACCATGAGATGTGCAAGGAGGAATAGGAGGAGCACTGCCAGAGCCCTGCAAAATGACCTCCAGCAGGCCACAAATGTGCATGTGTCGGCACAAAGGGTTAGAAACCGACTCAATGAGGATGGTCTGAGTGCCCGACGTCCATAGATGGGGGTTGTGCTCACAGCCCAACACCGTGCAGGATGCTTTGTATTTGCCACAGAGTACCAGGTTTGGCAAATTCGCCACTGGTGCCCTGTGCTCTTCACAGATGAAAGCAGGTTCACACTGAGCACATGTGACAGACGTGACAGAGTCTAGAGACGCCGTGGAGAGCGATCTGCTGCCTGCAACATCCTTCAGCCTGACCGGTTTGGCAGTGGGTCAGTAATTATGTAGGGTGGCATTTCTTTGGAGGGCCGCACAGCCCTCCATGTGCTCTCCAGCGGTACCCTGACTGACATTAGGTACCGAGAAGAGATCCTCTGGCCCCTAGTGGGACCATATGCTGGTGCGGTTGGCCCTGGGTTCCGCCTAATGCAGGACGATGCCAGACCTCATGTGGCTGAAATGTGTCAGCAGTTCCTGCAAGATGAAGGCATTGCAGCTATGGACTGGCCCTCAGGAGACCATCCGCCGCCTCATCAGGACCATTCCCAGGCATTGTAGTGAGGTCATACAGGCACATGGAGGCCACACCTAATACTGAGCATCATTTAGAAGCATCCTTAGGGGTGCACGCATGTGGGGGTGCACGCAAGCATCCCAGAAGCAAAGCGTCCCAGAAGATAAGCGTTGTGATACAGCAGTTATTCCATGGCAGTTAGTCAGGGCATGAGTCAGGTAACCCACACTCTGTTCTCCCTTTTATCCATGTGCTTTATTCCTATCCTCCTTTGCTCCCTTGCAATCCACATTCACCGCCAAATCCCCCCTCCACCACGACTCATATACATCAGCTCTCTCCTTCCCTCTCCCATGTACAGCTCCCATGCACTTCTCACCTTTCTGAAAAACCTCAGCCCATCTTGCCCAAACACACTGCACAAAAAAACTTCATACACTTCCAAAAACTACTTGCTTTTTACCTTCTTACTCCTACTGATTTCGGGGGACATCTCCCCCAACCCCGGTCCCCCATCCCCCAACCTCAACCGCGACCCTACCTCATACCAAAACCATACTAACCTTATTAATATTACTTGCACTCCCTCATCTCTCTCTTTCAATTGTGCCCTTTGGAATCCATGCTCTGTATGTAACAAGCTTCCTTTCCTGCACAACTACTTTGTGAACAACTCTCTGAATCTGTTGGCCCTCACTGAAACCTGGATCCTGGACTCTGACACTGTCTCCCCTGCTGCCATTTCCCATGGTGGCTTACAATTCTCCCATTCCCCCAGTTCCATCACTGTCATTCCCTTCTTTTGAGGTCCACACCATCAGGCTTTTATGTCCCCTCTCCCTCAGAGTAGCGGTTATATACCGGCCCCCAGGCTCACCCACACACTTCCTGGACCATTTCTCTGCCTGGCTGCCGCACTTCATGTCCTCAGAACTCCCAACCCTTATCTTGGGAGACTTCAACATCCCCATTAACAGCCCCACTTCCACATCTGCATCCCAGCTTCTATCACTAACCACTTCTCTAGGCCTCTCACAGCTCTCAACCTCTGAAACATACAAAGACGGTAACACCCTGGACCTGGACTTTGTCCGGCTCTGTTCAATATCCTACCTAGATAACTCACCGCTTCCCCTCTTTGACCACAACATTCTATCCTTAACACTCACAATTCCTCGCCCACCCCAGCACTCTCCTACCTACCACACATTCAGAAATCTACATGCCATTAACCCTCATACACTTTCAGACTCCTTACACTCATCATTGTCCCCAATCTCTTCTTTTTCCTGTCCTGATCTGGCTGTACATCACTACATTGACACACTTAGAAGCACCCTTGACCAAGTAGCTCCCCTCACCCTCAGAACCTCCAAACACAGAGTAAAACAGCCCTGGCTCACATCGCAAACCCGATTTCTCCAGCGATGCTCTAGGAGTGCTGAACGCTTATGGAGGAAAACTCACATACCAGAAGACTTCATACACTTCAAATTTATGTTAAGGACCTATAACTCTGCCCTTCACCTCGCCAAACAGACCTACTACACCACCCTGATCTCCTCACGATCCAACAACCCCAAGAAACTCTTTAACACCTTTTACTCCCTCCTCAGGCCAAAAGCACAAGACCCTACCACAGACATTTGTGCTGATGACCTGGCTTCCCACTTTATAGAGAAAATAGACAATATCCATCAGGAAATCTGCTCCCAGACACCAAGTGCAATGACTCTCATCCCTCCCTGCATCTCCCCTGGCTCACTCTCCACATTCGATCCCATCACAGAAGAAGTCTCCAAGCTCTTCTCCTCTTCTCGTCCAACTACATGCACCACTGACCCCATTCCCTCACACCTCCTCCAGTCTCTCTCTCCAGTCGTCACAACTCACCTAACTACAATCTTTAATCTCTCCCTCTCCTCTGGCATTTTCCCCTCCTCCTTCAAACACTCTATCATTACTCCATTACTAAAAAAAAACCTACCCTCGACCCATCCTGCACAAACAACTACAGAACAGTCTCCAATCTCCCCTTCATCTCAAAACTCTTGGAGCGCCTGATCTACTCCCCCCTTACCCGTTACCTCTCCACTCATTCCCTCCTAGACACTTCACAGTCCGGTTTCCGCCTCCTACATTCGACAGAAACTGCACTCATCAAGGTGACCAATGACCTTCTGACAGCAAAATGTAACGGTGACCACTCTCTGCTCATTCTACTCGACCTTTCTGAGCTTTCGACACTGTTGACCACCCTCTCCTACTCTCTAGGCTCCAGTCACTAGGCATTAAGGACACTGCTCTCTCCTGGTTCTCCTCCTACCTTTCTGACTGCTCCTTCAGTGTTCTGTTCTCTGGCTCCACTTCATCTCCTCTTCTCTCACTGTTGGGGTACCTCAGGGCTCAGTCCTTGGCCCCCTTCTCTTCTCCCTCTACACAGCTCCAATTGGACAGACCATCAGCAGATTTGGCTTTCAGTACCATCTTTATGCTGATGACACACAACTATACACGTCATCCCCTGACCTTACCCCCGCTGTGCTACAGAACGCCACTGACTGTCTGTCTGCAGTCTCCAACATCATGTCCGCTCTCTATCTGAAACTCAACCTCTCCAAAACTGAACTTCATCTGCTCCCGGCTTCTACTAACCTCCCTAAATCTGACATTTCCCTCTCTGTGGGTTGTACCATAATAACACCCCGGCAGCAGGCACGCTGTCTGGGTGTTATGTTTTACTCCAATATCTCCTTCACCTCCCACATACAATCTCTTGCCCGCTCGCGCCGCTTACACCTAAAGAACATCTCCAGAATCTGTCCTTTTCTCACCATGGAGACAACAAAAACCCTCACTGTCGCCCTAATCCACTCCCGCCTGGACTACTGCAACGCTCTATTAATTGGCCTCCCCCTCACTCGACTTTCCCCTCTCCAGTGCATCCTTAATGCGGCAGCCAGGGTTGTCCATCTGGCTAATCGTTACTCAGATGCATCCGCTCTTCGCCAGTCATTACACTGGCTGCCCATTCATTACAGGATACAATTCAAAGTACTTGTTCTCACCCACAAAGCTCTTCACAGTGCGGCTCCCCCTTACATCTCCTCCCTCATTTCGGTCTATCAGCCTAGCCGACCGCTGTGCTCTGCAAATGACTTTTAGCTTACCTCTGCACTAATCCGTACCTCCCACTCCCGACTCAAAGACTTCTTCCGCGCTGCGCCAATCCTCTGGAATGCTCTACCTCAAGATATTAGGACCATGCACAACTTGCATAGTTTTAGGCGCTCGCTCAAAACACATTTGTTCAGAGCGGCCTACCATGTTAACTAATCAAAGTCATTTCATGTTTGTGTGTAGCCCATTCACTATCTCCATCTACCCCCCACCCCCTGAAGATGGCAGGACCATCATTGTAAATACATCATTGTAAATACACACCTGTGCTTTGTATCTCCCCCACCTCATTGTAGATTGTAAGCTCTCACGAGCAGGGTCGTCTTATTTTGCTTTATTGTATTGTTAACGTTGTTACCTATGACTGTTGTGTTTGAAACTGTTAAACTGTAAAGCGCTGCGGAATATGTTGGCGATATATAAATAAAGATTATTATTATTATTTTTATTATTATTATTATTATTATTATTATTATTATTATTATTATTATGAGCATATTTTCCTTGTCATGAGGCATTTCCACTGAAGTTGGATCAGCCTGTGATTTGATTTTCCTCTTTGATTTTGAGTATCATTCCAAATCCAGACCTCCATGGGATATTCATTTTGATTTACATTGATCATTTTTTAGGTTTTATTGTTCTGAACACATTCCACTATGCAATGAATAAAAATTTGCAACTGAAATATTTCATTCAGAGATATCTAGGATGTGGTATTTTAGTGTTCACTTTAATTTTTTTTGAGCAGTGTGTGTATATATATATATATATATATATATATATATATATATATATATATATATATATAATATAACGCTGGGAGCGTCACTCTGTCCGAAGCCTTTATAGACTGCGCAAGCGCCACCGCAGTCTGGGCCTCACAGAGTGACGCTCCCAGGAGATCGCGGTATGCGTAAACACTGAACGCACACCGCGATCTCCACTGGAGAGTCAGGGACCGCCAGGAGGGTAAGTATATTCACCTGTCCCCCGTTCCAGCGCTGCGTGCGGCTCCGTCTCCCGGGTCCTCTGCTGTGACGTTCCCAGTTCAGAGGGCGCGATGACGTGCTTAATGCGCGCAGCGCTGGAACGGGACAGACAGGTGAGTATAGCAAGTGCTGGGGGCCTGAGCTAGCGGTGACTCCGGCACCTGACCCCCACAGCGCGCCGGTTTCCCCGCCTGCTCAGGCCCCCAGCACTCGGCGCCCAGCGACGATAGGTGAGTATTTTTTTAATATATATATGGCAGCAGCATACGGGGCATATATAATGGAGCATCTTATGGGGGGCATATAATACAATGGTGGCGCAGGATGGGAGCAGCACATGACAAAACGGGGGCGCAGGATGGCAGCAGCACATGACAGAACGGGGGCGAAGGATGGGAGCAGCACATGACAGAACGGGGGCGCAGGATGGCAGCAGCACATGACAGAACAGGGGCGCAGGATGGGAGCAGCACATGACAGAATGGGGGCGCAAGATGGGAGCATCACATGACAGAACGGGGGCACAGGATGGCAGCAGCACATGACAAAACGGGCGCAGGATGGGAGCAGCACATGACAGAACGGGGGCGCAGGATGGCAACAGCACATGACAGAACGGGCGCAGGATGGGAGCAGCACATGACAGAACGGGGGCGCAGGATGGGAGCAGCACATGACAGAACGGGGGCGCAGGATGGCAGCAGCACATGACAGAACGGGCGCAGAATGGGAGCAGCACATGACAGAACAGGGGCGCAGGATGGGAGCAGCACATGAAAGAACGGGGGCACAGGATGGGAGCAGCACATGACAACGGGGGCACAGGATGGGAGCAGCACATGACAGGATGGGAGCAGCAAATGACAGAATGGAGGCGCAGGATGGGTGCAGAACATGTCAGAATGGAGGCGCAGGATGGGTGCAGCATATGTCACAATGGGGGCGCAGGATGGGAGCAGCACATGACAGAATGGGGGCGCAGGATGGGTGCAACACATGACAGAATGGGGGCGCAAGATGGGTGCAGAACATGTCAGAATGGGGGCGCAGGATGGGAGCAGCACATGTCACAATGGGGGCGCAGGATGGAAGCAGCACATGACAGAATGGGGGCGCAGGATGGGTGCAACACATGACAGAATGGGGGCGCAAGATGGGTGCAACACATGGCAGGATGGGGGTGCAGGATGGGTGCAGCACATGACAGGATGGGGACGCAGGATGGAGCAGCACATGTCAGAATGGGGGTGCAGGATGGGAGCAGCACATGTCAGAATGGGGGTGCAGGATGGGTGCAGCACATGTCAGAATGGGGACGCAGGATGGAGCAGCTCATGACAGGATGGGGACGCAGGATGGAGCAGCACATACCAGGATGGAGACCATATACCAATATAGATGCTAGCCACCCGGGCGTAGAACGGGTTCAATAGCTAGTATATATATATATATATATATGTATATATAATATATATATATATATAATATATATCCACAGTGAATAACACACACTCACCTTGCTCCTATCCCCCTGGTGCTCTGCTCTGGTGTTTGCTGTGTGCACTGATGCTTCGCACAGCAGATGCGATGCAGTAATGTTATCTCTTCTGCTCTCTCTGGTGAACACCCTGAATTTTGAAAGAAGGAGCAGACTACTCCCTCCTCCACCATTGTATTCACTGCTATCTGCATTGTAAAGATGAAAATAGCGGGGACATTGGCCTATGGTGCTGCCTGTGGGTCATTGTTTTCAGCCCTTCGGTTGTCTCAGCCCTCTGGCCCGACTTGAACAGCCAGAGAGCTGGATGTGGCCTGTGAGCCACTCAATACATGACGCTCCTGAGTCCTCATCCATACTAGACCTACACTAATCCATAGAGAACCTTGTGGTGCTGATGTGTTCAGCTCACAGAGGATTGTGTAGATTGAATACAACCGCAGCAAACTCAGCTGTGAGATGTATTTGATCTATGCAGTTTCTGGATGTAAACTAATGAGTAAATTCTGTTCCTTGACTTCCAGCAGTGCACAGCATGCGGTTATCTATAGCCTGCCATGTCTGTGTTGCTTGTGCTGAGCATTGGGCTGTAATTCAGGTAATGAATGGCGACCCTTCTATATTGTGTCTGTAAACACAGAACCCTCCTGAAACTGCGGAACATTCTTAGGATTCAGCACGTTCTAGAACTATCGTCTCATGTGGTAGGTTATTACTGTGACTGTCATTCTCCTGGTTTCTGCACTCTCCAGTATCCTCATGTGGCTCTCATTCCGCGCTCAGCTATTCCCGACCTCTCGTTTTTTTATGTTTTTTTCCATCCTTTTTTAGTCTCTCCCCCTCTCTTCCTGCTATCTTTCCGCCCATGTCTCATCAGCTGTTACCATACACTGATTAGTTTCAGCCATGAATGCAGAGAGATCTCTTGCTGCCCTGGGGTCTCTTGAGAAGGACTTTAGATTGTCCTATATGAAATAAAACTCTCTCCTCCGTAGAAAAGTGATTACCACCATGAATGAGCTTGTGAAACCTATTAGCGTTCTGGAGAACCAGCAGTATAGGAGGAATAACTGCTTCCAAGGTACTTTCAAAGCATATCTGTCCTTTCACACAAACCTATAGAAAAATATTGGCCTCCTGCTCTCATTCTCACATGGTAAAATTTGTTCTGAAACCTGTTCACTCTCTATGAGAAAGCAGTTCTTATTCATCTGCATTCTGCCTGGTTTGTTGGTGCAGGAACTTCCTTTCATCTCACTTTTCAGCATGCACTTGCCTATCGCCTCGCCACACTTATCTAACTATCCCTGTTTTGCCCAGATTGTAAGCTTGTGCGCAGGGCCCTCACTCCTCTTGGTTTATGTGTTATTATTCCGTAATGTATTTTTTTACCTTCCTGGCCGCCATATTGACTGTAGAGGCAAAGACCACCTGTCAAAGATCACAGCCATGAAGGTCACGTTGAACCCACCACGCTGTTACCTTTTTGTCATGAACAGCCCTCGGCTGCCCCCTATAGTCAGGACAATTACACAATTAAGTAATTAATTAATGGAGGAGGCCGCAGGCTGCTTCCACTACTAAGGCAGTTAGTGGAGAACGATATGGTATGCTATGGTGTATATATGGTATATAGACCACTATATGGTATATACAACATACGGTATGTGCACCACTATATGGTATATACACCTCTGGTTCCAAGGCATGGAATATATGTTTATATCCCAGAACGGTCACCACCAACCCCACAATAACAAAATATCTACTCGCTGCCACCAGCAATTGTTTATAGGCCGATGGTACACCGCACAGATAGTGTATGGCTTTCAGTAGTGTGGTTTACAGAACAAAAGGAAAAGGACTATTTTACATTTTATATTTAATCCAAAAAGATAAGCAGTGTTTATAAAAAAAAATATTTTACAAAGGGGACAACACAATTAAGCATATGAAATTACATAAAACAAAGCGATAAACAAAAGAAAATAACTAAACCTAATGTCAATGCAATGTCTTCAGAGTTTATCTGATGAAAGCAATACGATTGAGAATGTCCGTAGATGTGGATCAAGCCTACACAGCGATGTATCTTCCGGCATTGAGCACAGATCATAATTTGCCTTGTCTTTTTACAAGCACCTAAGTTACAAAAACACCCCCCATTGTTGACTCATAACAGGGCCGTTCATGGGATATGGCTTCAGTTTCAGAAAACTATAAGATTCCCAATATTCATGATATCTTTACTCCTGACGATCACAGGCATTCGATATCACCTTCATATTTTTTATTGTGATTTTATCTTTTCATAGATAGCTGACAACAGCCATGCCATGTTTCCTATCAAACCACTTTTGATTCGGGGCTGATTGGCATGTCTCACAGTTATGAGAAAATATGCAAATTCTTCCCCTATTAGTCCTGACGTTTAAGATGTATGTCCCAAGACAAAGACAGCACTGTTGAGTGAAGATACATCAACACAACCCTGCCCCCTCTGAAGACCAGTCCTCATTTCCTTTCTGCATCTCTCCCCTTAAGACATATGATACCTGATAACAGGCAGTGGCCAGCGAGTGGCACGGACTGGAGACATCTAGTTGCAGATTGTCTGTAATATTATCTTTCTAATGAGCCCTCATTGTCTGAGTCTGCGTTCACACATTGCACCCATGCTGTATTTTTTCTGCAATTTTTTCAAATTGTAAGGAACATGCTGCAATTTTGCTGAGATTTCAGAGGAAATGCAGCAAAAAAGCCACAGCATCGGCCATTTAAGGGACAAACCATGCAATATTATCCCGCTCTCTTTGAAGCATCCCATAATGATCACTCTGGTTTTGGTTAATGGATTCATCTTCTCAGATCTGTACATCCCGCTCTCTGTCCGATCTCTACACCTGTTTTCCTTCCACTTGTGTAATGGATTCTGCAGGAAGACTTCAATACGACTCATATCACATGTCATTTTGTGTATTTTTTAGTCCTTACATAATGAATTCTCTATAGCAGGGAGCTCCAACCTGCGGCTCTACAGCTGCCGTGACGCTGCCACCAGACTCTGGCTCCTGCTCAGGAGTTAAATAATTGCTGGAGAAATTAGAAATGAACAGATTACTTGTTTTTCACTTTAGGTCACAATATATGGGTATGTGCACACGATGCAGATTTAGTGCAGAACTGCAGCAGATTTTTCTGCAGCAGAAACGCTGCAGAACTGCACTGTGATTTACAGTACAATGTAAATCAATGTGAAAAAAAAAAAGCTGTGCACATGGTGCAGAAAAATCTGCGCAGAAACGCTGCAGATTTCAAAGAAGTGCATGTCACTTCTTTTGTGCAGTACTGCAGCGTTTCTGCACCCTCCATAATAGAAATCCATTGGTTAAAAAATGCATCAAAAACGCACAAAAAACGCATAAAAAACGCACCTGCGGATTCTGCCAGGAGATGCAGATTTAGTGCAGATTTTATGCAGAAAATTCTGCACCAAATCTGCATCGTGTGCACATACCCTATATCATTTCTAGCAGGATTTTGTACACAATATATATATAAACTGTAAATATTGTCATTTGACTACACTGTAGAAGCAATACATGTAACAGAGAATACAGGGAGCACAAAGCCCTTACAGATGGATGGGATGTACAGCAATACTGGCAGCATATAATAAAGCTAAAATAATAGAGAACTATACAAGCTTTAATGGGGTAACGTGTGATGTATTGCTTTTCTATGTACTGGAATGTGCCCATAAGAATTTCTGTGCATGTGGGCCAGAAGGAATGTTTGAATGCAGCTCTGGGGTATAATACAGGATGTAACTCAGGATCAGTACAGGATAAGTAATGTAATGTATGTTTACAGTGACTGCACCAGCAGAATAGTGAGTGCAGCTCTGGGGTATAATACAGGATGGTACTCAGGATCAGTACAGGATAAGTAATGTAATGTATGTAAACAGTGACTGCACCAGCAGAATAGTGAGTGCAGCTCTGGGGTATAATACATGATGTAACTCAGGATCAGTACAGGATAAGTAATGTAATGTATGTACACAGTGACTGCACCAGCAGAATAGTGAATGCAGCTCTGGAGTATAATACAGGAAGTAACTCAGGATCAGTACAGGATAACTAATGTAATGTATGTACACAGTGACTGCACCAGCAGAATAGTGAGTGCAGCTCTGGAGTATAATACAGAATGTAACTCAGGATCAGTTCAGGATAAGTAATGTAATGTATGTACACAGTACTGCACCAGCAGAATAGTGAGTGCAGCTCTGGTGTGTAATACAGGATGTAACTCAGGATCAGTACAGGATAAGTAATGTAATGTATGTACACAGTGACTGCACCAGCAGAATAGTGAGTGCAGCTCTGGGGTATAATACAGGATGTAACTCAGGATCAGTACAGGATAGTAATGTAATGTATGTACACAGTGACTCCACCAGCAGAATAGTGAGTGCAGCTCTGGGGTATAATACAGGATGTAACCCAGGATCAGTACAGGATAAATAATGTATGTACACAGTGACTGCACCAGCAGAATAGTGAGTGCAGCTCTGGGATATAATACAGAATGTATCCCAGGATCAGTACAGGATAGTAATGTAATGTATGTACACAGTGACTGCAACCATCATTAGCCATCAAGTTATGTATAGGTGCTTGTAATATCTGGGTACTATTTGTAGATGTGTATATATAGAGCTTTTTAATGAGGTTGCTTTTTGATGTGTGTTAGAAAACACAATTTGCAGTATTGCAGTTGTCTCATGCATCATAGAAAAATTAGTTGGCGCACCACAATGATATCAAATAAATATATATTGGGGGTGCAAAACAATGGCTAATACGCGGAGCAGATAATAAACAAGAAAAGAAAAGCCACTATAATGTATGCACACCACCAAAAGTTATAATAAGTCAAACAAGCTTTTTTGGTAACGTATAAAAACAATTAAAACCATACACACAATTTGGCCGTATTTGCATGTGTCCTACTCATTACATACCAGGAGGACTATTTGCTGTGGGTAAGCTGCAGCCTGACAGGGTTTTGCTATTGACAGATATATCTTTTGCTGATCAGGACAGGGCGGCTTTGCCAGTAATTATTTATGTGTATACTATTTGATTATCTGCCATATTTGATGCATGTTTTCCACTACTATATGGAAGTATTGTGTATTGGGCAGTGTTGGGCACACGTATATGGAGGGAGTTTTGTGTGTATGGTTTTAATTGTTTTTATACGTCACCAATAAAGCTTGTTTGACTTATTATAACTTTTGGTTGTGTGCATACATTATAGTGGCTTTTCTTTTCTTGTTTATTAATTGCAGTTGTCTCATGTTATCAGCGCTCTGCGGCCGAAGCGGTCTTACTACCTTTATCCAGTTCTCAAGTGACCAAATCCACAGAGAAGTGTTTCTGACGTCACTCCTTGGGCACACTGGGATTTTCCCATTCTCACACCCCAGTCCGCGCTCACATCTATTATTGGAAATGTTTGAACAGTTGGACGTATTGTTGCTCAGGATATCACAGACCTTGGTACATGGAAATACCCAACACTTTTCATAATCTGTTTTCCATGGACAGTCTCTTATGATCAGGTCTAAAAGTCATAAGAGTCTCTGGGTCCCGAAATATTTCTCTAATGGCAGAAAGAGTGACTCTAAGTGACAGGTCTTATAAAAAAAGACGTTTAAGGCCATGTTCACACGTTGCGGTTTTACCGCGGAACCGCAGCGATTTTGCCGCTGCGGGTCCGCTGCAGTTTCCATTGCGTTTACATGTAAGCCAATGGAAACCGCAAACCGCTGTGCACATGCTGCGGGAAAAACCGCGCAGAAACGCAGCGGTTAAAAACCCGCAGCATGTCACTTCTTTGTGCAGAATCGCAGCGATTCTGCACCCATAGAAATGCATTGATCCGCTTACTTCCCGCATGGGGCTGTGCACACCATGCGGGAAGTAAGCGGATAATGTGCGGGTTATACCCGGGGTGAAGGAGAGGAGACTCTCCTCCAGGCCCCGGGAAACATATTTGAGTAAAAAAAAAGAATTAAAATAAAAAATAATGATATACTCACCTCTGAAGTCTCAGCGCTGCACGCTGCCGTCCGGTCTCAGGTTTGCTATGCGACCAGGGCCTGCGGTGACGTTGCAGTCACATGACCGTGACGTCACGAAGGTCCTGGTCGCACAGCATGTTTGGAACTGGACCGCCGCCTGCAGCGCCGAGGAGATCGGGACGTCAGAGGGTGAGTATATCATGATTTTATTATTTTTAACATTACTGTTGATGCTGCATATTGCTGCATATGCAGCATCAATAGTAGGAGTAAAATCCCGCAGCGGAACCCGCAACACAAACCGCAATAAATCTGCAGGGATAACCGCAGCGGGTTTGCCCTGCAGATTTATCAAATCCGCTGCGGGAGAACCCGCAGGGACAGGACGCAACGTGTTAGCATAGCCTAAGACGTGACCTCACACTGTCTCCTGGCTGCTGTTATACGCCTGACTGAATAGAATAAACTTTAGGAGAGAAGCTCAGGTCTGAGCAGCTGGAATGTATGTTATTTTCTTGTGTGTTCCTCTATTAACACTTCCTGTTAGGTCACAGCATTAACCCCTTCATGACTTTGGGATTTTTCGTTTTTCCGTGTTCGTTTTTCACTCCCCTCCTTCCCAGAGCCATAACTTTTTTTTTTTCCGTCAATTTGGCCATATGAGGGCTTATTTTTTGCGGGACGAGTTGTAATTTTGAACGACATCATTGGTTTTAGCATGTCGTGTACTAGAAAACGGGAAAAAAATTCCAAGTGCGGTGAAATTGCAAAAAAAGTGCAGTCCCACACTTGTTTTTTGTTTGACTTTTTTGCTAGGTTCACTAAATGCTAATACTGACCTGACATTATGATTCTCCAGGTCATTACGAGTTCATAGACCCCTAACATGACTAGGTTATTTTTTACCTAAGTGGTGAAAAAAAATTCCAAACTTTGCTAAAAAAAATAAATAAAAAAAATTGCGCCATTTTCCGATACTCGTAGCGTCTCCATTTTTCATGATCTGGGGTCGGTTGAGGGCTTATTTTTTGTGTGCCGAGATGACGTTTTTAATTATAGCATTTTGGTGCAGATACGTTCTTTTGATCGACCGTTATTGCATTTTAATGCAATGTCGCGGCGACCAAAAAAACGTAATTCTGGCGTTTCAAATTTTTTTCTCGCTACGCCGTTTAGCGATCAGGTTAATGCTTTTTTTTAATTGATAGATCGGGCGATTCTGAACGCGGCGATACCAAATATGTGTAGATTTGATTTTTTTTTATTGATTTATTTTGATTGGGGCAAAAGGGGGGTGATTTAAACTTTTATATTTTTTTTTCACATTTTTTTTTACTTTTTTTTTTTTTTTAACTTTTGCCATGCTTCAATAGCCTCCATGGGAGGCTAGAAGCAGGCACAGCACGATCGGCTCTGCTACATAGCAGCGATCTGCTGTTCGCTGCTATGTAGCAGAAAATCAGGTGTGCTGTGAGCACCGACCACAGGGTGGCGCTCACAGCTGCCGGGGATCAGTAACCATAGAGGTCTCAAGGACCTCTATGGTTACAATACTGAAGCATCGTCATTTCCGGCCGCCCGGCCGGATGCGGTAGTTAAATGCCGCTGTCTGCCTTTGACAGCGGCATTTAACTAGCTAATAGGCGCGGGTAGATTGCCTATTACGGGCACATGTCAGCTTTTCAAAACAGCTGACATGTCCCAGCTTTGTTGCGGGCTCACCGCCGGAGCCCGCATCAAAGCGGGGCTTCTGACCTCGGACCTACTTTCCCGTTCGAGGTCAGAAAGGGGTTAAAAAGTTTGTTTAATTTCTTGTACTGGAAAAAAAATGGATTCTGATTGGTTTCAGTGAGATTTTGGAACCCTCATAAATAATGATTTGCAAAAAAAAAAAATGTCTGCCTTGGGAAGTGGTTAAAATCCATATTCGCAAACTCTAGTTACCCCAGTCAGTAAATATTAGACTGCCCATTTCTGTACACGAAGAGGGCCTCTCTGCTGTTACTGGAGGTAACAAACAGAATGGAGACTAATTTCTGTTGGTCACAAATTCCCATTGCTTTTATGCACAAGTATTTGACAGGAAAATCTGCTGATTGTTTAGCTTGTAAATTAGTAAAAGTTATTTTTATGGAATTTGTTTCATTTATTGCTCAGACAGAAATGGTGAAAAAAAACGTCTCTAATGATCTAGTCTGTGCAAATTATTTGTAATTTTTTTGCAGGTCAGAAATCTATTTTGTAAATTGTTTTGCGGCCGAATAATTTACTGAAGACTGATTTATAAAAGCTTTCATTGAACTCCATAATTACCGTATATACTCGATTATAAGCCGAGGCACCTACTTTTGCCACGGAAAACTGGGTAAGCTTATTGACTCGAGTATAAGCCGGGTATGCATTGTCCCCTTTTCCCTGTCTTGCTATGCGTGGCTCCCCCTGTCCTTGAGTGTTGCTCCCCTTGTCCTGTCCTGGTATGCGTCGCTCCCCCATCCTGTCCTGGTATGTGGCTCCCCCATCCTGTCCTGGTATGTGGCTCCCCCCATCCTGTCCTGGTATGTGGCTCCCTCCATCCTGTCCTGTTATGTGGCTCCCCCCATCCTGTCCTGTTATGTGGCTCCCCCTGTTCTGTCCTGGAATGTGGGTCCCCCTGTTCTGTCCCGGTATGTGTGGCTCCCCCTGTGGTATGCATGGCTCCCCCGCTCCAGCATGGCTCGGCTCCCCCAGTCCACATAGCTCGGCTCCCCCGTTCCCCATGGCTCGGCTCCCCCAATCCTGCAAGGCTTGGCTCTCTCGGTCACACATGGCTTTGCTTCCCTGGTCCGCATGGCTTTGCTCCCCCGTTCCCGCTGGCTCGGCTCCCCCCCGTCCCATTGCTGCATGCATGTCTCACATTAAACCCCTCCTCGCGCCGTCGCTGCATCTCCATTGTCCCGGCGCCGGCAGCTCTCTCCTTTGCAGAGCGGTCACGTGGTACCGCTCATTAAGGTAATAAATATGCACGCCTCTCCACTCCCATAGGCGTGAAGAGCATATTCATTACCTTAATGAGCGGTACCACGTGACCTGTTATGAAAGGCAATTCAGTCAACACAAAAGAAAAGAATATGCACACAGTGGGATCAACCTGATATAATAAATTTTATTTTATTTTAGAATAACACCTCACCACACATAAAGGCAAAACAGGAAGGAACATACATTTAAAAACATCTAAAAACTAGACAGACATACCCTCAACCCCCCACATATGAAAGCAAGGGTCTATAAATGAAAAAAATATACATATGCAACTACCGCAGAGAGCATAACATACAAATTGGCAGATAAGAGACAATACATATATATAAGTTTAATTTCTGATGTAGCCAATTAGCATACTGCCCCTACACAGACAAATATATTTGTAGAACCCTAAACAATAGCCCTACCTCCCAGTCCTGTCACAGGCCTGTGGCAAAAACACAATACCATTCGCCAGGTTAATACCTGGTGTAGCCACAGCCTGTCCTAAGTGTAGCACCCCAAGCCATACGTTTCATTTATAGACCCTTGCTTTCATATGTGGGGGGTTGAGGGTAGGTCTGTCTAGTTTTTAGATGTTTTTAAATGTATGTTCCTTCCTGTTTTGCCTTTATGTGTGGTGAGGTGTTATTCTAAAATAAAATAAAATTTATTATATCAGGTTGATCCCACTGTGTGCATATTCTTTTCTTTTGTGTTGAGTGTGTACATTATATATGCATGTGGCTGATCCCTGTAGCTTACATATCTTTTGTGCGGTGCCCGCCTTTCTTTTGAAAGGCAATTCAGTACTACAATGGACATAGCGGTCAGAGCACATACAGTGATCTGACAATAACCCAAAATCATAGAACGAGCTCTGAGACGTGGGAACTCTGCAGACCGCAATCCCTAATCCTCTCCAAACAACACTAGAGGCAGCCGTGGATTGCGCCTAACTCTGCCTATGCAACTCGGCACAGCCTGAGAAACTAACTAGCCTGAAGATAGAAAATAAGCCTACCTTGCCTCAGAGAAATACCCCAAAGGAAAAGGCAGCCCCCCACATATAATGACTGTGAGTTAAGATGAAAAGACAAACGTAGAGATGAAATAGATTCAGCAAAGTGAGGCCCGACTTTCTTAACAGATCGAGGATAGAAAAGGTAACTTTGCGGTCTACACAAAACCCTAAAGAACACCACGCAAAGGGGGCAAAAAGACCCTCCGTACCGAACTAACGGCACGGAGGTACACCCTTTGCGTCCCAGAGCTTCCAGCAACAAATTAGACAAGCTGGACAGAAAAAATAGCAAACAAATAGCAAAGAAGAACTTAGCTATGCAGAGCAGCAGGCCACAGGAATGATCCAGGGAAAAGCAAGTCCAACACTGGAACATTGACAGGAAGCCAGGATCAAAGCATTAGGTGGAGTTAAGTAGAGAAGCACCTAACGACCTCACCAGATCACCTGAGGGAGGAAACTCAGAAGCCGCAGTACCACTTCCCTCCACCAACAGAAGCTCACAGAGAGAATCAGCCGAAGTACCACTTGTGACCACAGGAGGGAGCTCTGCCACAGAATTCACAACAGTACCCCCCCCCCCCTTGAGGAGGGGTCACCGAACCCTCACCAGAGCCCCCAGGCCGACCAGGATGAGCCACATGAAAGGCACGAACAAGATCGGGAGCATGGACATCAGAGGCAAAAACCCAGGAATTATCTTCCTGAGCATAACCCTTCCATTTAACCAGATACTGGAGTTTCCGTCTAGAAACACGAGAATCCAAAATCTTCTCCACAATATACTCCAATTCCCCCTCCACCAAAACCGGGGCAGGAGGATCAACAGAAGGAACCATAGGTGTCACGTATCTCCGCAACAATGACCTATGGAATACGTTATGTATGGAAAAAGAATCTGGAAGGGTCAGACTAGAAGACACAGGATTAAGAACCTCAGAAATCCTATACGGACCAATGAAACGAGGTTTAAACTTAGGAGAGGAAACCTTCATAGGAATATGACGAGAAGATAACCAAACCAGATCCCCAACACGAAGTCGGGGACCCACACGGCGTCTGCGATTAGCGAAACGTTGAGCCTTCTCCTGGGACAAGGTCAAATTGTCCACTACATGAGTCCAAATCTGCTGCAACCTGTCCACCACAGTATCCACACCAGGACAGTCCGAAGACTCAACCTGTCCTGAAGAGAAACGAGGATGGAACCCAGAATTGCAGAAAAATGGCGAAACCAAGGTAGCCGAGCTGGCCCGATTATTAAGGGTGAACTCAGCCAAAGGCAAAAAGGACACCCAGTCATCCTGATCGGCAGAAACAAAGCATCTCAGATATGTTTCCAAGGTCTGATTGGTTCGTTCGGTCTGGCCATTAGTCTGAGGATGGAAAGCCGAGGAAAAAGACAAGTCAATGCCCATCCTACCACAAAAGGCTCGCCAAAACCTTGAAACAAACTGGGAACCTCTGTCAGAAACGATATTCTCTGGAATGCCATGTAAACGAACCACATGCTGGAAGAACAATGGCACCAAATCAGAGGAGGAAGGCAATTTAGACAAGGGTACCAGATGGACCATCTTAGAAAAGCGATCACAGACCACCCAAATGACTGACATCTTTTGAGAAACGGGAAGATCAGAAATAAAATCCATAGAGATATGTGTCCAAGGCCTCTTCGGGACCGGCAAGGGCAAAAGCAACCCACTGGCACGAGAACAGCAGGGCTTAGCCCGAGCACAAATCCCACAGGACTGCACAAAAACACGCACATCCCGCGACAGAGACGGCCACCAAAAGGATCTAGCCACCAACTCTCTGGTACCAAAGATTCCAGGATGACCAGCCAACACCGAACAATGAACCTCAGAGATAACTTTATTGGTCCACCTATCAGGGACAAACAGTCTCTCCGCTGGACAACGATCAGGTTTATTAGCCTGAAATTTTTGCAGCACCCGCCGCAAATCAGGGGAGATGGCAGACACAATTACTACTTCCTTGAGGATACCCGCCGGCTCAGACAAACCCGGAGAGTCGGGCACAAAACTCCTAGACAGAGCATCCGCCTTCACATTTTTCGAGCCCGAAAGGTACGAAATCACAAAGTCAAAACGGGCAAAAAACAGCGACCAACGAGCCTGTCTAGGATTCAACCGCTTAGCAGACTCAAGATAAGTCAAGTTCTTATGATCAGTCAATACCACCACGCGATGCTTAGCTCCTTCAAGCCAATGACGCCACTCCTCGAATGCCCACTTCATGGCCAGCAACTCTCGGTTGCCCACATCATAATTTCGCTCAGCTGGCGAAAACTTCCTGGAAAGAAAAGCGCATGGTTTCATCACTGAGCAATCAGAACCTCTCTGCGACAAAACAGACCCTGCTCCAATCTCAGAAGCATCAACCTCGACCTGGAACGGAAGAGAAACATCTGGTTGACACAACACAGGGGCAGAAGAAAAATGACGCTTCATCTCTTGAAAAGCTTCCACAGCAGCAGAAGACCAATTGACCAAATCAGCACCCTTCTTGGTCAAATCGGTCAATGGTTTGGCAATACTAGAAAAATTGCAGATGAAGTGACGATAAAAATTAGCAAAGCCCAGGAACTTTTGCAGACTTTTCAGAGATGTCGGCTGAGTCCAATCATGGATGGCTCGTACCTTAACAGGATCCATCTCGATAGTAGAAGGGGAAAAGATGAACCCCAAAAATGAAACCTTCTGCACACCAAAGAGACACTTTGATCCCTTCACAAACAAAGAATTAGCACGCAGGACCTGAAAAACTGTTCTGACCTGCTTCACATGAGACTCCCAATCATCCGAGAAGATCAAAATGTCATCCAAGTACACAATCAGGAATTTATCCAGGTACTCTCGGAAGATGTCATGCATAAAGGACTGAAACACTGATGGAGCATTGGCAAGTCCGAATGGCATCACTAGATACTCAAAATGACCCTCGGGCGTATTAAATGCAGTTTTCCATTCATCTCCTCGCCTGATTCGCACCAGATTATACGCACCACGAAGATGTATCTTGGTGAACCAACTAGCCCCCTTAATCCGAGCAAACAAATCAGATAACAATGGCAAGGGGTACTGAAATTTAACCGTGATCTTATTTAGAAGGCGGTAATCTATACAAGGTCTCAGCGAACCATCCTTCTTGGCTACAAAAAAGAACCCTGCTCCTAATGGTGACGATGACGGGCGAATATGCCCCTTCTCCAGGGATTCCTTCACATAACTGCGCATAGCGGCGTGCTCAGGCACGGATAAATTAAACAGTCGACCTTTTGGGAATTTACTACCAGGAATCAAATTGATAGCACAATCACAATCCCTATGCGGAGGTAGGGCATCGGACTTGGGCTCATCAAATACATCCCGGTAATCAGACAAGAACTCAGGAACCTCAGAAGGGGTGGATGACGAAATTGACAGAAATGGAACATCACCATGTACCCCCTGACAACCCCAGCTGGACACCGACATGGATTTCCAATCTAATACTGGATTATGGGCTTGTAGCCATGGCAACCCCAACACGACCACATCATGCAGATTATGCAACACCAGAAAGCGAATAACCTCCTGATGTGCAGGAGCCATGCACATGGTCAGCTGGGTCCAGTATTGAGGCTTATTCTTGGCCAAAGGCGTGGCATCAATTCCTCTCAATGGAATAGGACACTGCAAGGGCTCTAAGAGAAACCCACAACGCTTAGCATACTCCAAGTCCATCAAATTCAGGGCAGCGCTTGAATCCACAAATGCCATGACAGAATACGATGACAAAGAGCAGATCAAGGTAACGGACAGAAGAAATTTTGACTGTACCGTACCAATGGTGGCAGACCTAGCGAACCGCTTAGTGCGCTTAGGACAATCAGAGATAGCATGAGTGGAATCACCACAGTAGAAACTCAGCCCATTCAGACGTCTGTGTTCTTGCCGTTTAACTCTGGTCAAAGTCCTATCGCACTGCATAGGCTCAGGTTTAAGCTCAGGTAATACCGCCAAATGGTGCACAGATTTACGCTCACGCAAGCGTCGACCGATCTGAATGGCCAAAGACATAGACTCATTCAAAATAGCAGGCATAGGAAATCCCACCATGACATCCTTAAGGGCTTCAGAGAGACCCTTTCTGAACATAGCTGCCAGCGCAGATTCATTCCATTGAGTGAGCACGGACCACTTTCTAAATTTCTGACAATATACCTCTATCTCATCCTGACCCTGACAAAGAGCCAGCAAATTTTTCTCTGCCTGATCCACTGAATTAGGTTCATCGTACAGCAATCCGAGCGCCAGGAAAAACGCATCGATATTACTCAATGCAGGATCTCCTGGCGCAAGAGAAAATGCCCAGTCCTGAGGGTCGCCGCGCAAAAAAGAAATAACAATCAAAACCTGTTGAACTGGATCACCAGAGGAGCGAGGTTTCAAGGCCAGAAATAATTTACAATTATTTTTGAAACTCAGAAACTTAGTTCTATCTCCAAAAAACAAATCAGGAATAGGAATTCTTGGTTCCAACATATCTTTCTGATCAATAGTGTCTTGAATCTTTTGTACTCTTGCCGAGAGTTGATCCACAAATGAAGACAGACTTCTAATGTCCATCGCTACACCTGTGTACTGAACCACCCAAATGTCTAGGGGAAAAAAAAGGCAAAACACAGTGCAAAGAAAAAAAAATGGTCTCCGAACTTCTTTTTTCCCTCTATTGAGAATCATTAGTACTTTGGGCTTCCTGTACTGTTATGAAAGGCAATTCAGTACTACAATGGACATAGCGGTCAGAGCACATACAGTGATCTGACAATAACCCAAAATCATAGAACGAGCTCTGAGACGTGGGAACTCTGCAGACCGCAATCCCTAATCCTCTCCAAACAACACCTAGAGGCAGCCGTGGATTGCGCCTAACTCTGCCTATGCAACTCGGCACAGCCTGAGAAACTACCTAGCCTGAAGATAGAAAATAAGCCTACCTTGCCTCAGAGAAATACCCCAAAGGAAAAGGCAGCCCCCCACATATAATGACTGTGAGTTAAGATGAAAAGACAAACGTAGAGATGAAATAGATTCAGCACAGTGAGGCCCGACTTTCTTAACAGATCGAGGATAGAAAAGGTAACTTTGCGGTCTACACAAAACCCTAAAGAACACCACGCAAAGGGGGCAAAAAGACCCTCCGTACCGAACTAACGGCACGGAGGTACACCCTTTGCGTCCCAGAGCTTCCAGCAACAAATTAGACAAGCTGGACAGAAAAAATAGCAAACAAATAGCAAAGAAGAACTTAGCTATGCAGAGCAGCAGGCCACAGGAATGATCCAGGGAAAAGCAAGTCCAACACTGGAACATTGACAGGAAGCCAGGATCAAAGCATTAGGTGGAGTTAAGTAGAGAAGCACTTAACGACCTCACCAGATCACCTGAGGGAGGAAACTCAGAAGCCGCAGTACCACTTCCCTCCACCAACAGAAGCTCACAGAGAGAATCAGCCGAAGTACCACTTGTGACCACAGGAGGGAGCTCTGCCACAGAATTCACAACAGTGACCGCTCTGCAAAGGAGAGAGCTGCCGGCGCCGGGACAACAGAGATGCAGTGACGGAGGGTGAGTATGATGTCTTCTGTTAGTCAGTGACTGCAGCTGTCACTGTGTCACAGCCGCCGGCTCCTGCCGCTGCTCCACTGCTCCCGCTCCAGGTTTCTGGACAATTGACTTGTGTATAAGCTGAGGGGGGCGTTTTCAGCACAAAAAATGTGCTGAAAATCTTGGCGTATACATGGTTATATACAGTAATAAATATACATTAAAGGGGTTGTCCAGGCTTTCTGTATAATTTGTGTGTGTACCTAGGTAGCAGAATGCTGACATTGTGTAATATATATTCCTGTCGGCATTCTGCATGGTTTCCTAGATAGCACACCTAGTGATGTGAGCAGCTGCCTCCTGATTCTGCAAGAGCTGCTCAGTCACCCACTAGAGTTCTCCTGTCTGGCAGAGACTAGTGGTAACTGCCCTCAGTCTCTCCCTGAACCTCCCCCTCCTGCCTCTTGCTCCAGCATACCCATGCAGCTCACAGGACAAGGCACTAGGCTGAAGGGGAATCACTCAGCTGATTGGAGGAACCAGGAAGGAAAAGGCTTCTACATAGGTGAGTATAATGTGCTGTGTGCATCCTTCCATCCCTCCCTCAACTATCTCTCCCTTAACCATCCGTCCATCCCTCCCTCATCTATCCATGCATCCACCACTATAAACTGAGGTTCTGCAGCAGCTGAAGTGTATGTATGTGGTATCTATGTAGATACACATCACTATAGACTCTTCACAGTACTTGTATGCCAGGGGTAATTTGAGGACATATGAAGCTCTGTCACCACTGTGCTGTGAATGTGATGTGGGGACATGTGAAGCTCTGTCACCACTGTGAATGTGATGTGGTAACATGTGAAGCTCTGTCACCACTGTGGATGTGATGTGGGGACATGTGAAGCTCTGTCATCACTGTGGATGTGATGTGATTTAATAACAGTTAAAAATTTTTAAAAAAAGTAAAAAAAAAAAAGTTAAATAATAATCCAACATACACTCACCTGTCCGCCATAGTCCACATAATCCCGAGTGTCCCACGGCGATCTCACAATACACTGACAGGAGGTAATCGCTCCCCCGGTGTATCACTGAGCTGCCGTGAGAGTTCACCAGAGTTCATCAGCTGATCAGCTCCGATGCTCTCACTTATGGCACCGCTGCGTAAAACTTAACACGGCAGCTCAGTGCTATACACTGCAGGAGCGATTATCTCCTCTCAGTGTATCGCCGGCTGTCTTTGAGAGCAGTCACATCAGTCACTGCTCTCAAAGTCATCAAGATCATTGTGCGACATTACCTTCTCTGCGGACAGGTGAGGAATATTGTGGTTTATTATTTTTTGTTGTTACAGGAGATGTTGGCGTCAGTGCATTAGGCATTCGGTCAGTATGGTTTAATTAAGATTCATTAAAGTCTGTGTCATTATTTCAAATAAAGGACTTTATTCTGGGTGTCTGTGTTTTTATACCATATCACTATGGGTTTACTAATGGATAGGTGTCTTATAGATGCCTCTCCATTACTAATCCGTGGGCTTGATGTCACCTGACAATACAAAGGTGACACCAACCCCACAAATATGAACCCCCCTTGCTACCGCTACAAGGCAAGTGGGAAGAGCGAGGTTAAGTGCCAGATTTGGCGCATCTTACTGACGAGACTTTTCTGGGGCGGATGAGAGCTGATGTTTTTAGTTTGGGAGGGGGACAATATCCATGGCCCCTTCCTAGGCTATTCATATCAGCCCGCAGCTGTCAGCCTTTGCTGGTTAGAGTTTATAAGAGGACCCTAAATCAATTTTTGGGGGGTCCCCCTATAAACTAGCCAGTAAAGGCTAAGCAAACAGCTGTGAGTTAATATTAATAGCCTGGGAACCTTTATGGCTATTGGCTCCTTCCCAGAATATTAACTTCAGCTGTCAGCTTTGCCTCTGTTGGTTATAGAAATTAAGCAGGAGCCCACACAATTTTTTTTTCTTAAAAAAATTAACAGTTGCTGCTTGATTACGGTCTAAGTAAGTTCGTTCTGTTAACGCTCCTACATAGGCTGGTGACAATGTGTGTTTGTGCTTACTTATCGGCTTAGTAATGAGGGTGTCAGGCAGACACCATTTCATTACTAAAGGTACCGTTACACTAAACGATTTACCAACGATCACAACCAGCGATACGACCTGGCCGTGATCGTTGGTAAGTCGTTGTGTGGTCGCTGGGGAGCTGTCACACAGACAGCTCTCTCCAGCGACCAACGATCCGGGGAACAACTTCGGCATCGTTGAAACTGTCTTCAACGATGCCGAAGTCCACGGGTAACCAGGGTAAACATCGGGTTACTAAGTGCAGGGCCGCGCTTAGTAACCCGATATTTACCCTGGTTACCATTGTAAAAGTAAGAAAAAAAGAAAACACTACATACTTACATTCTGATGTCTGTCACGTCCCCCGCCGTCAGCTTCCCTGCACTGTGTAAGCGCCGGCCGTAAAGCAGAGCTGTGACGTCACCGCTGTTCTCTGCTTTATGGCCGGCGCTGACAGTCAGTGCAGGGAAGCTGACGCCGGGGGACGTGACAGACATCGGAATGTAAGTATGTCGTGTTTTTATTTTTTTACTTTTACAATGGTAACCAGGGTAAATATCGGGTTACTAAGTGCGGACCTGCACTTAGTAACCCGATGTTTACCCTGGTTACAGGTGAACACATCGATAGATCGTCACTTCGCAAAGAAAACAGCTGACCGCACCACCAGCTCTGCACTCTGCAAACACTCCGGCTCATCAGCGTGAGCTGGCCAGCTGATATCGGGTGCCGGCTCCAGAAAGAATGCTGACATAAATCACATAAGGGAGAAAAGCAGCCGCACTCACCAATCTTCAGTGCAGGTATTTTTTTCTTGCATCGTTATTTTCACGGCACGCGATGACAGCGGGGTGATCAGCGACCAAAAAAAGTCCTGATCATTCCCCACGACCAACGATCTCCCAGCAGGGGCCTGATCGTTGGTCGCTGTCACACATAAAGATATCGTTAGCGGGATCGTTGCTACGTCACAAAAAGCGTGACGTTGCAACGATATCGTTAACGAAATCGTTATGTGTGAAGGTACCTTAAGCCTAGGGCTAGGTGTCACTGACAGCTGCTGACACCAAGCCATAATCCCATTACCCTGATGCCACTGCATCAGCATGAAAAAGGTGGTGATGAACCAAGAAATTAGATCACAAAACTTTTTAAAAAAATATCTTTATTTAGCTCAAAAAAGCCTTTACTGCTGTAATAATAATTTAATTTATATAGCGCCAACATATTACGCAGCACTTTACATTTTTTACATTATAGAGAGGACTTGTACAGACAATAGACATTACAGCAGAACAATAAACACAGATCAAAACAGATACAAAGAGGAATGAGGGCCCCGCTCGCAAGCTTACAAACTATGAGGAAAAAGGGGAAACACGAAAGGTGGATGGTAACAATTGCTCTCGTTGTTCGGACCAGCCATAGTGTAAGAATCGGGTGTTCATGTAAAGCTGCATGAACCAGTTATCAGCTTAAGTATGTAACAGTACAGACACAGAGGGCTATTAACTGCATAAAGTGTATGAGAACATGATGCGAGGAACCTGGTTTAAGTTTTTTGAATGGGCCACACAGGGATAGTTAGGTTAATTGCATTGAGGCGGTAGGCCAGTCTAAACAAATGCGTTTTTAGGACACGCTTAATACTGTGGGGATTGGGGATTAATCGTATTAACCTGGGTAGTGCATTCCAAAGAATTGGCGCAGCACGTGAAAAGTCTTGGAGATGGGAGTGGGAGGTTCTGATTATTGAGGATGTTAACTTCAGGTCATTAGCAGAACGGAGGGCACGGGTAGGGTGGTAGGCTGGGACCAGGGAGTGCTTTGTGGATGAGGCTAATAAGTTTGTACTGGATTCTGGAGTGCATGCAGGGCCGGACTGGCCATCGAGCAGTTCTGGCAAATGCCAGAAGGGCCGATGGCAGTAGTGGGCCGCTTGAGTGTGCCGCTGTTGTCACACTCCCCCCGCTGTCGGCATACTCCCGGCCCCGCATTCAGCTATACCGGCGTCATAGACGCCGGTACAGTTGAATGCAATGATGGGGAGAGAGCGTCTGCTGTCGCTCCCTCTCCCATCATTCCCCGCTCTGTCTGCCGCTTACACTGTGGGTGCGCGATGACGTCATATCATCGCGCACTTGCTGTGTGACCGGGCGGGCAGACTGCAGTTGCTGAGACCGGAGCCAGGAGCAGTGCGGGGCAAGAGGAAAGGTGAATAGAGTCAGTGTTTTTTTTTTTATTATTACATGGCATGGCTGCATTACATTCTATGGGGCTGGGCAGCGCTGCATTATATTGTATGGTAGCTGTGCTGCATTACATTCTATGGGGACTGGCTGCATTACATTCTATGGGGTCTGTGCTGCATTACATTCTATGGGGGCTGGTTGCATTGCATTCTATGGGGACTGGCTGCATTACATTCTATGGGGACTGGCTGCATTACATTCTATTGGGTCTGTGCTGCATTACATTCTATGGGGCTGGGCTGCATTACATTCTATGGGGCTGTGCTGCATTACATTCTATGGGGACTGGCTGCATTACATTCTATGGGGTCTGTGCTGCATTACATTCTATGGGGGCTGGCTGCATTACATTCTATGGGGCTGTGCTACATTACATTCTATGGGGGCTGTGAAGCATTACATTCTATGGGGCTGTGCTGCATTACATTCTATGGGGGCTGTGCTGCATTACATTCTATGGGGCTGTGCTGCATTACATTCTATGGGGGCTGGCTGCATTACATTCTATGGGGGCTGGCTGCATTACATTCTATGGGGGCTGTGCTGCATTACATTCTATGGGGTCTGTGCTGCATTACATTCTTTGGGGTCTGTGCTGCATTACATTCTATGGGGGCTGTGCAGCATTACATTCTATAGGGCTGTGCTGCATTACATTCTATGGGGGCTGTGCTGCATTACATTCTATGGTGCTATACTGCATTACATTTTATGGGGGCTGTGCTGCATTACATTCTATGGGGTCTGTGCTGCATTACATTCTATGGGGGCTGTGCTGCATTACATTCTATGGGGGCTGTGCTGCATTACATTCTATGGGGCTGTGCTGCATTACATTCTATGGGGCTGTGCTGCATTACATTTTATGGGGGCTGGCTGCATTACATTCTATGGGGCTGGGCTGCATTATATTCTATGGGGCTGTGCTGTATTACATTCTATGGGGACTGGCTGCATTACATTCTATGGGGACTGGCTGCATTACATTCTATGGGGGCTGAGCTGTAATGCTGGATACAGCTGTAATTATATGTTATATAGTCGTGTTACACTCCCCTCACTTCTTGTAACCTACAAGTGTACAAAGATATTATACAGTCACCATGTGACAAGTGGGCCTGTGTGACTTCAAATGCCAGGGCTGAATTTTAGTCCCAGTCCGGCCCTGAGTGCATGGGTAGCCAGTCTAATGACTGGTACATGGTAGAGGCATCGGAATAACGATTGGTGAGGAATATGATCCTGGCTGCAGCATTTAGGACAGATTGGAGAGGGGAGAGTTTGGTAAGAGGGAGAGTTACAATAGACCAGACGTGAATGAATAAGAGAAACAGTTTGAGTTTTTGCAAAGTTGAAAGTAAGAAAACGTCGAATTCTAGAAATGGTTTTGAAGTGCAGATAACAAGAGCAAGCCAGTTATCGGATGTGGGGGGTGAATGAAAGCTCTGAATCAAGTATGACCCCAAGGCAGCGGGCAGGTTGCTGGAGAGTAATGGTAGAACCACACACGGAAATGGCAATGTTGGGCATAGGTACATTAGTAGAGGGAGGAAACAAAAGGAGTTCAGTTTTTGACAGGTAGAAAAACGCATGCAAAAACGTGTGTTTTTGCTGCAGAGTTTTTCCTGCCAAGAGATGCAGAAACATTGTAAAAAAATTCTGCAAGCAAATACTCAACGCGTGCATGTAGCCTAACAGGACCTACCTCCCCTCACTGAAAACAGTATTCTCAAAAATAAAATATATCACAGAAGTAATACTGTTCCTTAATTAGCCCCTACAGTAATAATGTGCTATATCCTGTCACCTTCCTGTAATAACGTCCCCCATCCTGGCCCCCATGTGTCTCATTACTGGTCTCCATCCTGTCTCCTTATATGTCCTCTCATCATTCGCCCATATATTTCCTCTCATCCTGCCCCCCTATATGTCCATTCATCCTGCCCCCCAAATATGTCCTCTCATCCTGCCCCCCAAATATGTCCTCTCATCCTGCCCCATATATGTCCTCTCATCCTGCTCCCCTATTTGTCCTCTCATCCTGCCCCATATATGTCCTCTTATCCTGCTCCCCTGTATGTCCTGTCATCCTGCCCCATATATGTCCTCTCATCCTGCCCCCATATATGTCCTCTCATCCTGCCCCCATATATGTCCTCTCATCCTGCCCCATATATGTCCTCTCATCTTGCCCCCATATATGTCCTCTCATTTTGCTCCCCTGTATGTCGTCCCATCCTGCCCCCATATATGTCCTCTCATCCTTCCCCCATATGTCCTCTCATCCTGCCCCCATATATGTCCTCTCATCCTGCCCCCATATATGTCCTCTCATCCTGCTCCCCTGTATGTCCTCCCATCCTGCCCCCCCATATATGTCCTCTCATCCTGCCCCCATATATAGTAACATAGTTAGTAAGGCTGAAAAAAGACATTTGTCCATCCAGTTCAGCCTATATTCCATCATAATAAATCCCCAGATCTACGTCCTTCTACAGAACCTAATAATTGTATGATACAATATTGTTCTGCTCCAGGAAGACATCCAGGCCTCTCTTGAACCCCTCGACTGAGTTCGCCATCACCACCTCCTCAGGAAAGCAATTCCAGATTCTCACTGCCCTAACAGTAAAGAATCCTCTTCTATGTTGGTGGAAAAACCTTCTCTCCTCCATACACAAAGAATGCCCCCTTGTGCCCGTCACCTTCCTTGGTATAAACAGATCCTCAGCGAGATATTTGTATTGTCCCCTTATATACTTATACATGGTTATTAGATCGCCCCTCAGTCGTCTTTTTTCTAGACTAAATAATCCTAATTTCGCTAATCTATCTGGGTATTGTAGTTCTCCCATCCCCTTTATTAATTTTGTTGCCCTCCTTTGTACTCTCTCTAGTTCCATTGTATCCTTCCTGAGCACCGGTGCCCAAAACTGGACACAGTACTCCATGTGCGGTCTAACTAGGGATTTGTACAGAGGCAGTATAATGCTCTCATCATGTGTATCCAGACCTCTTTTAATGCACCCCATGATCCTGTTTGCCTTGGCAGCTGCTGCCTGGCACTGGCTGCTCCAGGTAAGTTTATCATTAACTAGGATCCCCAAGTCCTTCTCCCTGTCAGATTTACCCAGTGGTTTCCCATTCAGTGTGTAATGGTGATATTGATTCCTTCTTCCCATGTGTATAACCTTACATTTATCATTGTTAAACCTCATCTGCCACCTTTCAGCCCAAGTTTCCAACTTATCCAGATCCATCTGTAGCAGAATACTATCTTCTCTTGTATTAACTGCTTTACATAGTTTTGTATCATCTGCAAATATCGATATTTTACTGTGTAAACCTTCTACCAGATCATTAATGAATATGTTGAAGAGAACAGGTCCCAATACTGACCCCTGCGGTACCCCACTGGTCACAGCGACCCAGTTAGAGACTATACCATTTATAACCACCCTCTGCTTTCTATCACTAAGCCAGTTACTAACCCATTTACACACATTTTCCCCCAGACCAAGCATTCTCATTTTGTGTACCAACCTCTTGTGCGGCACAGTATCAAACGCTTTGGAAAAATCGAGATATACCACGTCCAATGACTCACCGTGGTCCAGCCTATAGCTTACCTCTTCATAAAAACTGATTAGATTGGTTTGACAGGAGCGATTTCTCATAAACCCATGCTGATATGGAGTTAAACAGTTATTCTCATTGAGATAATCCAGAATAACATCCCTCAGAAACCCTTCAAATATTTTACCAACAATAGAGGTTAGACTTACTGGCCTATAATTTCCAGGTTCACTTTTAGAGCCCTTTTTGAATATTGGCACCACATTTGCTATGCGCCAGTCCTGCGGAACAGACCCTGTCGCTATAGAGTCCCTAAAAATAAGAAATAATGGTTTATCTATTACATTACTTAGTTCTCTTAGTACTCGTGGGTGTATGCCATCCGGACCCGGAGATTTATCTATTTTGATCTTATTTAGCCGGTTTCGCACCTCTTCTTGGGTTAGATTGGTGACCCTTAATATAGGGTTTTCATTGTTTCTTGGGATTTCACCTAGCATTTAATTTTCCACCGTGAATACCGTGGAGAAGAAGGTGTTTAATATGTTAGCTTTTTCCTCGTCATCTACAACCATTCTTTCCTCACTATTTTTTAAGGGGCCTACATTTTCAGTTTTTATTCTTTTACTATTGATATAGTTGAAGAATAGTTTGGGATTAGTTTTACTCTCCTTAGCAATGTGCTTCTCTGTTTCCTTTTTGGCAGCTTTAATTACCGTACATACTCGAGTATAAGCCGAGATTTTCAGCCCAAATTTTTGGGCTGAAAGTGCCCCCCTCGGCTTATACTCGAGTCACGGTAGCGGTGGGGTCGGCGGGTGCAGCTTCTTCCTCTCTTCAGCGGTCACGTGGGACCGCTCATTACAGAAATGAATAAGCGGCTCCACCTCCCATAGGGGCGGAGCCGCCTATTCATTTCTCTATTCAGCGGTGCCGGTGACCGCTGATAGAGAAAGAAGCTGCGGCACCGAAGACAGCTGTGACAGGAGGGGACAGCGCGAGGATCGCCAGGACTAGGTGAGTATGTTATATTCACCTGTCCGCGTTCCAGCCGCCGGGCGCCGCTCCATCTTCCCGGCGCCTCCATCTTCCCGGCGTCTGCGCTCTGACTGTTCAGGTCAGAGGGCGCGATGACGCATATAGTGTGCGCGGCGCCCTCTGCCTGATCAGTCAGAGCGGGGAGATGCCGGGACCGGACGCTGGGAGCTGCAAGCAAGAAAGGTGAGTATGGCTTTTTTTTTTTTAATTGCAGCAGCAGCAGCGGCCAAGGCACAGATTTATACCGAGCATCTATGGGGCCATATGAACGCAGCAGAGCACAGTATGGGGCCATATGAACGCAGCAGAGCACAGGATGGGGCCATATGAACGCAGCAGAGCACAGTATGGGGCCATATGAACGCAGCAGAGCACAGTATGGGGCCATATGAACGCAGCAGAGCACAGTATGGGGCCATATGAACGCAGCAGAGCACAGTATGGGGCAGATATGGGGATATATGAACGCAGCAGAGCACAGTATGGGGCAGATATGGGGATATATGAACGCAGCAGAGCACAGTATGGGGCAGATATGGGGATATATGAACGCAGCAGAGCACAGTATGGGGCAAATATGGGGATATATGAACGCAGCAGAGCACAGTATGGGGCAGATATGGGGATATATGAACGCAGCAGAGCACAGTATGGGGCAGATATGGGGATATATGAACGCAGCAGAGCACAGTATGGGGCAGATATGGGGATATATGAACGCAGCTACTGATGTCTCAATCAATTTTACTTTTATTGGTATCTATTTTTATTTTTGAAATTCACCGGTAGTTGCTGCATTTCCACCCTAGGCTTATACTCGAGTCAATAAGTTTTCCCAGTTTTTTGTGGCAAAATTAGGGGGGTCGGCTTATACTCGGGTCGGCTTATACTCGAGTATATACGGTAGTTTTTTAGATAAAGTATTTTTCTCCCTATAGTTTTTTAGAGCTTCAATGGTGCCATCCTGCTTTAGTAGTGCAAATGCTTTCTTTTTACTGTTAATTGCCTGTCTTACTTCTTTGTTTAGCCACATTGGGTTTTTCCTATTTCTAGTCCTTTTATTCCCACAAGGTATAAACCGCTTACACTGCCTATTTAGGATGTTCTTAAACATTTCCCATTTATTATCTGTATTCTTATTTCTGAGGATATTGTCCCAGTCTACCAGATTAAGGGCATCTCTAAGCTGGTCAAACTTTGCCTTCCTAAAGTTCAGTGTTTTTGTGACTCCCTGACAAGTCCCCCTAGTGAAAGATAGGTGAAACTGCACAATATTGTGGTCGCTATTTCCTAGATGCCCGACCACCTGCAGATTTGTTATTCTGTCATATACAGTGGGGCAAAAAAGTATTTAGTCAGTCAGCAATAGTGCAAGTTCCACCACTTAAAAAGATGAGAGGCGTCTGTAATTTACATCATAGGTAGACCTCAACTATGGGAGACAAACTGAGAAAAAAAAATCCAGAAAATCACATTGTCTGTTTTTTTTATCATTTTTTTTGCATATAATGGTGGAAAATAAGTATTTGGTCAGAAACAAACAATCAAGATTTCTGGTTCTCACAGACCTGTAACTTCTTTAAGAGTCTCCTCTTTCCTCCACTCATTACCTGTAGTAATGGCACCTGTTTAAACTTGTTATCAGTATAAAAAGACACCTGTGCACACCCTCAAACAGTCTGACTCCAAACTCCACTATGGTGAA
Organism: Ranitomeya imitator; assembly: GCF_032444005.1. Classification (NCBI taxonomy): domain Eukaryota; kingdom Metazoa; phylum Chordata; class Amphibia; order Anura; family Dendrobatidae; genus Ranitomeya; species Ranitomeya imitator. The sequence continues at coordinate 411,889,241 of NC_091283.1, read as the reverse complement.
GACCAAAGAGCTGTCAAAGGACACCAGAAACAAAATTGTAGCCCTGCACCAGGCTGGGAAGACTGAATCTGCAATAGCCAACCAGCTTGGAGTGAAGAAATCAACAGTGGGAGCAATAATTAGAAAATGGAAGACATACAAGACCACTGATAATCTCCCTCGATCTGGGGCTCCACGCAAAATCCCACCCCGTGGGGTCAGAATGATCACAAGAACGGTGAGCAAAAATCCCAGAACCACGCGGGGGGACCTAGTGAATGAACTGCAGAGAGCTGGGACCAATGTAACAAGGCCTACCATAAGTAACACACTACGCCACCATGGACTCAGATCCTGCAGTGCCAGACGTGTCCTACTGCTTAAGCCAGTACATGTCCGGGCCCGTCTGAAGTTTGCTAGAGAGCATTTGGATGATCCAGAGGAGTTTTGGGAGAATGTCCTACGGTCTGATGAAACCAAACTGGAACTGTTTGGTAGAAACACAACTTGTCGTGTTTGGAGGAAAAAGAATACTGAGTTGCATCCATCAAACACCATACCTACTGTAAAGCATGGTGGTGGAAACATCATGCTTTGGGGCTGTTTCTCTGCAAAGGGGCCAGGACGACTGATCCGGGTACATGAAAGAATGAATGGGGCCATGTATCGTGAGATTTTGAGTGCAAACCTCCTTCCATCAGCAAGGGCATTGAAGATGAAACGTGGCTGGGTCTTTCAACATGACAATGATCCAAAGCACATCGCCAGGGCAACGAAGGAGTGGCTTCGTAAGAAGCATTTCAAGGTCCTGGAGTGGCCTAGCCAGTCTCCAGATCTCAACCCTATAGAAAACCTTTGGAGGGAGTTGAAAGTCCGTGTTGCCAAGCGAAAAACCAAAAACATCACTGCTCTAGAGGAGATCTGCATGGAGGAATGGGCCAACATACCAACAACAGTGTGTGGCAACCTTGTGAGACTTACAGAAAACGTTTGACCTCTGTCATTGCCAACAAAGGATATATTACAAAGTATTGAGATGAAATTTTGTTTCTGACCAAATACTTATTTTCCACCATAATATTCAAATAAAATGTTAAAAAAACAGACAATGTGATTTTCTGGATTTTTTTTTCTCAGTTTGTCTCCCATAGTTGAGGTCTACCTATGATGTAAATTACAGACGCCTCTCATCTTTTTAAGTGGTGGAACTTGCACTATTGCTGACTGACTAAATACTTTTTTGCCCCACTGTATGTCCTCTCATCCTGCCCCATATATGTTCTCTCATCCTTCCCCCATATATGTCCTCTCATCCTTCCCCCATATATGTCCTCTCATCCTGCCCCATATATGTCCTCTCATCCTGCCCCATATATGTCCTCTCATCCTGCTCCCCTATATGTCCTCTCATCCTGCTCCCCTGTATGTCCTCTCATCCTGCCCCATATATGTCCTTTCATCCTGCCCCCATATATGTCCTTTCATCCTGCACCCATATATGTCCTTATCCTGCCCCCATATATGTCCTCTCATCCTGCTCCCCTGTATGTCCTCCCATCCTGCCCCCCCATATATGTCCTCTCATCCTGCCCCCATGTATGTACTCTCATCCTGCCTCATATATGTCCTCTCATCCTTCCCCCATATATGTCCTCTCATCCTGCCCCATATATGTCCTCTCATCCTGCCCCCATATATGTCCTCTAATCCTCTCATCCTGCCCCATATTTGTCCTCTCATCCTTCCCCATATATGTCCTCTCATCCTGTCCCATATATGTCCTCTCATCCTGCCCCCATATATGTCCTCTCATCCTGCCCCCATATATGTCCTCTCATCCTGCCCCCATATATGTCCTCTCATCCTGCCCCCATATATGTCCTCTCATCCTGCCCCCATATATGTCCTCTCATCCTGCCCCATATATGTCCTCTCATCCTGCCCCATATATGTTCTTTCATCCTGCCCCATATGTCTCCATCCTGGCCCCAAATATGTCCTCCTATTCTGTCCCCCCATATGTCTCCATCCTGCCCCCTCATCTGTCTCTATCCTGCCCCCCATCTCTCCATCCTGCACCCATTTATGTCCTCTTATTCTGTCCCCCCATATGTCTCCATCATGTCCTCTATGTCTTCAGCCTGCCCCCTCATGTCTCCATCCTGCCCCCCATATTTGATATTTGAGTAAAGAAAAGTCCTCCTTACCTAGCCGAGCTCCAGCGGTGGCCTCTTCCTCAACCACTTGAGGTACGGACACACTGGCGCATGAGGGTATGTGTCCACGTGCAGTAAACGCTGCGTGTTTGACGCTGCATAGCGACGCAGCGTCAGACACGCAGCGTCCAGATGTTACAGCATAGTGGAGGGGATTTAATGAAATCCCGTCTCCACTATGCGTGGTAACACGCACGCGGCGGCCCTGCGACTCCGGACATGCTGCGCGTCTTTTCAGATCGCAGCATGTCCGTATATCTTGCGGCGACGCTGCGTCGCCGCAAGATATAGCACAGGGCGCTATGGTGGGGAGCGATGATGCCGGATGTGTGCTGTGAACACATCCGGCATCATCGCGTCCCAGAAAGGGGGCTGGGCTTACCGCAGAGCGGCTAAGCCGCTCCGGCGATACCGCCGGCCATCCTGAAAGTGGACACATACCCTTACAGTGACATCATACGCTGGTGACGTGCGCATTGAAGTCAGCTGCTAGCATTTGTTTGCACGGCAATAGGTTGCAACTGAACATGTGTTCTTGGATGCACGTTCAGTTATTAGCGAACGGCCGAATCCTGCCCCTGGGGCCCAGTGAGGAGGGGGGCCCCGATCGGGCCCCCCTTCTCACCGGGCCCCATACTCCAGTAAGGGCAGTAATGCTGATGGCGGCCCTGAGAACAGGCAACTAGAATGTTATCACTCGCCTCTTGGTTGATCTACACCCCTGCATAAGTGATGAGCGAACGTGCTGGGATAAGGTGTTATCGGAGCGTGCTCGTGTGCTAATCGAGTGTCTTCGGTGTGCTCCAAAAATATGTTCGAGTCCCCGCGGCTGCATGTCTCCAGGCTGTTGGACAGCCGCAACACCTGCAAGGATTGCAAGACAGTCAATCCCTACATCTGTAGCGTCTGTCAAACAGCTGCGCGGACTCAAGCACATCGAAATCACTCGGTTAGTACCTGAGTTTGCTCACATAACCCCTTATCCTAGCATCTGTTCTCTGTTGAAGAACAGAGGGGTTTGAACCCCTTTAAAACGTTTTTCTGGTTACAGATAACCTGTCTACTCTGGCTGCACTTTGTTGTAAAAATAACAAACTGTTCTGTGCTAACCCTCTCCTGGTCCAGCGCTGAGTGTCCGGTGTTTGTTATTATCTGCAATCTGGCGCCATGTCGACAGCGCTACACCCAATTAGCTCAGAGGTTTGTGCAGTCTTCTCATGGAAGCGCTTCTAAGCTGAGTGACTGGCTGCAGCACAGTCAACTTATTGTTAGCCCTGCAGACAATAACAGACACCAAGAGAAGTGACTCCGTGTCGGACCCTGGGAGAGCAAGTTAAGAAATTTTGTTTTTTAAACAAACTGCAGCCGTGTAAATGCGGAATACCCATGATGCAGCACAGTGGCTCAGTGGTTAGCATATATGTTTTCCATATATGAAAATGTGCTGACAGGCTTCCTTTAAATTTTCAACGACTTTGATGAAAAATTGCTGCAATATTTCTACCGCAAATACTGACAAAGTATCCACAGCATTTTTGCTAAATGTGAACCTTATAGTTTAGCATTCTGAAAAAAAGCTAATATCTTTGCTCATATCAATGAATAACCACAGTGACAACCTATTGGCCATTCCAGCCCTCATTGGGGATGGGCAGAGATGGATATGTATAACCTGACAGAGGAGGATGACTATCAGCGGTGTGTCAGTATAATTGCCCATCTAATCCTGCACACCATATTACCTGCTCTCCTAGTCCAGAATCAACAAGTGCCCGCATATAAATGGTGATAATGAAAGAGAAATCAGATGAGAAGTGCAGATATTTGTCATTTTGTGGCAATTTAGTTGCCACCTGTAGAGCTTTCTTTCAGTACATTAGATGAGCCGGATGTATGAGTAAAATCTAGACCTGTGAAAAAGAGATTTTAGAATAATGGACTCGTACTGTGAGCACTGGAAGATGAGGTGATAGAAGCAGAAAGCCATTGTGGTCATATTCAAAAGAATTATTTTGCAAGTTCTGAAGAGAGAAAAAGCTCTTCTGATTTTTCTGTAGAGTTGGAATGAGACAGTCGGAGGCCTGTAATCGACTACAATATTTTTTATTGTGTTTTTTCAATTTTTTTCAATGACAAGATACATGTAAAATATGAATGGCTATTTCCCTTGGCAGGTGCCATTTGCAGTTTTAAGAAATATTGAAAAACGGACTTAAATGGGTATTCCCATCTCCAAGATCCTATCCAATATGTAGCAGGTGTAATAATAATATTAGCAAATACCTCCAATTACAAATGTAGCATAGTTCTTCTGATTCGCTATGTCTCTTTCCTCATGTGCAGACATTGCAGGACCTTAGGTATCCATGGTTATGACCACAGTGACAGTTAGCTGGTTGCTAGTGGTCGTAACCATGGATAACCTACCGTATTTTCTGGCGTATAAGACGACTGGGCGTATAAGACGACCCCCAACTTTTCCATATAAAATATGGAATTTGGGATATGCCCGCCGTATAAGACGGGGGTCATCTTTTACGCCCAGTCATCTTATACGGCGTGTGGTTCCCAGGGTCTGGAGGAGAGGAGACTCTCCTTCAGGCCCTGGGATCCATATTCATGTAAAAAATAAAGAATAAAAATAAAAAACATGGATATACTCACCCTCGGACGGGCCCTGGATCACAGCGCTGCTAGCGTCTCCCTCCGTTCCTTAGAATGCGGTGAGTGAAGGACCTTCAGTGACGTCGCGGTCAAGTGACCAGTCATCTGACCGCTCATGTGACCGCGACGTCATCGAAGGTCCTTCACTCACCGCATTCTAAGCAACAGAGGGAGACGCTAGCAGCGCTGTGATCCAGGGCCCGTCTGAGGGTGAGTATATCCATGTTTTTTATTTTTATTCTTTATTTTTTACATGATTATGGATCCCAGGGCCTGAAGGAGAGTCTCCTCTCCTCCAGACCCTGGGAACCACACGCCGGAATGCAGGATCGCTCCCTGCACACGCCGTACCCGGCGTATAAGACGACCCCCAACTTTTGGGACAATTTTTAGGGGTCAAAAAGTCGTCTTATACTCCGGGAAATACGGTAATACCTGCATATGATGAAAGAGACATAGCGAATTAGAAGAACTCTGCTACATTTCTAATTCGAGTTATTTGCTAATATTATTATTACACTTACTACATATTGAGATAGGATCTTGGAGATGGGAATACCCCTTTACAAGAGGCTCTGAAGAATGGACTAAAATCTGAGAGCTATACAACTCTCCTCCCATTACTTTCGGCCCTCTGCCTTATGTTGTGATCGGTGTAAGTTGCTGCAAATGAGGTCAGATAAATGTGAAAAAAAATATATACTCTGGTTTTCTGGTTTATCCATTATAGTGGAAGTGAGCAGTGTGTGGTGCGGTAACACCTCCTGTGTATAAAGTGTTGACAAAATTATGTCATCATACAGCTTTCCACCCTTTTGAGCTAGTACAGCCATGAGTCTTCTTGGGAATGATGCAACAAGTTTTTCCTCTCGAGTTCAGTTAGGTTGGATGGTGAATGTTGGTGGACAGCCATTTTCAGATCTCTCCAGAGATGCTCAATTGGGTTTAGGTCAGGGCCCTGGATGGGCCATTAAAAAATGGTCACAGAGTTGTTCTGAAGCCACTCCTTTGTTACTTTAGCTGTGTGCTTAGGGTCAGTCTCTTGTTGGAAGTTGAACCTTTGGCCAAGCCTGAGATCCAGAGCACTCTGGAAGATGTTTTCATCCAGGATATCTCTGTACTTGGACGCATTCATATTTCCTTCAATGACAACCATTTGTCCAGTCCCTGCAGCTGAGAAACACCCCCATAGCATGACATACCATGTTTTACTGTTGGGATTGTATTGGGCAGGTGATGAGCAGTTCCTGGTTTTCTCCACACATACCGCTTAGAATTATCACCAAAAAGGTCTTTCTTTGTCTCATCAGACCAGTGAATCTTATTTCTCATAGCATGGGAGTCCTTCATGTGTTTTTTAGCAAACTCTATGTGGGCTTTCATATGCATGCACTGAGGAGAGTCTTCCGTCGGGCCACTCTGCCATAAAGGCCCGACTGGTGGAGGGCTGCAGTGATAGTTGACTTTGTGAAACTTTTTCTCATCTCCCTACTGCATCTCTGGAGCTCAGCCACAGTGATCATGAGGTTCTTCTTTACCTCTCTCACCAAGGCTCTTCTCCCACGATTGCTCAGTTTGGCTGGACGGCCAGGTCTAGGAAGACTTCTGGTGATACCAAACGTCTTCCATTTAAGGATTATGGAGGTCACTGTCCTCCTAGAAACCTTGAGTACCTCAAAAATTGTTTTGTAACCTTGGCCAGATCTGTGCCTTTCCATAATTCTGTCTCTAAGCTCCTTGACCTCATAATTCTCATTTGGTCTGACATGCACTGTGAGCTGTGAGGTCTTATATAGACTGGTGTGTGCCTTTCCAAATCAAGTCCTATCAGTTTAATTAAACACAGCTGGACTCAAATGAAGGAGTAGAACCATCTCAAGTAGGATCATAAGGAAATGCACAGCATGGGACTTACCCGTATATACTCGAGTATAAGCCGAGACCCCTAATTTTGCCACAAAAAAACTGGGAAAATGTATTGACTCGGGTATAAGCCTAGGGTGGGAAATGCGACAGCTACTGGTAAATTTCAAAAATAAAAACAGATACCAATAAAAGCAATATTAATTGAGACATCAATAGGTTAAATGTTTTTGAATATCCATATTGAATCAGGAGCCCCATATAATGCTCTATACAAAAAATATGCCCCTTATAATGCTGCACAAAGGTTAATAATGGCTCAATAAGATGCTTCATATTAAAATATGCCCCATATAATGCTGCATAAAAGGTTAATGATGGCCCCATAAGATACTCCATAGAATAATAAGCCCCATATAATGCTGCACAAAGGTTAATGATGACCCCATATGCTGCTTCATAAAGGTTGATGGCCCCATAAGATGCTCCATAGAATAATATGGGGGGAAAAAAAAGGAATGTAGTCAGCTTACCGGCCTTAGAAGTAATCCCCAGACCTACCAACGCCCAGCACGGATAGGGGTGAGCGCCCACAGCAAATGGAGATAAGAAGAGAAATGATCCAGCTGAAGGCGGAGGTGGTTCACACTTTGTGAGACTTTATTAGACAACTAAAACGATATATCGTTCTTCAAAAAAGTCTTTGCATAGCAAACACCTGGCACACCAGTAAGGAGGATCAACGCGTTTCAACTATGAAGTCTTACTGCAGGGACTGGACAAATAGTTGTCATTGAAGGAAATATGAATGCGGCCAAGTACAGAGATATCCTGGATGAAAACATCTTCCAGAGTGCCCTTACTCATAAGACTTCATAGTTGAAACGCGTTGATCCTCCTTACTGGTGTGCCAGGTGTTTGCTATGCAAAGACTTTTTTGAAGAACGATATATCGTTTTAGTTGTCTAATAAAGTTCACAGAAGAAAAAATATATATTTGGGGAGAAATATACCGGCTCACAGAAAAAATCCCCAAAAAGAATTTAAAAGATAAAATTTAACCTTTATTAAACCAATTTATAAAATAACCACATATGTGCACTAATAAAACCATCACCAAAACACTAACCTACTACAGAAAAGGCCAGGACGGTGCCAAGCCATACACTCACTGGATGTACCATACCTGCCAGCGGAGGTTGGCACCCTATATCCTGCGCACTGGCGCCCCCGCTCCTCGTCGACTCTCCCTGCTACCCCTATCGGGCCCTGCTGGGATAGGGGACAGAAAGGATCATACACACAGTGCCCCACTAAGAATTTTTGAATCGATCTAGATAGTTTGATGAATCTGTAGTACTATCTATCTCAAAGGTGGATTAATAACCTCTTCTATTTAGGTAAGAGGTATCCCTAATGTCTCGTGATAGAGCTCTAATCTCGCCCTTTTTTGATTGCTTAAGGCCCAGAAGATGGGTAAAGGTGCTACAGTGCTTGTTTACAGAAGTCAAAACAATGTATATGGAACCTCGGTTTGTTCTATACACATTGGGGGTGCTTCTTAGGGCGCTTATCTAACAATAAAGGGAAATCCCTACTGTGGTAGTCAAACACACCTCAAGTATCCAGACAGTAACATGCTATCTGGTTGCTATTAGTTTTATTAGTGCACATATGTGGTTATATGTTATGCAAACTCGGCTTTGGGAAAATGGCCGCCGCGATCTCTAATGCGCACGCGCGGCATCCCGCGGCCATTTTCCTGAAGCCCCGTGCGGCAGAGCATTCCATCTGCGCACGCGCGGCCCCAGGAAGATGGCCGCCCCCACCGATGCAAGGGATGACAGCGCAGATCGCGCGCTGTGTCTTCACGTGGGCGCAGGGAATTCGGACCTTGGACATGCGCACACCACTATGCCACCAACGGAAAGCTGGGGAAGAAAAGAGCGCTGTGAACACGCCCACCTGACCAGACCAGCCTGATTGACAGGCGAAAACGGCGACTTTGGTAATGTATTTCTCAGCATACATGGGGAATCAGGGTACACTACATACACTATAGTAACGCACAGCGCAGGCCCTATTTAACAGTATTTATAGCTCAATCTGAAAAAGCGGGGTGACAGGTTCCCTTTAAATTTTATCTTTTAAATTCTTTTTGGGGATTTTTTCTGTGAGCTTGTCTAATAAAGTCTCACGAAGTGTGAACCACCTCCGCCTTCAGCTGGATCATTTCTCTTCTTATCTCCATAGAATAATATGCCCGTATGCTGCTCCATAAAGGTTGATGGCCCCATATGCTGCTCCATAGAATAATATGCCCCGTATGCTGCTTCGAGTAAAGAAAAAAAAATGACATACTCACCTGGCCAGGTGCCGGTGTCCTGAGCAGGTGGAGACACCGACGCGCTATGGGGGGCCAGGTGCTGGAGTCACCGCTGGCTCAGGCCCCTGACACTTGCGATATTCACCTGTCCTTATTCCACTGCCGCGCGCCGTTGTGTCTTCCGGGTCTCTTCCATGACTGTTCAGGCAGGGGGCGCGCACTAAACACGTCATTGTGCCCTCTTACCTGAATGTCACAGCCAGGGATGTGGAAGACGGAGCCCGGCGGTGGAACGGGGACAGGTGAATATCGCATGGCTCCCCCTCCCCCGTTATACTCACCCTCCTGGCCCAATCTCTGCACTTTTCTGCTTCGTCCCAGGGCCTGCAGCTCCTTCTAGTGCTGAGCGGTCACATGGTACCGCTCATTAAAGTAATGAATATGTGCTCCACGCCTATAGGAGTGGATTCGCGTCCATAATCATTACTTTAATGAGTGGTACCACGTGACCGCTGAACACAGGAACAAGCTGCTCGTGCCAGAGGCCATTGGAGAAGCAGAGACCGCGCTAGGACAGGGTGAGTATGATGTGACAGCCACCACTCCTCCCGACTCCCTGGGTCAATGACTCGAGTATAAACCGAGAGGAGCACTTCAGCCTAAAAAAATGGGCTGAAAATCTTGGCTTATTCTCAAATATATACGGTAAATATGAATGTCTGAGCAAAGGGTATGAATACCTATGACCATGTTATATTTTAGTTTTTCTTTTTTATTAAATTTGCAAAGAATTCTTTATTTCTGCTTTTTTCAGTCAAGATGGGGTGCAGAGTGTACATTAATGTGAAAAAATGAACTTTTTGGAATTTACCAAATGGCTGCAATGAAACAAAGAGTGGAAAATTTAAAGGGGTCAGAATACTTTCCGTACCCACTGTATGTCCGCCTCTGATTTAGACTGCATTCAAAAGACTGTCCACATGGCACGTCTGATACTGCAGCCTTGTTACTACAGACACCAGGAAGGGAACTACAGGTGTAGTTTGGAGACATATAAGTTTGCCCAGAAGCTGAAGAAATAAAACGGAGGGAGATATTTAGTCAGGACTATTTGCAAAATTGTTTTAATTTTCTTAAATATTCAAAAAGGGCTCTAAAAGTGAACCTGGAAATTATAGGCCAGTAAGTCTAACCTCTATTGTTGGTAAAATATTTGAAGGGTTTCTGAGGGATGTTATTCTGGATTATCTCAATGAGAATAACTGTTTAACTCCATATCAGCATGGGTTTATGAGAAATCGCTCCTGTCAAACCAATCTAATCAGTTTTTATGAAGAGGTAAGCTATAGACTGGACCACGGTGAGTCATTGGACGTGGTATATCTCGATTTTTCCAAAGCGTTTGATACCGTGCCGCACAAGAGGTTGGTACACAAAATGAGAATGCTTGGTCTGGGGGAAAATGTGTGTAAATGGGTTAGTAACTGGCTTAGTGATAGAAAGCAGAGGGTGGTTATAAATGGTATAGTCTCTAACTGGGTCGCTGTGACCAGTGGGGTACCGCAGGGGTCAGTATTGGGACCTGTTCTCTTCAACATATTCATTAATGATCTGGTAGAAGGTTTACACAGTAAAATATCAATATTTGCAGATGATACAAAACTATGTAAAGCAGTTAATACAAGAGAAGATAGTATTCTGCTACAGATGGATCTGGATAAGTTGGAAACTTGGGCTGAAAGGTGGCAGATGAGGTTTAACAATGATAAATGTAAGGTTATACACATGGGAAGAAGGAATCAATGTCACCATTACACACTGAACGGGAAACCACTGGGTAAATCTGACAGGGAGAAGGACTTGGGGATCCTAGTTAATGATAAACTTACCTGGAGCAGCCAGTGCCAGGCAGCAGCTGCCAAGGCAAACAGGATCATGGGGTGCATTAAAAGAGGTCTGGATACACATGATGAGAGCATTATACTGCCTCTGTACAAATCCCTAGTTAGACCGCACATGGAGTACTGTGTCCAGTTTTGGGCACCGGTGCTCAGGAAGGATATAATGGAACTAGAGAGAGTACAAAGGAGGGCAACAAAATTAATAAAGGGGATGGGAGAACTACAATACCCAGATAGATTAGCGAAATTAGGATTATTTAGTCTAGAAAAAAGACGACTGAGGGGCGATCTAATAACCATGTATAAGTATATAAGGGGACAATACAAATATCTCGCTGAGGATCTGTTTATACCAAGGAAGGTGACGGGCACAAGGGGGCATTCTTTGCGTCTGGAGGAGAGAAGGTTTTTCCACCAACATAGAAGAGGATTCTTTACTGTTAGGGCAGTGAGAATCTGGAATTGCTTGCCTGAGGAGGTGGTGATGGCGAACTCAGTCGAGGGGTTCAAGAGAGGCCTGGATGTCTTCCTGGAGCAGAACAATATTGTATCATACAATTATTAGGTTCTGTAGAAGGACGTAGATCTGGGTATTTATTATGATGGAATATAGGCTGAACTGGATGGACAAATGTCTTTTTTCGGCCTTACTAACTATGTTACTATGTTACTATGTTAATAGAAGCACTGAAGCAACAACAAAATATCTGAAAAGTTAGACATAGTCTTTATTTCCAGCATTATGTTCAACAGGACATTCATATAAAATACAATACCAGATAGATGCAATGACACAAAGTATCAAAATATTTCAGATTCTGTTATTTTTGCACCTTGGTAGTTTATTACATATGATCAGATTTTCCATCACTGACTTTCACCCTTAAGGTACCGTCACACTGAACGATATCGTTAACGATATCGTTGCTTTTTGTGACGTAGCAGCAATATCTTTAAGGAAATCGTTCTGTGTGACAGCGACCAACGATCAGGCCCCTGCTGGGAGATCGTTGGTCGCTGAGGAAAGTCCAGAACTTTATTTCGTCGCTGGACTTCCCGCTGACATCGCTGGATCGGCGTGTGTGACACCGGTCCAGCGATGTCTTCACTGGTAACCAGGGTAAACATCGGGTTACTAAGCGCAGGGCCGCGCTTAGTAACCCGATGTTTACCCTGGTTACCAGCGTAAACGTTAAAAAAACAAACATTACATACTTACCTTCAGCTGTCTGTCCCCGGCGCTGTGCTTCTCTGCACTCCTCCTGCATCCTGTGTCAGCGCCGGCAGCCGGAAAGCACAGCGGTGACGTCACCGCTCTGCTTTCCGGCCGCTGGGCTTACACAGGGCAGAGAAGCAGAGCGCCGAGGGACAGACAGCGGAAGGTAAGTATGAAGTGTTTTTTTTTTTTACTTTAACGCTGGTAACCAGGGTAAACATCGGGTTACTAAGCGCGGCCCTGCGCTTAGTAACCCGATATTGACCCTGGTTACCGGCATCGCTGGTCGCTGGAGAGCTGTCTGTGTGACAGCTCTCCAGCGACCAAACAGCGACGCTGCAGCGATCCGGATCGTTGTCGGTATCGCTGCAGCGTCGCTCAGTGTGACGGTACCTTTAGATGAGCAGATATGAATGTGGAAGACGGTAAAGCTTCCCGTCCAGGTGCTGAAGTCTGTCATAGAGCGGTCTGTGATCTAAACATCAGGTCTTCCATATGGGTAATGACTCATGAGAGAACATTTGTCTGACTTGTTATCAGGTGTTATCTGTAATTAACTGAAACACCCCATTCCAGTGTTCCAAGATGTTCAGGTTTACATGAACAAGTGTGAGGCCATGTGCACACGTTCAGGATTTTTCGCGTTTTTTCGCTATAAAAACGCGAAAAACCGCTTACATATGCCTCCTATTAATTACAGTGTATTCCGCATTTCTAGTGCAAATGTTGCTTTTTTTTTCCGCGAAAAAAATTGCATTGCGGAAAAAAAAAGCAACATGTTAATTAAAAATGCGGAATTGCGGGGATTCCACACACCTAGGAGTGCATTGATCTGCTTACTTTCCGCATTGGGCTGTGCACACCATGCGGGAAGTAAGCAGATTATGTGCGGTTGGTACCCAGGATGGAGGAGAGGAGACTCTCCTCCACGGACTGGGCACCATATAATTAGTAAAAAAAAAAAGAATTAAAATAAAAAATAGTCATATACTCACCCTCTGATGTCCCCGGTGTCTTCCCGCCTCTCTGCGCTGCATGCTGCCGCTTCTGTTCCTATAGATGGTCTGTGTGAAGGACCTACGATGACGTCGCGGTCCTGTGATTGGTCGCGTGACCGCTCACGTGACCGCGACGTCATCGAAGGTCCTGCACACACACACCATCTATAGGAATGGACGCCGCTGAGGAGATCGGCTGTCTGCAGGTGAGTATAACCATTTTTTTTATTTTTTTTATTATTTTTAAACATTCTATTTTTTACTATAGATGCGGCATAGGCAGCATCTATAGTAAAATGTTGGTCACACTTGTCAAACACTATGTTTGACAAGTTTGACCAACCTGTCAGTCAGTTTTCCAAGCGATACTACAGATCACTTGGAAAACTTTAGCATTCTGCAAGCTAATTACGCTTGCAAAATGCTAAGAAAAACACAAAAAAAAAACGCAAAAAAATAAAAAATGCGGATTTCTTGCAGAAAATCTCCGGTTTTCTTCAGGAAATTTCTGCAAGAAATCCGGACGTGTGCACATGGCCTTAAGCCGGCCATACATATGCCATCGACTGAATGATGCTTCAACTGATTGTTTGGCCAACAGCTATCTCGGCAGACTCTCCATACATAAGAGCAGTCACTTGGACGAGCGTTCCTTTGTGATCTCTGAGAAGGTCACCAAATGATGCATCAGAAGGCGTCTTATGTCTTGGAGAACATTGCGATCAGCAGTCTAAAATTGAACATGCACGATAAACATCGCTTCTGACATCAGTCAGCCAGCGCCCCCATACACATTAGAACGTTTGATGTTCCCGTCGATATTGGCTGGTTCAGCCAACATTAGACTAATGGGGCATTTAAATTTGAATACAGTGTGCATATGACAGAAGTGAACATTGATGAAGATCTGTCAATAAACTGGAGCAAAGCTGGGAAAAGCCGTCCGTGGTCAGCACTGGACTAGTCTTGTCTCTGCCTATGGTCCCTGTCCGGCTCTTTAAGCTAACTAGATTTCTTCTTAAACGCTGGAGGTTTGGGCAACATAAATCGAGTGACATGTTCTTTTTAAGGTCAGCTTCAAGTCAGAGTTTAACAGTCTGCTTATGGATTGTGATTTCCAGACCAGCCGTTTGACACCTAAGTTCAGTTCAATAATCTCGTATATGCCGGTGGTTTTGGGCAGCATGAATCTACTGAAAGGTATCCTTTAAACTGTCCATAGACGTGAGATAATGGTCAGCCAAAGAAGTGTTTGGCTGACTGCTATCTTCCCCATACACATGAACACTCTGCTCGGCTTTCAGATGTTTTTAATGGTAAGAGAGGTGAATGTATCTGCCAGACACATATGGGAGCCGCTGGTCTCCCCCGAAAATGAAAGGATCAGGCGTTAAAATTCCCCCAACATCACCTGTCAGGTGAGAGTCAGTAGGCTCTTGTACAGATTCAGATGGTCAGCTGGTCCTGCTGAAATCGGCAAGTTAGGATGACCTTCTTCTAGTTTGTATGCTGGCATTTCAGTAACTATCAGACCATATTTTCTTAGTAATCAATACAGAAGTTTGGGCAATTCCAAAATATTTCCTGCAACTTTATTGGCAGCTAGATAGATATGAGATTATTTCTTGTGCTCACACAGCAGGCATACCTACTTTCTCCCCCAGATCAGGATTTACGAGTGCAGTCTCTCTTCTGTGCATACACTTGAACAGTGAGCGCTGTCTTCATACAATTCCATGTGATTGGCGACACAGCACTACCACACAAAGGTTGTTTTCTTTACGAGAGATGACTGATTAAAGCCACTCTATTTCCTCATTATAATTGTACTTTTCTTCAAGATAAATTCTTGTCTCAAGTGAGGAGTAATTCTCTCTAAAAGTTGTAAATAATGCCCATTGTTTCCCAGTGAAATACGGCAGCTCTTCTTATTTTTTTTGGTCATGACAGTTTGTCTGGTTCTTAACTATTTTTCTTGTATAGTGTATTGTGTCATGAATAATAGAATTTGACCACAAGTGTTTCCGTACTATAATGTATACCTCAATACGTCTACATCCAATTATCTTAGGACCTATGATCTCACGAGCTTGATATCCATTGATATACTTGCCACAAAACAGTTGATGAAGGCGCTCAACTCTCAATAAGGAAATTGTGGTTGCTTTTTTCGGTGCATCATATACTTCCATGTAGGAAAAGGAAAGTGCTGCTCATAAAAATTGGCACCCGGAGCAATTTCATTTTTTTTCTTACACACTATTTATGTAACCTATTAAAGTAGTTTTCCATCAAAAATCTAAATTCCTTCTGTGATGCTTAAAAAAATAGTTTTAAGATATACTTATTGCTTTGCCAGTTTCTTGTCAGGCTCATTTTGTGAAGTGGACCTACTAAGTCTCAGGCATGGGCTGGTACATGGTCCCCGAGCATTGGTGTAGCTGGAAGATTGGCATGTGAGAAGCAAGGACGTGGTATGCTCAGGAATCTAAGAACCAAACAAGAGTCTTGAATCACAATCCGTAGACACCGGTATGTGTCCTAATGGGCTTTAAATAAGATCATGGAGATTACATCACAGAGCTAAGGTACCGTCACACTAAGCGACCCTGCAGCGATACCGACAACGATGTTGATCGCTGCAGCGTCACTGTTTGGTCGCTGGAGAGCTGTCACACAGACAACTCTCCAGCGACCAACGATCCCGAACTCCCCGGGTAACCAGGGTAAACATCGGGTTATTAAGCGCAGGGCAGCGCTTAGTAACCCGATGTTTACCCTGGTTACCGTTGTAAATGTAAAAAAACAAACACTACATACTTACATTCCCGGTGTCTGGTCATGTCCCTCGCCATCAGCTTCCCGCACTGACTGGGCGCCGGCCGTAAAGTACAGCGGTGACGTCACCGCTGTGCTGTGCTTTACGGCTGGCCGGCGCTCACCAGTCAGTGCGGGAAGCTGACGGCGAGGGACCTGACCAGACACCGGGAATGTAAGTATGTAGTGTTTGTTTTTTTACATTTACAACGGTAACCAGGGTAAACATCGGGTTACTAAGTGCGGCCCTGCGCTTAGTAACCCGATATTTACCCTGGTTACCAGTGAAGACATCGGTGAATCGGCGTCACACACGCCGATTCAGCGATGTCAGCGGGAGATCCAGCGACAAAATAAAGTGCTGGACTTTACCCAGCTGTCACACATAACGATTTCGTTAACAATATCGTTGCTACGTCACAAAAAGCAATGATATCGTTAACGATATCGTTATGTGTGACGGTACCTCTACACCGAACAACCTACAAAACCTGGCATGGAGCACAACAGAGGGTAGCAGATCAAGGTGAAGGGAGCAAAGCTTGAGATACTCTGGGACAGCAATGTCACATTTCCAGATCATGTGACATCACCGCATTCAATTTTGAGATTTCCACTTGTGGAGACATGGGGGATCAGTGGGTGCCCTGGACGGCTAGCCGAAACCGCATGGACCAGGGATCGTCCCAACGAACTCCCGCTCTCCTTCCAGCATGGGCATAAAGCTACTTGGACAACACAGGGTGAGGGACAAACAGTGTGGCATTACTTTATTGAACCACAAAACAGGCAGATAAAACATAACAGTCCCATCAAAAAATCCAAGATGGTGCACATTGCAAAGTCTGACTCGCCAGAATAAGAGCAGCTGTTACTTTAGGGCAGCGGTTGGGAACCTCAGGCCCTCGATGACCTTTTATTAGACCCCCGAGCAGATTCTCAGGGACCGCATTCTTGGGCAGGGAGGTGTATTTTGATTACAACCAGCTCATTAATTTCTTCTTGCTCTGTTAGCATACACTCACACACACACACACACACACACACAGAGTTCACTACTGAACACTGAAGGGCATGCAGTGAAAGATTATGTCCTGAAACCAGTGTCACAGTCATGATGCACTTTGTGGGCGGAGTTTGTACATCCCCCGAAGGATGGTATAAATATCCAAATGGTTCTTGGCACTGCTTTAGGGCTTCCAGGGCCGACTACACCACCTGTAGCATGCACACAGAGAGGAGTTAACAACAAGCTTGGGAAGATAACAGTCCATTGAGGTACAAGGCCAGTTGACAGGAGGGTCACAACCTGGCTTCAGTTTCCAGAGTCGACTACCCCACCTGAGGCACATACAGAGAGGAGTTACTGACAAGCTTAGGAAGATGACAGTCCATTCAGGTACAAGGCCAGTTGACCGAAGGGCCACAACCTAGCTTCATCTTCCAGGGCCGAATACTCCACCTGTGGCACACACACACAAAGAAGAGGTAACAACAAGCTTTGGAAGATGACAGTCCACTGAGGTGCAAGGCCAGTTGAATGGAGGATCACAACCTGGCTTCTCTGAACATCTTCATGGAGGCAGGAGACCGCCGGGTCCCTATCCTGGTTTTCTACAAATGTATGCATTGATTTGCAATGGTCAACGGAGCAGATCTGTATTCGTGTTGGAGCCATGATGTCTTGGCAGATGTCCTGTAGAGAATCTCTGGATGTTTTTTGTCTGGATCTCTTAGCTGAATATCTGACTCTCCATACAGAGGCATCCAGCATTCACAGATAAACGGAAGAATGGTGATGAGATCAAGTCGCATTATTTGATTATTTCATCTATTTGTATAGTTTTTCTTCTATTTTTTAAAGTAAATAAATAGCTGGCCTAGACAATGTGTAATCAGCATATCAGCAAACATTATTGTTCATGACCCTGTATTACTAGTCATCCAGTAAAAGAGCACAATATGTTACGCCACTGATCTGTATCGGCCTTCTTTTCTGGACTCCGCAGTGTACAGGACCTCATATATTCTAGATCACAGCATGGACGGCAAAAAAGCACCATGTGATATAAACATGAAAATGATTGTTGCTAAATTTACAGTTAATATTTCATCTTACCCATAAAATGATGTGTCTGCACTTTTAAGGACTGTAAAAATTGCTTCTGTACCTTATAGCAGGTGTGTCAGACTCATTTTCACCAAAGACCACATCAGCATTATGATTGTCTTCAAAGGGCCACTTGTAAGGGCTCATGTAGATGAAAATGCAACATGGTTTGAACATGGTCTGCAGTGCACGGAGTAGCCATGATAAGAGGTGCTCTCTGGGTAATAAGGCTGCGAGAACTATCCAGAGGTAGTAGAGCTAAGAGAACTGTTCATAGGTAGTAAGGGTAAGAGCACTGTCCCGAGTAGTATGTCTAACAGAGCTGTTTCTGGGTAGTAGGGCTAAGAAATCTATCCCTGTGTAGTAGGGCTAATAGAGCTGTCCCTGACTAGTAGGGTAAGAGAGCTGTCCCTAGCTAGAAAGGCCAAGAGACCTGTCCGTGGGTAGTAGGTCCAAGAGAGCTGTCCCTGGGTAGTATGGCTAAGAGAACTGTTCCTGGTAATAGGGTTAAGAGTGTTGTTTTTAGGCTGTAGAGCTAAGAGCCTTGTCCCTTGGTAGTAGGACTAAGATCGCTGTCCTTGGATTGTAGGGCTAAGAGCTGTGTTGCTGGTTAGTAAAGCTAATACAGTTGTTTTTGAGTAGTAGGACTAAGAGTGCTGTACCTGGGTAGTAGGGCTAAGAGCGCTGTCCCTAGATAGTATGACTAAGTGAGATGTCCTTGGGTAATAGGGCTAAGAGAGCTGTGCCATACCACAGAGTCCATGATTGACTGGTCCCTATGCTAAATATTGGCTGCGTCTGCTATGATTCAAACATGTAACCACACAAAAGTACTGGCTGACTGCATTAACTTTTTGTGCTGGCTGACTGCACTCACTTTTTGTGCTGGCTTACTGCATCCATTGTGCTGGCTGACTGCGTTTGCTGTTTGTGCTGGCTGACTGCATTCGCTGTTTGTGCTGGCTGACTGCATTCGCTGTTTGTGCTGGCTGACTGCATTCACTTTTTGTGCTGGCTTACTGCATTCACTTTTTGTGCTGGCTGACTACATTCACTTTTTGTGCTTTCTTACTCCATTCACTGTTTGTGCTTTCTTACTGCATTCACTGTTTTTGCTTTCTTACTGCATTCACTGTTTGTGCTGACTGTGTTCACTGACTGCATTCACTTTTTGCGCTGCTGACTGTATTCACTTTTTGTGCTTTCTTACTGCATTCACTTTTTGTGCTGGCTGACTACATTTACTTTTTGTTTGTTTTTTTGTGGCTGCCTGCTTTAACTTTTTGTTCTGGCTGACTACCTTCAATGTTTCTGCTGGCTGACTGCATTCACTTTTTGTTCTGGCTGACTGCGTGCAATGTTTGTGCTGGCTGACTGCATTCAATGTTTGTGCTGGCTGACTGTTCACTGTTTTGGCTGATTTCGTTCACTGTTTTTGCTGGCTGACTGTGTTCACTGTTTGAGCTGGCTGACTGCATTCACTGTGCTGGCAGAGTGCTTTCACTTTTTGTGCTGGCTGACTACGTTCACTGTGCTGGCTGTCTGCGTTCACTGTTTTTGCTGGCTGTCTGCGTTCACTGCTTGTGCTGGCTTACAGCATTCACTGTTTGTGCTGGCTGACTGCGTTCACTGCTTGTGCTGGCTGACTGTGTTCACGGTTTGTGCTGGCTGACTACGTTTGCTTTTTGTGCTGGCTGACTGCGTTAACTGTTTTTGCTGGCTGACTGCATTCACTGTTTTTGCTGGCTGACTGCGTTCACTGTTTGTGCTGGCTGACTGCATTCATTTTTTGTGCTGGCTGACCACGTTCACTTTGTGCAGGCTGACTACATTCTCAGCCTTCACTGTTTGTGCTGGCTGACTGCGTTCACTGTTTGTGCTGGCTGACTACATTCACTTTTTGTACTGGCTGGCTGTGTTCTCGGCCTTGACCTGTTGTGCTGGCTGACTGTGATCACTGTGTTCATTGTTTGTGCGGATGACAGCATTCATTATGGGCACTGTTAACTCACAAAGATGGCACCTGCTCCTTGTTCTAGTAACATAGTTATTAAGGTTGAAGGAAGACTTTAAGTCCAAGCTCAACCCATAGCCTAACCAATCATGCCCTAACATGTTGATCCAGAGGAAGGCAAAAAAAAACCCATGTGGCAAACAGTAAGCTCCACATTGGGGAAAACAAAATTCCTTCCCGACTCCACATACGGTGATTAGTTCCCTGGATCAACACCCTAACAAGGAATCTAGTATATATAACCTGCAACAAGAAAGGCATCCAGTCCCCCTCTTAAATCACTCATTACAACATCATACGGCAGACAGTTCCATAGTCTGCTCTTACAGTAAAGAACCTGCGTCTGTTATTATGCCTAAACCTTCTTTCCTCCAGATGTAGAGGATGCCCCCTTGTCCCTCTCTTAGGTCTATGATTAAAAAGATCATCAGAAAGGTCTTTGTACTGTCCCCTCATATATTTATACATTAAAATAAGATCACCCCTTAGCCTTCGTTTTTCCAAACTAATTAACCCCAAGTGTAATAACCTATCTTGGTATTGCAGACCCCCCAGTCCTCTAATAACCTTGGTCGCTCTTCTCTGCACCCGCTCTAGATCAGCTATGTCTTTCTTATACACCGGAGACCAGAACTGTACACAGTATTCTAAGTGTGATCGAACTAGTGACTTGTATGGAGATAAAATGATCTCCTTATGAGCATCTGTGCCTCTTTTAATGCATCCCATAATTTTATTTGCCTTTGTAGCAGCTGCCTGACACTGGCCACTAAATGTGAGTTTGTCATCCACCCATACACCCAGGTCTTTTTCATTGGCAGTTTTGCCCAGAGTTTTAGAATTAAGCACATAGTTATACATTGTATTACTTCTACCCACGTGCATGACCTTGCATTTATTCCCATTAAAGCTCATTTGCCATTTATCAGCCCAAGCTTCTAGTTTACATAAATCATCCTGTAATATAAAATTGTACTCCTCTGTATTGATTACCCTGCAGAGTTTAGTGTCATCTGCAAATATTGAAATTCTGCTCTGTATGCCCCCTACACACAGGTCATTAATAAATATTGTAAAAAGAAGAGGGCCCAATACTGACCCCTGTGGTACCTCACTGCTAACCGCGGCCCAGTCCGAGTGTGCTCCATTAATAATCACCTTTTGTTTCCTATCCCTGAGCCAGCTCTTAACCCACTTATACATATTTTCCCCTATCCCCATTATTCTCATTTTAATGTATCAACGCAGCCCCTTCTACTAAGCGTTGTCTGTATCTGCTCAGTTTCTAAGATTGCAAAAGCTCCTTGTTTTGACCCCGCCCATTCTGTTAAGCATCATCTGTGTGGACATAGAAGGCAGTCAGTACTTAGTAGAGGGGATAGTGCCAGCGCAGGTGGCGGGTGCCATCTTAGATTTTGAGCTCAGCCGCACACTTCAACACTGCTTCGACCTACTCTGCACTTTCCCCGTACTGAGAGCCGGTCGGTGCAGTGTTGAAGTGTGTCCTTAACTCGCGGGCAACATAGATTGTCATGGCAAGCCAGATTTGGCCCGTGGGCATTGAGTTTGGCATCTCTGCTTTATAGCATTTAGTTGACCCTAAATTAATTCTTCTCCCTTTTTCTGTTCACTTTCTACAGTAAAGGACCATGCATGATCTCCCTTAACCACCCTATGGGCAGGTTCTTCCATAAAAGAGAAGAAAGATCAATTTGTCTCTTCACTTCTTTTGTCACTGCTGTGCTTGCCTTCAAGGGAGCCATGGAAGTCTCTCTGAGAAGTTTTGGTCAGCAGATCCTACATCCAAGCTACTTATAGGAAGTGATAACCTCAAAACTCCTACTGCCCGGAGAGAAAACCAATTCTATAATTTCCTGCCAATATGCAGAAGCAAAGGCTGCAACCCCAGGCGGCGGAGGCCAAGAGGAGACTAGGTGATGACAGATGTTGTGTATTTCAGCATGTGGCAGGTATAAAATGAATGAACCCTCTAGAATACAAGAATTATTATCTCAATGTTGAGTTTGTTAGTGAATGGCCCTGGACATCTGCTGCCTGATTCTCTAAGATGCTTCATAAACTTTAAGGTGATACTTGAAGTACGATTCTGCATGATGGCACACACAAAAAAACATAGCTGTAAATCTCCTAGATGCAGGATGGTAAACAAGCAGCTAAGGCACACTAAGAGCCATTTACACTCCTCATTTTTTCTTTTTATCTCTCCGCAAAACCTTTCAGCTTTAATTTCTCCATAAACTTTCTGGAATAATGAGAACAAACAAGAAGAGTCAAAGAAGTTCAGAGTAATAGAAGTTCATGTTAGAGCCTCAGTGTGCTTAAACGGATGACAAAGCCAATATTTCATTTCCCCTTTGAGTGTTTTATAAAAACTTCTATGGAAGTAAAGTCTTTCATGTTTTCCACCTACTAAAATAGAGTTAATATTTTGATAAAAGATAAAGTTGTGGATTCCGAAGGATTTCCCCAACAGGGAAATTTAACCTCTTCATGCTATAATCCACCACAGATCATCAGTTGCTCATTCATCAAATTGTGTCCAGGTAGAGGAGAGTGGGAAAAAGATATATACACACCAATCAGCTATAACAGTGTAACTAGCTGCATAATATTATATGAATCTCCCTTGTACCTCCAAAATAGCTCTGACACTTTAAGGCATGGACTCCACAAGTCCTCTGAAGTGTCCTGCGGTATCTGACACCAAGATGGTAGCAGCAGATCCTGGAAGTTGTTCAGTGGAGCTTCCATCGATCATACTTCTTTTCCCACCACATCCCATAGTTTATCAATGAAAGGAGACAAGGCTTCTTTACCCTGAGAACTATTAGTCTGTGGAACAGTCGACCACAGGATCTGGTCACAGTGGGAATTATTTGTTTAAAAGTTCCACGCTCTTCCAATTGGTGGAAGTCTCAGCGGTGAGACACCCACCAATCAGCAAGTTATCACCCATCCTATGGATAAGTAATAACTTGTTTTCACTAGACAACCCCCTTTAGTTTCACGTTCTTTCTGTTTACTTGCTACCTAATATATCCTGGCCCCAACAGGTGCCATTGTCACTTGATAACCAGTATAAATCAGTTCTTCTCTTTCTGGTTTTATAAGTATACAAATCACTGTACCAAACATCTCCTCCGGTTTGTCCTACGCAAGGTCAGACCTGACGCAAATAAGCCTGATTTTCAGTGTTGTGCATTTTGTGAAATTGGAGACCACTTTCCTTTTGCCCTCCCGCTGCTGTCATCATGCACATTCCCTTTGTATGAATTTTCTATAAATGACGCACATTTTAGGTCTGTGCTTGGGGCAAGTTACATTTCTACGGTAGAAAGCATAAGTGTTGTCCTTATCTAGAACTTATAATGGTACGTGATAATTACTCAGTTTTTCTGTGCACCTTGGTTTAGTCAATAGTAAGTAAGTACCTCTCAGGATAATCACACTTTCTCAAGATTGGTTTTACTTTCATTCACTGTTGCCATCACGCTCGCAGCCTCAACTCTTCACTCCGATTATAACCTGATATTATGGACAATGAAAGTAACACAGCCCTGAGGATGAGCATAAACTTACTGGAAACTGAAGAAAAAGATCTTCAACCTAGGCTGCCGTAATCGTATTACTGCATATATATTCAATGGAAATATACCGTATATACTCGAGTATAAGCCGACCCCCCTAATTTTGCCACAAAAAACGTCGAAAACCTATTGACTCGAGTATAAGCCTAGGGTGGAAATGCAGCAGCTACCGGTGAATGTCAAAAATAAAAATAGATCATTATTTCCCCATAGCTGCGCCATACAGTGCTCTGCGCCGTTCATATCTCCACATAGCTGTGCCCCATACAGTGCTCTGCAGCGTTCACATCTCCCCATAGCTGTGCCCCATATAGAGCTCTGCACCGTTCATATCTCCCCATAGCTGTGCCCCATATATGCTCTGCAGCGTTCATATCTCCCCATAGCTGTGCCCCATATATGCTCTGCAGCGTTCATATCTCCCCATAGCTGTGCCCCATATATGCTCTGCAGCGTTCATATCTCCCCATAACTGTGCCCCATATATGCTCTGCAGCGTTCAGATCTCCTCACAGCTGTGCCCCATATATGCTCTGCAGCGTTCATATATCACCATAGATGCTCCACATAAATCTGTGCCATGGCCGCTGCTGCTGCAATTAAAAAAAAAAAAAAAGCCATACTCCCCTCTCTTGATTGCAGCTCCCAGCGTCCGGTCCCGGCGCCTCCATCTTCCCGGCGTCTCT
The DNA here is from genome assembly GCF_032444005.1 of Ranitomeya imitator. Lineage (NCBI taxonomy): Eukaryota > Metazoa > Chordata > Amphibia > Anura > Dendrobatidae > Ranitomeya > Ranitomeya imitator. The sequence goes on along the minus strand of NC_091283.1, from coordinate 411,864,843 downwards.
GCAAAGACTGATCAGGCAGAGGGCGCCGCGCACACTATACGTGTCATCGCGCCCTCTGACCTGAACAGTCAGCGGAGCGGAGCGACGCCGGGAAGATGGAGGCGTCGGGAAGATGGAGCGACGCCCGGCGGCTGGAACGCGGACAGGTGAATATAAAATACTTACCTAGTCCCGGCGATCCTGATGCTCCCTCTGCCTGGTCTTCGGTGCTGCAGCCTCTTTCTCTATCAGCGGTCACCGTTACCGCTGATTAGAGAAATGAATAGGCGGCTCCACCCCTATGGGAGGTGGAGCCGCTTATTCATTTCTGTAATGAGCGGTCCCACGTGACCGCTGAACAGGGGAAGAAGCTGCAGCACAGAAGACCGTGGGACGTCAGGGACAGCGCGAGGATCGCCGGGACTAGGTGAGTATGCCTCAGCGCCCTCTCCCCCTCACCCGCCGACCCTGCCACCCACCTTGACTCGAGTATAAGCCGAGAGGGGCACTTTCAGCCCAAAAATTTGGGCTGAAAATCTCGGCTTATACTTGAGTATATACGGTACTCAGGATTAACAGTAGAAGGACTTGGGTATTCTAGTTACATGTAAGCTGAGCAGCAGTTCTCAATGTCAAGCAGCAGCTGCAAAAGCAAGTAAGAAATTTGGATGTACAAAAAAAAGATAAAATCCTGTAATCCCAATGTATTGTTACCCTTCTACAAATCACTTGTAAGGCCATATCTTGTATATGTGATCTAGTTTTGGGCTTCACATTCGTAAAAGAATATTTGGTAAGCTAGAATGAGACATAACATATATTCATGTGACCATTTCAGCCAAAGACTTGCATGTAAGGTACAAGACCTTTGAGGCTATTGATTGGATGCAGCCTCACATGAATGTATGTGATATCATCATTAACGGGAAGTTAATAACAACAAGTCGAGTCTGCAGAGCAAAGTGGAATTAACCCCTTCCCGTCCTGTGACACAGCGTATGCGTCATGAAAGTCGGTGCCAATCCGACCTGTGACGCATATGCTGTGTCACAGAAAGATCGCGTCCCTGCAGGCCGGGTGAAAGGGTTAACTCCAATTTCACCCGGCCTGCAGGGACAGGGGGAGTGGTAGTTTAGCCCAGGGGGGGGTGGCTTCACCCCCCCATGGCTACAATCGCTCTGATTGGCTGTTGAAAGTGAAACTGCCAATCAGAGCGATTTGTAATATTTTACCTAAAAAACTGGTGAAATATTACAATCCAGCCATGGCCGATGCTGCAATATCATCGGCCATGGCTGGAAACACATATGTGCCCCCACCCCACCCCACCGATCGCCCCCCCCGCCCCCCGATCTGTGGTCCGCTCCCCTCCGTCCTGTGCTCCGCTCCCCCGTCCTCCTGTCCGCTCCCCCGTGCTCCAATCACACCCCCCGTGCTCCAATCAAACCCCCCCGCACTCCGATCACCCCCCCCGCACAGCGATCCCCCCCGTTCTCCGATTCCCCCCGTGCTCCGATCCACCCCCCTGCACAACGATCCCCCACCCCGTACTCCAATCGACCCCCCCCGTGTTCCGATCCACCCCCCATGCCCTGATCTCCCCCCCCCCCTTATACTTACCTCCCGGGATCCGTCCGTCTTCTTTCCTGGGCGCCGCCATCTTCCAAAATGGCGGGCGCATGTGCAGTGCGCCCGCCGAATCTGCCGGCCGGCAGATTCGTTCCAAAGTGAGTTTTGATCACTGAGATACAACCTATCTCAGTGATCAAAATAAAAAAAAAAAGTAAATGACCCCCCCCTCCTTTGTCACCCCCATAGGTAGGGACAATAAAAAAATAAAGAATTTTTTTTATTTTTACACTAAGGTTACAATAGGGGTAGGGTTAGGGGTAAGGGTAGGGTTAGGGGTAGGGCTAGGGTTAGGGTTTCGGTATGTGCACACGTATTCTGTTCCTCTGCGGATTTTTCCGCTGCGGATTTGATAAATCCGCAGTGCTAAACCGCTGTGGATTTATCGCGGATTTACCGCGGTTTTTCTGCGCATTTCACTGCGGTTTTACAACTGCGATTTTCTATTGGAGCAGTTGTAAAACCGCTGCGGAATCCGCAGAAAGAAGTGACATGCTGTGGAATGTAAACCGCTGCGTTTCCGTGCAGTTTTTCCGCAGCATGTGTACAGCGATTTTTGTTTCCCATAGGTTTACATTGAACTGTAAACTCATGGGAAACTGCTGCGGATCTGCAGCGTTTTCCGCAGCGTGTGCACATACCTTTAGAATTAGGCTATGTGCACACGGTGCGGATTTTGCTGCGGATCTGCAGCGGATTGGCCGCTGCGGATTCGCAGCAGTGTTCCATCAGGTTTGCAGTTCCATGTAAACATATGGAAAACCAAATCCGCTGTGCCCATAGTGCGGAAAATACCGCGCGGGAACGCTGCGTTGTATTTTCCGCAGCATGTCAATTCTTTGTGCGGATTCCGCAGCGTTTTAAACCTGTTCCTCAATAGGAATCCACAGGTGAAATCCGCACAAAAAACACTGGAAATCCACGGTAAATCCGCAGGTAAAACGCAGTGCCCTTTACCCGCGGATTTTTCAAAAATGATGCTGAAAAATCTCACACGAATCCGCAACGTGGGCACATAGCTTTAGGGTTAGGGTTGGAATTAGGGTTGTGGTTAGGGTTGTGATTAGGGTTAGGGGTGTGATTAGGGTTATGGCTACAGTTGGGATTAGGGTTAGGGGTGTGTTGGGGTTAGTGTTGGAGTTAGAATTGAGGGGTTTCCACTGTTTAGGCACATCAGGGGTCTCCAAACGCAACATGGCGCCACCATTGATTCCAGCCAATCTTGTATTCATAAAGTCAAATGGTGCTCCCTCAATTCCGAGCCCCGACGTGCGCCCAAACAGTGGTTTACCCCCACATATGGGGTACCAGCATACTCAGGACAAACTGCGCAACAATTACTGGGGTCCAATTTCTCCTGTTACCCTTGTGAAAATAAAAAAATGCTTGCTAAAACATAATTTTTGAGGAAAGAAAAATTATTTTTTATTTTCACGGCTCTGCGTTGTAAACGTCTGTGAAACACTTGGGAGTTCAAAGTGCTCACCACATATCTAGATAAGTTCCTTGCGGGGTCTAGTTTCTAAAATGGGGTCACTTGTGGGGGGTTTCTACTGTTTAGGCACACCAGGGGCTCTGCAAACGCAACGTGACGTCCGCAGACCATTCCATCAAAGTCTGCATTTCAAAAGTCACTACTTCCCTTCGGAGCCCCGACGTGTGCCCAAACAGTGGTTTACCCCCACACATGGGGTATCAGCGTACTCAGGACAAACTGGACAACAACTTTTGTGGTCCAATTTCTCCTGTAACCCTTGGGAAAATAAAAAATTCTGGGCTAAAAAATTATTTTTGAGGAAAGAAAACGTATTTATTATTTTCACGGCTCTGTGTTATAAACTTCTGTAAAGCACTTGGGGGTTGAAAGTGCTCACCACATATCTAGATAAGTTCCTTTGGGGGTCTAGTTTCCAAAATGGGGTCATTGGTGGGGGGTTTCTACTGTTTAGGCACACCAGGGGCTCTGCAAACGCAACGTGACGCCCGCAGACCATTCCATCAAAGTCTGCATTTCAAAAGTCACTACTTCCCTTCAGAGCCCCGACGTGTGCCCAAACAGTGGTTTACCCCCACACATGGGGTATCAGCGTACTCAGGACAAACTGGACAACAACTTTTGTGGTCCAATTTCTCCTGTAACCCTTGGGAAAATAAAAAATTCTGGGCTAAAAAATTATTTTTGAGGAAAGAAAACGTATTTATTATTTTCATGGCTCTGTGTTATAAACTTCTGTAAAGCACTTGGGGGTTGAAAGTGCTCACCACATATCTAGATAAGTTCCTTTGGGGGTCTAGTTTCCAAAATGGGGTCATTTGTGGGGGGTTTCTACTGTTTAGGCACACCAGGGGCTCTGCAAACGCAACGTGACGCCCGCAGACCATTCCATCAAAGTCTGCATTTCAAAAGTCACTACTTCCCTTCTGAGCCCCGACGTGTGCCCAAACAGTGGTTTACCCCCACACATGGGGTATCAGCGTACTCAGGACAAACTGGACAACAACTTTTGTGGTCCAATTTCTCCTGTAACCCTTGGGAAAATAAAAAATTCTGGGCTAAATAATTATTTTTGAGGAAAGAAAACGTATTTATTATTTTCACTGCTCTGTGTTATGAACTTCTGTGAAGCACTTGGGGGTTCAAAGTGCTCACCTCACATCTAGATAAGTTCCTTTCGGGGTCTAGTTTCCAAAATGGGGTCACTTGTGGGGGGTTTCTACTGTTTAGCCACATCAGGGGCTCTGCAAACGCAACGTGACACCAGCAGAGCATTCCATCAAAGTCTGCATTTCAAAACGTCACTACTTCACTTCCGAGCCCCAGCATGTGCCTAAACAGTGGTTTACCCCCACATATGGGGTATCAGCGTACTCAGGAGAAACTGGACAACAACTTTTTGGGTCAAATTTCTCCTGTTACCCTTGGGAAAATAAAAAATAGCGGGCTAAAAAATCATTTTTGAGAAAAGAATTTTTTTTTTTAATTTTCATGGCTCTGCGTTATAAACTTCTGTGAAGCACTTGAGGGTTCAAAGTGCTCACCACACATCTAGATTAGTTCCTTTGGGGGTCTAGTTTCCAAAATGGGCTCATTTGTGGGGGATCTCCAATGTTTAGGCACACAGGGGCTCTCCAAACGCGACATGATGTCCGCTAATGATTGGAGCTAATTTTCCATTTAAAAAGCCAAATAGCGTGCCTTCCCTTCTGAGCCCTGCCGTGCGCCCAAACAGTGGTTTACCCCCACATATGGGGTATCTGCGTACTCAGGACAAACTGGACAACAACATTTGTGGTCCAATTTCTCCTAATACCATTGGCAAAATAGGAAATTCCAGGCTAAAAAATCATTTTTGAGAAAAGAAAAATTATTTTTTATTTTCATGGCTCTGCATTATAAACTTCTGTGAAGCACCTGGGGTTTAAAGTGCTCAGTATGCATCTAGATAAGTTCCTTGGGGGGTCTAGTTTCCAAAATGGGGTCACTTGTGGGGGAGCTCCAATGCATAGGCACACAGGGGCTCTCCAAACGCGACATGGTGTCCGCTAACAATTGGAGCTAATTTTCCATTCAAAAAGTCAAAAGGCGCGCCTTCCCTTCCGAGCCCTGCCGTGTGCCCAAACAGTGGTTTACCCCCACATATGAGGTATCGGCGTACTCGGAAGAAATTGCTCAACAAATTTTAGGATCCATTTTATCCTATTGCCCATGTGAAAATGAAAAAATTGAGGCGAAAATAAATTTTTTGTGAAAAAAAAGTACTTTTTCATTTTTACGGATCAATTTGTGAAGCACCTGAGGGTTTAAAGTGCTCACTAGGCATCTAGATAAGTTCCTTGGGGGGTCCAGTTTCCAAAATGGGGTCACTTGTGGGGAGCTCCAATGTTTAGGCACACAGGGTCTCTCCAAATGCGACATGGTGTCCGCTAACGATGGAGATAATTTTTCATTCAAAAAGTTAAATGGCGCTCCTTCCCTTCCGAGCCTTACCATGTGCCCAAACAGTGGTTTACCTCCACATGTGAGGTATCAATGTACTCAGCAGAAATTGCCCAACAAATTTTAGGATCCATTTTATCCTGTTGTCCATGTGAAAATGAAAAAATTGAGGGTAAAAGAATTTTTGTGTGAAAAAAAAGCACTTTTTCATTTTTACGGATCAATTTGTGAAGCACCTGGGGGTTTAAAGGGCTCACTATGCATGTAGATAAGTTCCTTGGGGCGTCTAGTTTCCAAAATGGGGTCACTTGTGGGGGAGCTCCAATTTTTAGGCACACGGGGGCTCTCCAAACCTGACATGGTGTCCGCTAAAGAGTGCAGCCAATTTTTCATTCAAAAAGTCAAATGGCGCTCCTTGCCTTCCAAGCCCTGCCGTGCGCCCAAACAGTGGTTTACCCCCACATATGAGGTATCAGCGTACTCAGGACAAATTGGACAACAACTTTCGTGGTTCAGTTTCTCCTTTTACCATTGGGAAAATAAAAAAATTGTTGCTGAAAAATCATTTTTGTGACTAAAAAGTTAAATGTTCATTTTTTCCTTCCATTTTGCTTCTGCTGCTGTGAAGCACCTGAAGGGTTAATAAACTTCTTGAATGTGGTTTTGTGCACCTTGAGGGGTGCAGTTTTTAGAATGGTGTCACTTTTGGGTATTTTCAGCCATATAGACCCCTCAAACTGACTTCAAATGTGAGGTGGTCCCTAAAAAAAATGGTTTTGTAAATTTCGTTGTAAAAATGAGAAATCGCTGGTCAAATTTTAACTCTTATAACTTCCTAGCAAAAAAAAATTTTGTTTCCAAAATTGTGCTGATGTAAAGTAGACATGTGGGAAATGTTATTTATTAACTATTTTGTGTCACATAACTCTCTGGTTTAACAGAATAAAAATTCAAAATGTGAAAATTGCGAAATTTTCAAAATTTTCGCCAAATTTCCGTTTTTATCACAAATAAACACAGAATTTATTGACCTAAATTTACCACTAACATGAAGCCCAATATGTCATGAAAAAACAATCTCAGAACCGCTAGGATCCATTGAAGCGTTCCTGAGTTATTACCTCATAAAGGGACACTGGTCAGAATTGCAAAAAACGGCAAGGTCTTTAAGGTCAAAATAGGCTGGGTCATGAAGGGGTTAAACACACCAGTATTGTTTTTTATTATGACATGTTGACGTAAACCATGCCATGTGGATTTTCCAACAGGACCCTGTTGACTTTGACGCAGTCCCATCATTTTAGTATTTTTGTTTCTAATCTCATACAAGCCCTCTGTAAATATGATACTTACAACCAAGACTACCATGCCAAAGAATAAAAGTGATAGACCTTCTTGGTTACTTGTTCTGTAAACTGGACATGACATGCTAAGGAAAATATCCCTTCATGTGTTGCTATGCTGTCATGTTCTGATCCCTGTGCTGCTTATCACGCTTTCTCCATTGAAAATCATCTGTTTTTAGTTAGCTCTTAAATGACAAATTGTTCCCGTGCGTATGCTGATAGCTGGTCGGTTCCATGACATTAACCCTTTAACCCCCCTCCCCCCCCCAAGGTAATAGCCCTGAAGCGCTTTAACGGATCTTGGCAATTCTGACATTGTTTTTTCGTGACATATTGTACTTCACATTAGTGGTAACATTTCTTCAATATAACTTGTGTTTATTTGTGTAAAGAATGGATATATGGTTAAAAATATGGCAAATTTTGCAGTTTTTAAACTTTGAATTTTTATGCCCTTAAAGGGAACGTACCGCGTTTGTAGGTCATTAATAAATCACTGTAATGTAGCATAACATGCTGCTATAAGCAAGTTTGAAATGCATGTGAAACAGATTTCATGTGTTATATGAGTTTAAAGAATGCACTGGGGGCTGACATCTTGGTTTTACAGCAGTAGCAGGGCACTATCAGTGTCAGATTATGGCACCCCATGGACATAAGGGATAATAGACTGGCGCTGACCCTATTTGTAACATTGCAGCAGCATTAGCAGTGAGCTTGGCATGCCTCTGTGGGCTGCACAACTCACTGCTGTAGGTGTGACTAGCTGCCATTTTATTATAGCCCTGTGCTATCTGCCGAGCTCCACTTACTCTCTATCTCAGGACAGAAGAAGCGCTCACTGCTCTTCTGTACTCCAAGCAGGCACACATCCTCTGCTCCTCACACACTGCCCTGTGTGCTTCTCCTGCTGTGTCTCTGCCTCACACACAGTCCCTGTGATCTCCGGTAAGCTGCAGAGAGGGAGGTGACACCTGGAGAGAGAGAGCAGGGCAGCTGACAGGACAGGGATTAAAGTGGGGGAAGGGGGATGGCAAGAATGTTATTCACAAAAAATGCTGCTGAGCCCACTGTGTTCTGCTCCTCTGTAAACAAGCTGTGCCTCTGATGCAGTAACTGCTGGTGATAGCAGGTCACAGGGCAGTCACACACAAAATGGTGCTGCCCTGTGATGCTGCTCTTCATTCTTACTGTCAGCAGCAAAATTGGGGCAGTAACTGCTGACATCACCATTTCCCTCCCCTTTTGGGTGGTCTAATATCCCTGGGGCAGAGCTGCTAAATTTTACTATAGCTGCTTGAGGTCTAAAACGGAAAATGCTCCCCCCAGTGGTAAATATGTATATTTGTAGAAAAATATATAATATTTTTCATATAGAAATGTTTGCAAACAGTGCAAACATTGCATTAATACATTTTAATTACTATTTTAAGCTTAATTTCACAAAAAAACAAAATACAAGAAAACTGGTGGCACCTTCCCTTTAAATCAGAGAAATTTGGGTCGCACAAAATAGTTCATATATAACATTTACCACATGTCTACTTCTTATCAGCACAATTTTGGAAACAAAATTTTTTTTCAATAGAAAGTTATAAGGGTTAAATTTGACCATCGATTTCTTATTTTTGCAACAAAATTTACAAAACTATTTTTTTTAGGGACCACCTCACATTTGAAGTCACTTTGAGGGGTCTATATGGCAGAATATACCCAAAAGTAACACCATTCTAAAAACTGCACCCCTCAGTCTGACCCAAACCACATTCAAGAAGTTTATTAACACTTTAGCTGCTTTATAGAAATGAATGAAATGTGAAAGGAAAAAGTTAACATTTAACTTTTTTTTTTTACTAAAATGTAACTTTAAACTATATTTTTTTTTCTCAAAGGTAACAGGAAAAAATGAACCCCAAAATGTATAATGCAATTTCTCCTGAACATTCTGATACCCAATATATGGGGAAAAACCACTGATTAGGTGGATGGCAGAGCTCGGAAGAGAAGGAGCGCAGTTTGACTTTTCCAACACAAAATTGGCTGGAATTGAGATCGGACACCATGTCACATTTGTTTAAACAGTGGAAACCCCCCACAAGTGACCCCATTTTGGAAACTTGACTCCCCAAGTGTTTCACTAAAGTTTATAATGTAGAGCCGTGAAAATAAAAAATCATATTTTTTCCACAAAAATTATTTTTTTGCCCCCAATTTTTTATTTTCCCAAGTGTAACAGGAGAAATTGGACCCCAAAAGTTGTCAATTTGTCCTGAGTACGCTGATCAGGGGCGGATTATCAGAGGGTCAATATGGGCGGTAGCCCAGGGCCCAGTGGTCTGGGGGGGCCCTGGGCTACCGCACAGATTGACCCTCCGCTAATCGTCTGAATGCCCGCCGGCATTTATGTGCCCCCGGACCCGGTGGGCAGAGAGAGGGGGCCCGCATTGGGCTCATCTGCTCACCGGGCCCCTTCCGGCGCTGCGGCGGTTTCCTATTGATGTGCGGGCACGCGCCCGCACGTCAATAGTTAACAACAACAGCCGCCAGCCAATTGGGGGCTGGCAGCTGAAGTCGGCCGCAGCGCACACGTCGCCGGCGTCTGACGTCATTGTCAATCGCCGGCGAGTGTGCGCTGCTGAAGGGAGCTCGCCGCCTGGAGCGCGGACAGGTGACGAGACTGTTTTTTTTTTTTGTTTGTTTTTTTTGGATCTGTTAACGGAGGACACACTGGGGGGCAATGCTCGAGGACACACTGGGGGGCAATGCTGGAGGACACACTGGGGCAATGCTGGAGACTGTGGGGGCAGATTGCTGGGGAGAGTGGGGCAGATTGCTGGAGAGAGTGGGGCAGATTGCTGGAGAGAGTGGGGCAATGCTGGAGACAGTGGGGCAGATTGCTGGAGGACACTGGGGGCAATGCTGGAGACAGTGGGGCAGATTGCTGGAGACAGTGGGGCAGATTGCTGGAGAGAGTGGGGCAATGCTGGAGACAGTGGGGCAGATTGCTGGAGACAGTGGGGCAATGCTGGAGACAGTGGGGCAGATTGCTGGAGACAGTGGGGCAGATTGCTGGAGACAGTGGGGCAATGCTGGAGACGGTGGGGCAGATTGCTGGAGACAGTGGGGCAATGCTGGAGACGGTGGGGCAGATTGCTGGAGACAGTGGGGCAATGCTGGAGACAGTGGGGCAGATTGCTGGAGACAGTGGGGCAGATTGCTGGAAACAGTGGGGCAGATTGCTGGAGACAGTGGGGCAATGCTGGAGACAGTGGGGCAGATTGCTGGAGACAGTGGGGCAATGCTGGAGACGGTGGGGCAGATTGCTGGAGACAGTGGGGCAGATTGCTGGAGACAGTGGGGCAATGCTGGAGACAGTGGGGCAGATTGCTGGAGACAGTGGGGCAGATTGCTGGAGACAGTGGGGCAGATTGCTGGAGGACACTGGGGGCAATGCTGGAGACATTGGGGCAGATTGCTGGAGGACACTGGGGCAGATTGCTGGAGACAGTGGGGCAATGCTGGAGACAGTGGGGCAGATTGCTGGAGACAGTGGGGCAGATTGCTGGAGACAGTGGGGCAGATTGCTGGAGACAATGGGGCAGATTGCTGGAGACAGTGGGGCAGATTGCTGGAGACAGTGGGGCAGATTGCTGGAGACAGTGGGGCAGATTGCTGGAGACAGTGGGGCAATGCTGGAGACAGTGGGGCAATGCTGGAGACAGTGGGGCAGATTGCTGGAGATAGTGGGGCAGATTGGAGACAGTGGGGCAGATTGCTGGAGACAGTGGGGCAGATTGCTGGAGACAGTGGGCAGATTGCTGGAGACAGTGGGGCAATGCTGGAGACAGTGGGGCAATGCTGGAGACAGTGAGGCAGATTGCTGGAGGACACTGGGAGCAATGCTGGAGACAGTGGGGCAGATTGCTGGAGACAGTGGGGCAGATTGCTGGAGACAGTGGGGCAGATTGCTGGAGGACACTGGGGGCAATGCTGGAGACATTGGGGCAGATTGCTGGAGGACACTGGGGCAGATTGCTGGAGACAGTGGGGCAATGCTGGAGACAGTGGGGCAGATTGCTGGAGACAGTGGGGCAGATTGCTGGAGACAATGGGGCAGATTGCTGGAGACAGTGGGGCAGATTGCTGGAGACAGTGGGGCAGATTGCTGGAGACAGTGGGGCAGATTGCTGGAGACAGTGGGGCAATGCTGGAGACAGTGGGGCAATGCTGGAGATAGTGGGGCAGATTGCTGGAGACAGTGGGGCAGATTGCTGGAGACAATGGGGCAGATTGCTGGAGACAGTGGGGCAGATTGGAGACAGTGGGGCAGATTGCTGGAGACAGTGGGCAGATTGCTGGAGACAGTGGGGCAATGCTGGAGACAGTGGGGCAATGCTGGAGACAGTGAGGCAGATTACTGGAGGACACTGGGAGCAATGCTGGAGACAGTGGGGCAGATTGCTGGAGACAGTGGGGCAGATTGCTGGAGACAGTGGGGCAGATTGCTGGAGACAATGGGGCAGATTGCTGGAGACAATGGGGCAGATTGCTGGAGACAGTGGGGCAGATTGCTGGAGACAATGGGGCAGATTGCTGGAGACAGTGGGGCAGATTGCTGGAGACAATGGGGCAGATTGCTGGAGACAGTGGGGCAGATTGCTGGAGACAGTGGGGCAGATTGCTGGGGACAGTGGGGCAGATTGCTGGAGACAGTGGGGCAATACTGGAGACAGTGGGGCAATGCTGGAGACAGTGGGGCAGATTGCTGGAGACAGTGGGGCAATGCTGGAGACAGTGGGGCAGATTGCTGGAGGACACTGGGAGCAATGCTGGAGACAGTGGGGCAGATTGCTGGAGACAGTGGGGCAGATTGCTGGAGACAGTGGGGCAATGCTGGAGACACTGGGGCAATGCTGGAGACACTGGGGCAGATTGCTGGAGACAGTGGGGCAGATTGCTGGAGACAGTGGGGCAGATTGCTGGAGACAGTGGGGCAGATTGCTGGAGACAGTGGGGCAGATTGCTGGAGACAGTGGGGCAATGCTGGAGACAGTGGGGCAATGCTGGAGACAGTGGGGCAATGCTGGAGACAGTGGAGCAATGCTGGAGACAGTGGGGCAGATTGCTGGAGGACACTGGGAGCAATGCTGGAGACAGTGGGTTAGATTGCTGGAGACAGTGGGTTAGATTGCTGGAGACACTGGGGCAATGCTGGAGACACTGGGGCAGATTGCTGGAGACACTGGGGCAGATTGCTGGAGACACTGGGGCAATGCTGGAGACACTGGGGCAGATTGCTGGAGACACTGGGGCAGATTGCTGGAGACAGTGGGGCAGATTGCTGGAGACAGTGGGGCAGATTGCTGGAGACAGTGGGGCAGATTGCTGGAGACAGTGGGGCAGATTGCTGGAGACAGTGGGGCAGATTGCTGGAGACAGTGGGGCAATGCTGGAGACAGTGGGGCAATGCTGGAGACAGTGGGGCAATGCTGGAGACAGTGGGGCAATGCTGGAGACAGTGGGGCAGATTGCTGGAGGACACTGGGAGCAATGCTGGAGACAGTGGGGCAGATTGCTGGAGACAGTGGGGCAGATTGCTGGAGACACTGGGGCAATGCTGGAGGACACTGGGAGCAATGCTGGAGACAGTGGGGCAGATTGCTGGAGACAGTGGGGCAGATTGCTGGAGACAGTGGGGCAATGCTGGAGACAGTGGGGCAATGCTGGAGACAGTGGGGCAATGCTGGAGACAGTGGGGCAGATTGCTGGAGGACACTGGGAGCAATGCTGGAAACAGTGGGGCAGATTGCTGGAGACAGTGGGGCAGATTGCTGGAGACACTGGGACAATGCTGGAGGACACTGGGAGCAATGCTGGAGACAGTGGGGCAGATTGCTGGAGACAGTGGGGCAGATTGCTGGAGACAGTGGGGCAATGCTGGAGACAGTGGGGCAGATTGCTGGAGACACTGGGGCAATGCTGGAGGACACTGGGAGCAATGCTGGAGACAGTGGGGCAGATTGCTGGAGACAGTGGGGCAGATTGCTGGAGACAGTGGGGCAATGCTGGAGACAGTGGGGCAATGCTGGAGACAGTGGGGCAATGCTGGAGACAGTGGGGCAGATTGCTGGAGGACACTGGGAGCAATGCTGGAGACAGTGGGGCAGATTGCTGGAGAGACTGGAGCAGATTGCTGGAGACACTGGGGCAATGCTGGAGACACTGGGGCAATGCTGGAGACACTGGGGCAGATTGCTGGACACACTGGGGGTAATATGCTGGACACACTGGGGCAGATGATTGCTGGAAACACTGGGGAAATGCTGGAGACAGTGGGGCAGATTGCTGGAGACAGTGGGGCAGATTGCTGGAGACAGTGGGGCAATGCTGGAGACAGTGGGGCAATGCTGGAGACAGTGGGGCAGATTGCTGGAGGACACTGGGAGCAATGCTGGAGACAGTGGGGCAGATTGCTGGAGACAGTGGGGCAGATTGCTGGAGACACTGGGGCAATGCTGGAGACACTGGGGCAGTGCTGGAGACACTGGGGCAGATTGCTGGACACACTGGGGGTAATATGCTGGACACACTATGGCAGATGATTGCTGGAGACACCAGGGCAATGCTGGAGACACCGGGGCAATGCTGGAGACACTGGAGCAATGCTGGAGACACTGGGCCAGATTGCTGGACACACTGGTGGTAATATGCTGGATACACTGGGGCAGATTGCTGGACACACTGTCTGGGGGCAATATGCTGGACATACTGGTGTAGATTGCTGGACACACTGGGGGTAATATGCTGGACACACTGGGGGTAATATGCTGGACACACTGGGGCAGATTGCTGGACACACTGGGGGCAGGACTGGAGGCATGGGCAGAATGTAGACACGGGGCATGATTGGAGACACGGGGTAGAATGAAAGACATGTGACAGGATTGGATCATGGGGCAGGATGGATACGATGGAGACAGATGGGGCAGGATGGGGAGATCATATGGTGTAGAATGGATACTCATGAGTGCAGGATGGGAGAACATATGGCTGGAGCCAGGAATGAGACACACGGGGCCAGGATCGGGAATATTATTACCATAGGGGATAATTAAGGGATATTATTACTGCAGTGATGTATTTATTTTATTTTTTGAGTATACTGTTTTAAATGGGGGGGCGGTCCTGTTACTGTGCAGAGTGACACTATATCGCCTTTTTTTCTTCATGTGGTGTAATGTAGAAGTTGTGAAAAATTAACTAATGTGTTCTGCAAGCGGAGCTCGAGATAACTGTGTTATTTCCTGCAGAAACGAGTCCTGGCTGGAAGAAATGATGGTGGTCTGTGCTGGATGAAAGATGAAGGACTTCACCTAGAGACGTCACTGGTGAGTCAGTGTTGCCTATACACTGACACTATACACTGTATATTATATACAGAGGTCCTGTGTACAATGTCACCAGTGATCACAGTATTACCTATACATTATATACAGAGCTCCTGTGTATAATGTCACCAGTGATCACTGTATTACCTCTACACAGACACTGCATACTAAGTACAGATCTCCTGTGAATACTGTCACTTATGGTGATAGTATTGTGTTTTTTGGTTTTTTTTTATTACTGATCAGTATTGTAGTATTCAGTCACTATGTGGTGGTAATATGTGGTCTGGAAATGGTGTTGCGGTATTTGTCCCTTGTATGTGCTATTTGGTCACCAAGTGGTAATATGTGGTCTTGACATGGTGCGGTGGTATTTGTTCATTGTATGTGATATTATTCGATCACTGTGGTTGTAATTTGTGGTCTGGTCATGGTGCGGTGGTATTTGTTCCTTGTATGGGATATTATTGGTCAAGATATACCTAAATTGTATTGCAGATTTTAACAAATATTTAATAGGTTACAGTAGAGTAGGGCCCGGCCATTTTTCTGGAATAATCTGTTCGGGTATATCATGACCCCCGTCACACGACCCCCGTCACACGACCCCCGTCACACGACCCCCGTCACAAGACCGGGGGGGCCCACAGTGTGTGAACAGCCCGGGGCCCTAGCTACCCTTAATCCACCCCTGACACTGATACCCCATATGTGGATGGATCCACTGTTTGGGTGCATGCCAGAGCTCGGAAGGGAAGTAAAGCCTTTGACTTTTTCAAACCAAAATTGGCTGGAATTGAGATCGGATGCCACACGTCCCCCACACGTGACCCCATTTTGGAAACTAGACCTCCCAAGGAACTTATCTAGATGTGTGGTGAGAACTTTGAATCCCCAAGTGTTTCACTAAAGTTTATAATGTAAAGTCATGAAAATAAAAAATCACATTTTGTTCCACAAAAATGATCTTTTAACGCCCAATTTTTTTATTTTCACATGGGTAACAGGAGAAATTGGATCCCAAAAGTTGTGGTCCAATTTGTTCTGAGTACGCTGATACCCCATATGTGGGAGAAAACTACTGTTTGGGCGCACGTCGGGGCTAGGAAGGGAAGTAATGACGTTTTGGAATGCAGACTTTGATGGAATGGTCTGCGGGCGTCATGTCGCGTTTTAAGAGCCCCTGATGTGCCTAAACAGTAGACCCCATTTTGATAACTAGACCCCCTAAGGAACTTATCTAGATGTGCCTGAATTGTGGCAATGCCCAGCAAATGCCCCTGTTTGGAACTAATCTACTTTTTTCTGGTATGTGAATTTTATAATGTAGTGGCATACGTCAGGGGTGTCAAACTGCATTCCTCGAGGGCTGCAAACAGGTCATGTTTTCTGGATTTCCTTGTGCTGCACAGGTGATAATTTAATCACCTTCACAAATAATGAGTTGGTGATTAAATTATCACCTGTGCAGTACAAGGAAATCCTGAAAACATGACCTGTTTGCAGCCCTCGAGGAATGCAGTTTGACACCCCTGGCATACGTGACTTGTGTAGTGTTTGTCAGGTTGTCATATGTCAGTTGGGTAAGTCAGAAATAAATTTAGTAGTACATGGAAGTGCGGTACAGTATGAAGCATTGTTTCATACACAGGCCAGGTTTCTTGGAGCAGGTGTCGCATTGATAAATGGTTTCCTTGCGTATTCCCTTTTTGTAACACACTCAGCACCTCTTTTGTGACTTGCCTTTTTTCCCACTTTGAGGGACCTCCCCTGGCAAATGTTGACCTGGTACGATACGAGCACCTTCAGTTCCGAAAGTACTGGGGCCCGCTCCTTCCTGATCTCCAAAGATTAAGGCCTTAATCATTACCTCCTGGAACTGAAGGTATGACATATCGGTCTGGCCTGCACATCATGACAGAAGATAATCATTGTGCATTGCCAGCTGTACAATGTGAAGCCAGCTTCTTGTTCCACACCTTGGCCTTTCTCAAAGCACTGTATGGCTGGAGGAGTTGATCAGAGAGATCAACGCCCCCATGTTTTTGTTGTACCCCAGTACACAGTCTGGTTTGCTGATCTGTGCAGAGGCACCTCGTACAGTGCCGAGGGCACTGCCGTCACCATGTATGGTGATCAAGAAAATGACATCCCTCTTGTTCTTGAGCACCAGCAGGTGGTTGATACATTGGGCTCTGCTGTCACCCCTTCTGAGCATCTGCCCAATTAGCTTTTTCGGGAGGTCTCTCTGATTTTTGCGGACAGTAGAGCGTTTCGAAGAGTAAGATACTGGTATAAAAGTTATCCACATAGAGGTGATAACCTTTATCCAGCAGTGGGTGCATCAAATCCCACACAATGTTCCCACTCCCAGGACAGGGGGGCATTCAGGGGGTTCAATCCTGGTGTCCTTCCCTTCATAAACTCTAAACCTGTGGGCGTACCCTGAGGTATTCTCACACAGCTGATAGAGTTTAATTCCGTACCTTGCCCTCTTACTGGGCAGGTACTGACAAAATTTGAGCTTCCCCTCGAAATGAATTAGGGACTCAGCCACGTAGATGTCCCTTTGGGACACGTACAGTGCAGCAAACTTTTTGTTGAAGTGTTCGATGACCGGCAGAACTTTGAACAGACGTTCAAAGTTGTGGTAATCTTGGGTGGACACTGTTTATTATCGTTATAATGCAGGAATTTGTGAATGGCCTCAAAACATGTCTGGGCCATGACCATTCGGAACACTGGAGTGTTGTATAAAACATCAACACTTCAATATTGCCGAAGTTCTGGCTTCTTCAGGTTCCCCATGTGAACGACCACGCCCCAAAATTGCATCATTTCAGCTGCGTCTACAGGAGATGAGTTAGAAAATTATGAAACGGGGTTTTGTGCCAAAAATTGATGAGCATACAAATTAGTTTAGCCCACCATGAGGTTAACAAAATTCTCAGAGAAAAAGACTGAAAAAGTTTAGTTCTGTGAGGCCGGCGGTGTCAAACTTGATTCATGATTCTGCCACAAAATCAGGAATCAGTGGCTCATAATTTTTGGGGAGCAAGGTTCATATGGGGTTCGTAATGGGGTGCGCTGGTTCATCTTTTGGAGTAGGGGGCACTGCTTCATCTTCTGTCCTTGGACATATGCGTGGCGGTTCAGCAGCACCTGAGGAGGAGGAGAAAGAGGATGAGGAGGATGAATGTGAAAAATAAAGAAATGTGGGATCCTCTCCCTCCTTATCAGTGTCAGAGGCAAGGAAAGCATATGCCTCCTCCAGAGAGGTGAAAAAATGTTTTATTCGGCTTTAGTATTAAATGAATATAGCGAGTCTTACTGAATGATTCTCCGTTGAGGCAAGACCCTCTCTATGATGTCTATGTCCTAAGAAAGCATATCTATAGGGGCTGTCTTCCGGAGACAATAAAAATTGGAGCTACACAGACTTTATATTATAGGGAGATGCATATAGTCATAGCTTTATAATTTTTCCTATCTACATAGCACCAGCTTATGTGGTGTATCACAGAGGTTATTATACCTCAGAACCTTTCTGTCTTGCACACTATTGTGTTGTGTTTTTTATTTGTTTTGTTTTTTTGTTTATGAAATGTTTTCAATAGCAATGTTCCTTTTTCAGATTTCAGGCGGAACATTTTTATCTGTCATCTCGTAGTCACAGCTGATGAACAGCATCAGCATCATTTACAGATACAAGTAAACAAAACCATTCACACGTTATAGATATATCGCCTCTGGCATCTCTCTCTACTATATAAACAAAGCCAACACTGACAGCATATAACTAATGTCTCACCTACAAGATTTAGACATCTGTCTCTGGACTGTATACATATACACACACACGCACGCGCGCAACCCAAAGACAGATGTACATATATATACAGTCATGGCCAAAAGTGTTGGCACTCTTGAAATGGTTCCTGAAAATGATTTGTTTCTGCTAGAATATTATAGCAATTAGGCTGGTTTCACATTTGCGTCTGTGCGCGCAGCGTTTGATCCGCATATATCCGCATGCGTCATGTGTACATATATTTAACATGGTGTACGCATGGACATGCATTCGCATTGTTTTGTGTACGTATGCGGTTTTTCGCAGTGTGCGTCTGGGCGTGGCGAATGCAGCATGTTGCACTTTTGGAGGCGTAAAAAATCCATCAAATATGCACAGGCATGCGCATGCTGATGAGTGCGTTAAAAAACGCATTACTGTCTATGGGAACGCATGTGTATGCATGTCCTTGCGTACGCATGCGCTTGATGCACTTGCGTACTTCGGACTGTGCATGTCCAGGAACTGATTGAGACACGCCCATTGAGACCTGCTCTCCTGGAAACATCAAACGCATGTGCATAAAAAGCGCAAACGCATGCAAAAACTTATGCAAACGCTGCGTTTTTTTTGCCGTCATGCGTGAGCTGATGCGGATAAAAAACGCTGCGTAGCATGCGTTTGCTGTTGTGGATGATACGCTGCGCACATAAATGCAAATGTGAAACTAGCCTTCCACATCTTTCGTTATACATGGACAGGGACATGTATTTCGGTACATACACAGTTGTGACCCTATTGATGCTCCTTAGTGTTCTCACCTATTAAGATACCGCCTTCAAGACCCACATGAAGAATAAAAAAAGCTCCTTACACCTGCCTATACACAGTATGATATCCCCACAGCGAATTCCCCCACACAATTTCACAGCACAGTACCCCCACACATGCAGTATGATTCTACCCACACAGTTTGATGTCCACATAGTCCCCCTATACAGTATGATGGCCCTAACAATCCCATACAATATGGTCCCACCACAGCTGCCCACAGTCAGTGTGATGACCCCATAGCCACAGTATGATTCCTATCACACACAATGTGATACCTCAACTGCCCCCTATACAGTATGATGGCTCCAACAGCACCCACAAAATAATGCCAACACAGTCCCCTCCCCACATGAATGATTCCCCCACAGCCTCGCCCCACGTTAAATGCCGCTGCACATAGTATGATGGCTCTTGGAGAGCCTACTACCCAGTATGATAGCCACCAAAGCTCTCCACGCCCTCACCCCCTCAAAGACCTATGGTATTCGCAATCTTCCACACACAGTATGATTGGGAAAAACCCACAAAACTACTCTTCCTATCTTTGGTCACCTAATGTGCAGCTGCTGTGTGCAGAGTGTTGCCTGAGGCTCCACGCAGTAGATGCAGTCTCTTGAGGCCATCGTGCCTGCTGCATTGAGACTCAGAAGCACAGGTTGTATGTTGAAGCAGAGACCTGATCCCTCCCTTTTCCAGAATTGATTTCAGTGGTTTCTGCAGGATGCCGTGCGGTCTTCCGCTATTGGCAACACACCAGTCATGACTCTTATCGGGTGTCCCGGAACCAGTGGCTCCTTCCCTGTCCTTAATGCTAGTGGGCGCTCTAGCTCACCCTGTTCCCCAGGTTGCTTCGAAGTTGAAGATCACGTACCTTGCCTTAGCTCCTGAATTCGCTCAATCTGTACTCTTCCCCCACATGGTAGTAATAGTGCACCGTAGTACACCAACCAGACTAACAAGGTAATACAAATAGGGATAACAGAAAATATAAAACATACAAATATACACTCATATGTAACAGAGATATGCATCGGGGAGTAGGAGAAGAAAGGGAATTATCTTACTCACAAAACAAAGCAACTGTCACAGATAAATCCACCAACTGACTACTCAAATAACAACACCTATCCTCCCAGCCATGCAGCATAAGCTAGCTCTGACAATGTGTGTTAGTCAGGACCCAGATTATAAAGGGGATGAGAGTGGCTAACAGTGCACAGCTGAGAGCCTTAGCTCCAAGATCTCTAAACAGAGCAGATTAACCCCTGCACTGCCCAAAGAAATTTACACCATTTAATAGGAAGATTAAGAGCTTCTATTCAGCGCAGGAGTAGGAGAACTCCCAACGCTGCGGTCTTCTGGCTCCTCTCTGTGGTGGGAAACATCACCATTCTAAAGATATGTAATATCCCTGTAAGTTATCAAATACACAACAAAATTCACGCTAGTGAATTAATGTCCACCAATAACTATAAAACCAATATCAAAGTGAACATAGAACAGAAATAACAAAAAAAGAAAAAATATATATTTAAAAATAATTTTATTAAAGATAGGAATAAAATATACAAAAAAGGAAAAGACAACCAACAATACTACACCATGTTACAAAATATATATTAAATGAGGAGACCAGATCCATATAATATAATAAAAGATACTAGAAAAATATATTTGCCCTCCAAAGTTCAAAAAAGACCAAATAGACGACAATCATAAGCCGTCTATTTACATTTCAATAAAGTGCATGTGCATTTATAATGAATAGTCTAACCAGGACAAAAAGGTGCATGAAAATCTTTGGAGAAATACTAGTACCAGTGTGAAGATGATCAGTGACCCTCAAGGACTCCGACTCCAATTATTTTTAAATATATATTTTTTCTTTTTTTGTTATTGCTGTTCTATGTTCCCTGTAAGTTATGTAGCAGTATTATTATAAAATAGAAGCTTGTAAAAGCTTCTATATCTCTAATGTTCCAGGACCACTTTTTAACACACAATATTGGGTCATCACGTTGTCAGGATGGGTGGTCAGTTTATGTTATTGAGATATAGAGTCACCAGAATTCTGAGAAGTTCGTGTTTCCCCAGTTGTGTTTCCTAGAGAAGATACCTCCCACCTTTAGTCAAGATTTAAATCTATCACATCTCATCGGAGCTGCAGCATCTGCAGAAATCAACCTAATTGAGTTTGATGGGTGAGCTAATTATAGGGCATAATCGACTAACTATGCTGTCATGGTGGTGCTTCATTGTGTATATACATTACATTATTCTGTTCACATGTCCAGTTGCCATCCTTTTGTACAAACCCAGTATGGAAGAAAAAAAATTCAGATCCATTTACAAATGGAGTAGAAGTTGATGCAAAATAAAAACCAATAGGCACCATACTCATAAGACTAACATCATCCAATATAGTTGGATTTGGCCGACAGTCTAATATGTATTGGGGTCCCATACAGATGATTCTTGTAGGAGTTGGGGATCTGGCATGTCCAACTATGGTCTCCAAATTCTTTTGTTCTTTGAAGAGCCCTGTGTGAAAGGGGCGATGGGTGACCATGCGAGCTACCTAGAGCCCATCAGTAACATTGATTCAGGGAGATGAAGTGCAGCTGGATTACCCTCGTTCATAAATTTAGCATTTTGTTAAATGAATGATGAGATGCGGCCTTTGTCTCCACACAGTCAATTAAGTGTACACTCCTGCCCAGGGGCCCACAGGGGGATTCACCAGTTTTCCTGTGGGTCAGTCCAAGCCTGCTGCCACTCCATTCATTCTTAATGGGACCGTTGGAGATAGCTGAGCGCTGAGCTTGGCTGTTCTTTGGCATTCCCATAAGAATGAATGGAGCAGCAGTGTAGATGATTGTCCACAGCTCCATTCACATGGGTTCTCAGGATCAGTGAGGTTCCCAGCTGTTGGATCCCCGGTGATCAGGAAGTTATCCTCTGGATAGAGGATAACTTCCAAGCTTGAGACTACCCCTTTCTGACCCATTTACTCGGAGCGCTCTTTTCACGATAATCTTGTAGTCTGTCAGGTGATCGTAACCCTGTTTAAACAAGCAAAACTAATGTTTATCAGGTGCAATGATTCTTTGTGCTCCATAAAAGATCATTGTTCTCTGCGCTGCATCGGACTCACTTCGCTGAGAACAAGGGCAGCCTATGCACACTAAGAGATCTTATTTATCTGAAGTGCAGTCTGCCTGTGTGGACAGACCACTAAGTGATCGCCAATAGTAAATACTTACCCATCAGCCAGAATTTAAAGCCGCAAATTCAGGCGGTGGAAATGCAAACTTGTGAAAAGAGGGAAGAGAATCCATGAGCACAGTATACATTTGGGACCCTCTTGCCACCTCCATGTCGTGCTATTTTCCTTTACTTCTCCCTGATAGAAGGTGTGGAGTAAACATAATGCCAGATAGCGAGGTGTAAACATAAATGCATTTTTTCCATTTTTTGGATGGTGACAATACAGCTTCAGTTAACACAATTAGGTCTCGTGTTTTTGCTGTGTTGCTCCCTCCCACACAGTCACCTCCTTTCCTTGGTTTTTGTTTTATCACCAGACGAGTGAGACAGGGACATCGAGCAATAGAAGAATTACTTCTGGCTGCTCCATACATATGATTATTAATATATACCGGTAATATCAGGCAGCTTTCAGCCTGCCCAATAAATGTGGTTTATGCTGGTTTTGAACTGGCAGATTTCTGCCTGAAAGGAGAGCACATTGTCCGCGTTAATAACGCAAGTTGCTCGGAGACGTGTCATATATCGCTAATTTATCATGAGGTGAAACCTTTTTTATCTCGTTTGTTAAGACGTCTTGTTTGATATCCCAGCGAACAACACTACAGTCATCTTCTACCCCGTCTGAAATTACTGATATCAGGAAGCAATTCTGAACGCTTTCAGCAAAGCAGAAGGTAACAAATACAGGACTTATACGTCACTGTTGGAAGTTTTTCAAAATCTGTTAACATAAAAGGGGAAAATGAATGTCACAGTCACCTGTCGGGAGAAGTGAACGTCTGCTTGTAAGAGAAGTTTCGCCACCAAAGGTTAGGCTATCAAGCTGGAAGCGTTCTGGGCTCAGCTCTGAATCTGGGAAGAAAATGTTGCATGTAGCAGATACACACTCTGACAAGTGAAAATTTTACATCTCGGATCTGAAAGGTGTAATCAACTTATGTAGTATTGGCTACGATCACTGGGTTTTACCATACACAGGTATTACACAGATGCTACACCTTAATGCACCGTACTTGAGGGAACAATGCCATTATACCAATGTAGTGGCAATACTGACAAGCGTGGCGAGGCTCTTGTGCAGAAGTCATTGGAATATAGTTGGGCTTTTCAAATCTGTAATGTGCAATGAGGGGCATTTAATATAATGTTTAAGGTGGTTGTTTTCTCTTAACTGGACATTAAATTCATGTTAGAAGTTTCTATAATGTTGGAAGCTGAAGAACTGATGAGGTAATTCCATGAGACCTGCAACCAAGGTCTGATGTATACCTTCACTTTACATGGCTGAGAGCCCTGGCTTCTAATATGTGTTTCTACTTTAGACCAGGACCCAGCTGCACTCCTCGGCTTCTAATATGTGTTTTTACTCTAAATTTAGACTTAGCAGCGCTCCTTGGCCTCTAATCTCTGTCCCTACTCTAGACTAGGTCCCAGCAGTGCTCCCCAGCTTCTTATACAGGTGCTTCTCACAAAATTAGAATATCATCAAAAAGTTAATTTATTTCAGTTCTTCAATACAAAAATCCAAACTCATAAATCGTATAGAGTCATTACAAACAGTGATCTATTTCAAGGGTTTGCCTTCTGGACATCTGTCAAATCAGCAGTCATCCCCATGATTGTGGAGCCTTAAAAAGGACCTTTTTAAACACTTAGGAAGCCTTTGCAGGTGTTATTAGTTAATTATTCTAATTTACTGAGATAATGGCTTTTGGGTTTTCATTGGCTGTAAGCCATAATCATCAACCATAACAGAAATAAACATTTGAAATAGATCACTCTGTTTGTAATGACTACATAATATGAGTTACACTTTTTGCACGGAAAAACTGAAATAAATTAACTTTTTGATGATATTCTATTTTTGTGAGAAGCACCTGTATGTGTTTTTATTCTAGATCTAGACCTAGCAGCACTCCTCGGTTTTTGATCTCTGTCCATGCTCTCGACTACGTCCCAGCATTGCTCCTCACCTAATATGCTTTTCTATTCTAGACCTGCCTCCATCAGCCTACCTCACCTTCGAATATGTGTTTATACTGTTGATGTAGACCAAGCAGCTCTCCTCATCTTCTAATATGTGTAGCTACTCTAGACTTGGACCCAATAGCGCTCCTCTGCTTCTAAAATGTTACATCTATAGATCTATACGGATCAGTTCTCCTCAGTTTCTCTGTCACTACTCCAGATCTGAAGCCATCAGTGTTCCCAGGCTTCTAATACTTAGCCCTACTCTTTGCCTAGACTCAGCAGTGACACCTCTGCTTTTAATATATGTTTTTACTCTAGACCTACAGTATATCCAACACTACTCTTTGCTTCTGATGCTACATTTCAGCTTCTAAGGCTATCTTCATATCAGTTTTTTGAAGAGTTCTTTAAGGCAGAAAATAACTGAAAAATAATTTAAAAACTTTTTCCTATCTATCTCTATTGTAAAACCACTATTTCTGTTCACATGTTCTGTAGATCTGGAACTAGCAGCGCTTCTCGGCTTCAAAGTGGCCCTCAGCTTCTAATACCTAGCCCTACACTTGGGTAACATCCTGCAGTGCTCTAATATGTGCTTTTACTCTAGACCTGAACCAAGCAGTGTGCTCATTTTCTTAATCTATGTACCTGCCTTAGACCTTAACTTAGCAGGCTCCTCAGCTTATAATGTGTTTCCTACTGTAGACGTTAACCCAGCAGTGCAACCCTGGCTACTAATGTGCTTCTGCTATAGATCTGTACCTAGTACTGTGGACGACTCCTCATTTAAGCTCCTAATCTAGTACTGTGCCTGACTCCTCACCTAAGCTCCAACTCTAGACGTGTACCAAGCAGTGTGCTCGACTCCTTACCTGAGCCCTACTGTACACGTGGATTCAGCAGTGTGGCCCAACTCCTTATCTGAGACCTACTGTAGACGTGGACCCAGCAGTGCAACATTGGCTACTGATGTGCTTCTACTATAGATCTGTACTTAGTACTGTGGACGACTCTTCATTTAATCTCCTACTCTAGTACTGTTCCCAACTCTTCACCTAAGCTCCTACTCTAGACGTGGACCCAGCAGTGTGCCCGACTCCTTACCTGAGCACTACTGTACATGTGGACTCAGAAGTGTGGCCCGACTCCTTATCTGAGCCCTACTGTACATGTGGACTCAGCAGTGTGGCCCGACTCCTTATCTGAGCCCTACTGTACACTTGGACTCAGCAGTGTGGCCCGACTCCTTATCTGAGCTCTACTGTACACTTGGACTCAGCAGTGAGGCCTGACTCCTTATCTGAGCCTACTGTAGACGTGGACCCAGCAGTGCAACCCTGGCTACTGATGTGCTTCTACTATAGATCTGTACCTAGTACTGTGGACGACTCTTCATTTAAGCTCCTACTCTAGTACTGTTCCCAACTCTTCACCTAAGCTCCTACTCTAGACGTGGACCCAGCAGTGTGCCCGACTCCTTACCTGAGCCCTACTGTACATGTGGACTCAGAAGTGTGGCCCGACTTCTTATCTGAGCCCTACTGTACACGTGGATTCAGCAGTGTGGCCCGACTCCTTACCTGAGCCCTACTGTACATGTGGACTCAGCAGTGTGACCCGACTCCTTATCTGAGCCCTACTGTACACTTGGACTCAGCAGTGTGGCCCAACTCCTTATCTGAGCCCTACTGTACACGTGGACTCAGCAGTGTGGCCCGACTCCTTATCTGAGCCTACTGTAGACGTGGACCCAGCAGTGCAACCCTGGCTACTGATGTGCTTCTACTATAGATCTGTACCTAGTAAATCTGACACTTCCCTCTCCGTGGGTGGCACCATAATAACACCCCGGCAGCAGGCACGCTGTCTGGGTGTTATGTTTGACTCCGATATCTCCTTCACCTCCCACATACAATCTCTTGCCCACTCCTGCCGCTTACACCTAAAGAACATCTCTAGAATCCGCCCTTTTCTCACCATGGAGACAACAAAAACCCTCACTGTCGCCCTAATCCACTCCCGCCTGGACTACTGCAATGCTCTATTAATTGGCCTCCCCCTTACTCGATTTTAACCTCTCCAGTTCATCCTTAATGCAGCAGTCAGGGTTGTCCGTCTGGCTAATCGTTACTCAGATGCATCCTCTCTTCGCCAGTCGTTACACTGGATGCCCATTCATTACAGGATACAATTCAAAGTACTTGTTCTCACCCACAAAGCTCTTCACAGTGCGGCACCCCCTTACATCTCCTCCCTCATTTCGGTCTATTGGCCTAGCCGACCGCTGCGCTCTGCAAATGACTTTAGACTAACCTCTGCACTAATCCGTACATCCCACTGCGACTCCAAGACTTCTCCCGCGCTGCGCCAATCCTCTGGAATGCTCTACCCCAAGATATTAGGACCATCCACAACTTGCATAGTTTTAGGCGCTCGCTCAAAACACATTTGTTCCGAGCAGCCTATCACGTTAACTAATCAAAGTCATTTTATGTTTGGGTGTGTGAGTAGCCCATTCACTATCTCCATCTACCCCCCACCCCCTGAAGATGGCTGGACCATCATTGTAAATATATCATTGTAAATACACACTTGTGCTATGTATCTCCCCCACCTCATTGTAGATTGTAAGCTCTCACGCGCAGGGTCGTCTTATTTTGCTTTATTGTATTGTTAACGTTATTACCTATGACTGTTGTGTTTGAAACTGTTAAACTGTAAAATGCTGTGGAATATGTTGGCGCTATGTAAATAAAGATTATTATTATTACTGTGGTCGATTCCTCATCTTAGCTTCTACTCTAGTACTGTTCCGACTCTTCACCTAAGCTCCTACTCTAGACGTGGACCCAGCAGTGTACCCCGACTCCTGGCAACTAATGTGCTTCTATTTTAGATATTGTAGGGATTTCACTCACTCAGGTGCGACGGCTGATACTCAGAAGGCGCGTTCCTTTAAAAGTTCACAGGGTTTATTGCCTCATAAACCACATGGTAAAAAAATAACAGAAAACAAATAGCCTTTGGCTCAGGAAAGAAAAACAAGTGTCCAGTCCTTCAGGCTCAGTCCTGGAGCCTTAACACACTCAGGAGGGTTTCACCTCCACACATATCTGCTGTGTAAAACATTAGCCTGTCTTATATAGAGCTAACCACACCCAGTATCCCATCACATGATTAGACATGTGGTCTGACATCACAACAGGTCCTGAAACACATATATACATGGTTATGTGAAATAAAGAAAACATTCCGGGCTACATCACAGCGACACGCCACCTATGTGACACATACTGTACCTCCCGTCGACTACACACCCTTTAGCCATGCTACAATATATACCTAGTACTGTGGCCGACTCCTCACCTAAGCTTCTACTTTAGATGTGGACCAAGCAGTGTTCCCCGACTCCTTATCTTAACCCTGCTGTAGACGTGGAATCCTGGCTACTGATGTTCTTCTAATTTATATTGTGCTGTGACTGCTGATATACAGCCCTAATCTAGACCTGGACCCAGCCTTGGGGTCCTGGTTCCTGATATGTTCCCCCGCCAGGACTGTTGGGCTTCTGTTTCCTGCACAGGTAGAACTATACTTAGAAGGCTTCTGCAGGTTTCCGGTCTTTCTCTAGCGCTGAGGACCATTATCAGCCACGCTGAAGCATTTGGTGTCAACCTGACACTGTGACTAAACCAGGGACTGAAATGGAGTGACAAGCAAGCGATGGTCTCTGAGATGTTTGTAATGCTAATTTACTCCACCGGCGTCCATTTCTTACTAATTAAATTCCTTTAATGTGCATATGATAATTGCATGGGAAAGGTCAGTGTAACCTTTGCTTCATGGGATGGCTTGTGAATCATTCCCATGAAAGTCTGTGCAGTTATAAGACACTTTATGACACTGTTCTGATGTTGTGACACATCTGTCCGTGCCCCCCAGTGTGTCTCATCCCTGACCTCTTACAATGTATGACTGTGTCCTGCTAAAAATAATTTCTAAAGCTTCCTGTGCATGATCGAAATGCTGGAAAGAAGATACATTGGTCTGCAGGTCCTCCCAAATTTTGCTTAGTTTAACTCCAGTTCTGATCTCCTCGCTTCCTCTCCTGGCAGGTGACATTATGTGACCACTGCAACCAATTAGCAGCCATTGATCTCCTGCAGCCTTGATGTTCCATCTGAGCTGGAAGGCCGGAAGAAGGCACCTATTATTTGCCATTGATTTTCTGGAGTAGTCCCCCTATGGAAGAGGAAGCGAGGAGACTGGCAAGGGACCCTGGCAGTGTTTCAGAAGAGTGGCTTGGGTCCAGTAGACGAGTTCCCTTCTGTCTTAAGATCATTTTGGGCACTCTTTTAATATAATATCTAGGGGACAACTACATTACTTTAGCCAGACTTACATGTTTTTTTGAAAGTTTGGGTTTTTGGGGGTTGGGGATTTTGGGAAAATTTCTTAGCAATGCGATGTCTGCATTGTTCAAACACAGACGATCAACACCAGATACTATCCCAACAATCATCTGCACACAAAGGTCCCATGTATGGCCACGCACGTTAGATAAACGTCGGCCAAACCTGCTGACAGCAGGAAAAAGAAGGATCAGGCTGTTGGATTTCAAAATGCCCAATCCTTTTTTTTCATAACTGCTGCAAGGGTCTCTGGCATTGAGCTATTCGCATCTTTCTACTGAAAGGGTGAAAATATGTAAGAGTGAATATTTTTGTCACAGCCTCTATTGTTATGCTGCAATAATGAGAATTCTGACAAAAAAAGCCATAAAAAATCTATTGTAAGTACACCTTTACTAGGTAGTATCTACAGTAATGTACTCAAGCTCCCATTGTGGGGCTGTCATAACATATGAAGACGTAGCAATGTTAAATATTGTTGTGGTTTGCTGTGCTAAGAGACAAAAAGCTGTTTCCTGTATATAAATCTGCTTTCTTTTCTTTTCCTTTTCAGAGGGCCTGGCAGTTGGAGTAGGCTTTGGTGCTATTGGGAAAACTGCATCAGCAACATTCGAGAGCGCAAGGTAACATTGTGGGCAAACATGTTACAATATATAGTGCCAGGTGAAGGTAGTCGACCAATCCACCGTTCCCTGGATGGGTATCTCCAAGGCACACCAAATACATCAGACACAACATGTATACAATTTAAAAAAATCTTACAATTTTCACACTGGCTACTAAGTTTAATATCTGACCCCTACTTCTTGTTCTTTACATGGACATTAGCAGCAGTAGTAGATGGACTCAGACCCTATTTGTTTGTATAGAAGCGTTTTCTGAGTATGCTTTCATCAAGACAAAGGTCGTTGTGTAGGTATGCGGGACAGTTGAAATGTGACCATGAGATATTCTGAATGGTGGATCCTATGTTATCAGTCATTCTGCAGGAGGTAGAAAAGGTGAGCTGTGACATTATTTATTGTGAATTGTGGATCCAGTGTTATCTACTGTGTATAGACGTGTCATCTGTCATAATCCTGTCTGTGATGATAATCAGACTGCTGAAAAGTCATTTGTACACAGGAAGTTAAGTTAGCTTTTATTTTACATGAGGGGGAGCAGGTGAGCTGCGACATCACTTATTGTGAATGGTGGATCCTGTATTAGCTACTATGTTATCAGTAACTGTACAGGAGGAGGTGAGCTGTGATGTCATCTATTGTGAATGGTGGATCCTGTGTTATCTACTGTATATAGAGGTGTTACCAGCCATTGTACAGGAGGAGGAGGTGAGCTGTGACATCACCTATTGTGAAACGTGGATCCTGTGATATCTACTGTACAGTGCCTACAAGTAGTATTCAACCCCCTGCAGATTTAGCAGGTTTAATAAGATGCAAATAAGTTAGAGCCTTCAAACTTCAAACAAGAGCAGGATTTATTAACAGATGCATAAATTTTACAAAACCAAAAAGTTATGTTGCTCAGTTAAATTTTTATAAATTTTAAACATAAAAGTGTGGGTCAATTATTATTCAACCCCTAGGTTTAATATTTTGTGGAATAACCTTTGTTTGCAATTACAGCTAATAATCGTCTTTTATAAGACCTGATCAGGCCGGCACAGGTCTCTGGAGTTATCTTGGCCCACTCCTCCATGCAGATCTTCTCCAAGTTATCTAGGTTCTTTGGGTGTCTCATGTGGACTTTAATCTTGAGCTCCTTCCACAAGTTTTCAATTGGGTTAAGGTCAGGAGACTGACTAGGCCACTGTAACACCTTGATTTTTTGCCTCTTGAACCAGGCCTTGGTTTTCTTGGCTGTGTGCTTTGGGTCGTTGTCTTGTTGGAAGATGAAATGACGACCCATCTTAAGATCCTTGATGGAGGAGCGGAGGTTCTTGGCCAAAATCTCCAGGTAGGCCGTGTTATCCATCTTCCCATGGATGCGGACCAGATGGCCAGGCCCCTTGGCTGAGAAACAGCCCCACAGCATGATGCTGCCACCACCATGCTTGACTGTAGGGATGGTATTCTTGGGGTCGTATGCAGTGCCATCCAGTCTCCAAACGTCACGTGTGTGGTTGGCACCAAAGATCTCGATCTTGGTCTCATCAGACCAGAGAACCTTGAACCAGTCAGTCTCAGAGTCCTCCAAGTGATCATGAGCAAACTGTAGACGAGCCTTGACATGATGCTTTGAAAGTAAAGGTACCTTACGGGCTCGTCTGGAACGGAGACCATTGCGGTGGAGTACGTTACTTATGGTATTGACTGAAACCAATGTCCCCACTGCCATGAGATCTTCCCGGAGCTCCTTCCTTGTTGTCCTTGGGTTAGTCTTGACTCTTCGGACAAGCCTGGCCTCGGCACGGGAGGAAACTTTCAAAGGCTGTCCAGGCCGTGGAGGGCTAACAGTAGTTCCATAAGCCTTCCACTTCCGGATGATGCTCCCAACAGTGGAGACAGGTAAGCCCAACTCCTTGGAAAGGGTTTTGTATCCCTTGCCAGCCTTGTGACCCTCCACGATCTTGTCTCTGGTGGCCTTGGAATGCTCCTTTGTCTTTCCCATGTTGACCAAGTATGAGTGCTGTTCACAAGTTTGGGGAGGGTCTTAAATAGTCAGAAAAGGCTGGAAAAAGAGATAATTAATCCAAACATGTGAAGCTCATTGTTCTTTGTGCCTGAACTACTTCTTAATACTTTAGGGGAACCAAACAGAATTCTGGTGGGTTGAGGGGTTGAATAATAAATGACCCTCTGAAAAGACGTTTCACAATTTAAAAAAAAAATAAACAAAGAAATAACATTCTTTTTTGCTGCAGTGCATTTCACACTTCCAGGCTGATCTACAGTCCAAATGTCACAATGCCAAGTTAATTCCAAATGTGTAAACCTGCTAAATCTGCAGGGGGTTGAATACTACTTGTAGGCACTGTATATAGAAGTGTTATCAATCATTGTACAGGAGGAGGAGGTGAGCTGTGACATCACCTATTGTGAATAGTGGATCCTGTGTTATCTGCTGTATATATGTGTTAGCAGTCATTGTACAGGAGAAGGAGGTGAGCTGTGACACCACCTATTGTGAATGGTGGATCCTGTGTTATCTACTGTATATAGAGGTGTATAAATAATTAGAACGGAGCCACATATAAGTCCTAAGATGGACAGAAAAAAACTCCCACATAATACATATATAATCCGAAAAAAGGAGTCACAAAACTGCCATTTAAGGTATTAAAAGGTAACAACATTTATTAATTAACATCACAATAAAATACTCAGATGAAATACAAAACTATCAGTCATAATAGGGTAACTATGTGAATAGCGGATACAGGTAACAGACACCATATAACACACTTAAGGTCAACGACTGGAGGTCACAGGTTCAACAAACAAAGTATATTATGAATGTTTACACATGGCTAGTCCCACTGAGGACCCTCTACCAATAGTAGGTTTATAGACATGTAAAGGACTGGATCTCACCCATTTCAGTCGTGGTGTGTATGTGGCAGCGCCAGCCCCTACGCGCGTTTCGCGTAGGCTTCTTCGGGGGGCTGTACAGCGTGTGCCACTGACTTAGTTTTTATAAGGCCACCGCACCTGAATAACGGGACTTAGTAAACGGCGCATGCGCCAATGACGCCAGCGCCGGAACTAGCATCACCACTCGGCTGTCCGGGCTGAGCGAGAAGCCAGGGAGCCATCACCATGGCAACCATGACTCATACGCCCGACCCAATGGGCGCCGGCGGCAATGCACCGTCACGCCTACGTCACAGTCATGCACACAAGTCCCGGAGAGGAAAACAATGAGAGCGAGTATAGGTATGTATAACGCAGTGTATAAAAATACATACGGTGAAGGTGCTAAAGTGCAGAGTGCTGTGCAGAATTATTATATACCACCATAACATATGAATACCTAATGTACAAATAATTATTAAACACAATATAATACATAAAACAGAGACGTAAATAACATCATCAAAGGTGATATCAGAAAGTCCATGGACATAATAAAGTTCTCCAAAAGTGTATTGTGGATATATGGATGGATACAGTTTCCACTTTCAGTCTCTCATATCATGATGCTGTGGACATCAATAACAATAGTATTCCCATCATGAATAACTAAAAATAAAATTACAAAAAACAACATATGAATAAAAACATAAACAGACACACGAAGACATTAAAATCTAAGTCCAGATACTTATGTATGAAAGGAAAGAGGCAAAGCTATTCTGCTCGTTAAGTCCAAAAGGAACCATTGTGTTTAGGACATTAATCCACCTGCATTCACGCTGAAATAGCAGGCGTTTCATATCTCCGCCTCTGATGCCAGTGTGGATCCTGTCAATGCACCACACTTTTAGATCATTAGGGTTGCATTTATGTTTTTCCCTAAAATGTCTCGGGAGTGTTTTTAAATTTCCAACGTCAGTCTTATCCCTTGCAGCTATGATCTCTCTCACGTGCTCCTGTGTTCTCACACGCAGCTCCCTAGATGTGAGCCCTATATAAATAAGGTCACACCTACATCTTGCATAGTATATAACAAATGTGCTCTTACAAGAGATAAACTCCTTGATTTTAAAGTCGTGTGACCCATCCGAGGATGTGAATGATGGCTCTTTGATGGTTTTTGCAAGCCATGCAATCCATGCAAGGGAAGAAACCAACCCTTGGTTTATTTACTCCAAAGTTTTCAGGGGGTCTCGCCACACAATGACTCTTGAAGAGTATATCACGCAGATTTTGGCTACGCCTAGCCGTCATCAGTGGATTTTTTGATAGATGCTGATTAAGAATTGGGTCCGTTTTCAGGACAGATCAGTGTTTTGACAGAATTGACCGTATTTCTTCCCAATTTGAATTAGAGGTGGTAATAAATCTAGTAACCCCTTGCTGTCCATTTTTGCCCATCTTTTTGTTTCCAGACACATGATAGTATTGGTCCTGGGATAATAAGGAGGTCCTATTAGTACGTTTGGCCCTCTTGTAGCCATTTTTGATACATCTCTTACTGTAGCCACATTCACTACATCTCTCCCCAAGGTCCACCTCCTGACGCTCAAAAGCCTCTTCAGAAGTACATATTCTCATCCGGAGAAATTGACCCACAGGGACAGCCCTGATGGTTGAACTCATGTGCACGGAAGATGCGTGAAGTAATGCGTTCACTGAGGTCTCTTTCCTATGTACATCCGTACCTAGTGAACCATCAGGCTGTACCTGTATTTTAAGGTCAAGGAAAGAAATTTCCTTAGGATGCCAAGAGTAGGTGAGTCTGATGTTGAAGTTGTTGCGGTTCAACCAGGATATAAATAAATCCTAATCATTGACCGATCCCTTCCAAATAAAAAAGATGTCATCTATGAAGCGGTACCAACCGAGAATTTGGGGGGCGGCATGTGCGTCATCTGGAAAAATTTCCCTCTCCCAAAATCCCAAAAATAAATTTGCATACGAGGGCGCACATGCCGCCCCCATCGCGGTCCCCCGCTTCTGCAGGAAAAATCGGTCTTTAACCCCTTTACCCCCAAGGGTGGTTTGCACGTTAATGACCGGGCCAATTTTTACAATTCTGACCACTGTCCCTTTATGAGGTTATAACTCTGGAACGCTTCAATGGATCCTGGTGATTCTGACATTGTTTTCTCGTGACATATTGTACTTCATGACAATGGTAAAAATTCTTTGATAGTACCTGCATTTATTTGTGAAAAAAACGGAAATTTGGCGAAAATTATGAAAATTTCGCAATTTTCCAACTTTGAATTTTTATGCAATTAAATCACAGAGATATGTCACACAAAATACTTAATAAGTAACATTTCCCACATGTCTACTTTACATCAGCACAATTTTGGAACCAAAATTTTTTTTTGTTAGGGAGTTATAAGGGTTAAAAGTTGACCAGCAATTTCTCATTTCTACAACACCATTTTATTTTAGGGACCACATCTCATTTGAAGTCATTTTGAGGGGTCTATATGATAGAAAATACCCAAGTGTGACACCATTCTAAAAACTACACCCCTCAAGGTGCTCAAAACCATATTCAAGAAGTTTATTAACCCTTCTGGTGCTTCACAGGAATTTTTTGAATGTTTAAATAAAAATGAACATTTAACTTTTTTTCACAAAAAATTTAATTCAGCTCCAATTTGTTTTATTTTACCAAGGGTAACAGGAGAAAATGGACCCCAAACATTGTTGTACAATTTGTCCTGAGTATGCCAATACCCCACATGTGGGGGTAAACCACTGTTTGGGCGCATGGCAGAGCTCGGAAGCGAAGGAGTGCCATTTGACTTTTCAATGCAAAATTGACTGGAATTGAGATGGGACGCCATGTTTCGTTTGGAGAGCCCCTGATGTGGCTAAACATTGAAACCCCCCACAAGTGACACCATTTTGGAAAGTAGACCCCCTAAGGAACTTATCTAGAGGTGTGGTGAGCACTTTGACCCACCAAGTGCTTCACAGAAGTTTATAATGTAGAACCGTAAAAATAAAAAATCATATTTTTTCACAAAAATTATCTTTTCGCCCCCAATTTTTTATTTTCCCAAGGGTAAGAGAAGAAATTGGACCACAAAAGTTGTTGTACAATTTGTCCTGAGTACGCTGATAGCCCATATGTGGGGGTAAACCACTGTTTGGGCGGATGGGAGAGCTCGGAAGGGAAGGAGCGCCGTTTGACTTTTCAATGCAAAATTGACAGGAATTGAGATGGGACGCCATGTTGCGTTTGAAGAGCCACTGATGTGCCTAAACATTGAAACCCCCCACAAGTGACACCATTTTGGAAAGTAGACCCCCTAAGGAACTTATCTAGAGGTGTGGTGAGCACTTTGACCCACCAAGTGCTTCACAGAAGTTTATAACGCAGAGCCGTAAAAATAAAACAAAATTTTTTTCCCACAAAAATTATTTTTTTAGCCCCCAGTTTTGTATTTTTCTGAGGGTAACAGGAGAAATTGGACCCCAAAATTTGTTGCCCAATTTGTCCTGAGTGCGATGATACACCATATGTGGGGGGAACCACTGTTTGGGCACATGGGAGGGCTCAGAAGGGAAGGAGTGCCATTTGAATGCAGACTTAGATGGAATGGTCTGCAGGTGTCACATTGCGTTTGCAGAGCCCCTAATGTACCTAAACAGTAGAAACCCCCCACAAGTGACACCATTTTGGAAAGTAGACCCCCTTAGGAACTTATCTAGATGTGTGCTGAGCACTTTGACCCACCAAGGGCTTCACAGAAGTTTATAATGGAGAGCCATAAAAATAAAACAAAAATTTTTTCCCACAAAAATTATTTTTTAGCCCCCAGTTTTGTATTTTCCCGAGGGTAACAGGAGAAATTCGACCCCACAATTTGTTGTCCAATTTGTCCTGAGTGCGCTGATACCCCATATGTGGGGGGGGAACCACTGTTTGGGCGCATGGGAGGGCTCGGAAGGGAAAGAGCTCCATTTGGAATGAGGACTTAGATGGAATGGTCTGCAGGTGTCACATTGCATTTGCAGAGCCCCTAATGTACCTAAACAGTAGAAACCTCCCACAAGTGACACCATTTTGGAAACTAGACCCCCTAAGGAACTCATCTAGATGTGTTGTGATAGCTTTGAACCCCCAAGTGTTTCACTACAGTTTGTAACGCAGAGCCGTGAAAATTTAAAAAAAAAAATCTTTCCCCCCAAAATTATTTTTTAGCCCCCAGTTTTGTATTTTCCCGAGGGTAAGAGGAGAAATTCTACCCCAAAAGTTGTTGTCCAATTTGTCCTGAGTACGCTGATACCCCGTATGTTGGGGGAAACCACCGTTTGAGCGCATGGCAGAGCTCGGAAGGGAAGGAGCGCCATTTGGAATGCAGACTTAGATGGAATGGTCTGCAGACGTCACATTGCATTTGCAGAACCCCTAATGTACCTAAACAGTAGAAACCCCCCACAAGTGACCCCATATTGGAAACTAGACCCCCCAGGGAACTAATCTAGATGTGTTGTGAGAACTTTGAACCCCCAAGTGTTTCACTACAGTTTATAACGCAGAGCCGTGAAAATAAAAAATCTTTTTTTTCCCACAAAAAATATGTTTTAGCCCCGAGTTTTGTATTTTCCCAAGGGTAACAGGAGAAATTGGACCCCAAAAGTTGTTGTCCTATTTGTCCTGAGTACGCTGATACCCCATATTTTGGGGTAAACCCCTGTTTGGGCACACGGGAGAGCTCGGAAGGGAAGAAGCACTGTTTTACTTTTTCAACGCAGAATTGGCTGGAATTGAGATCGGACGCCATGTCGCATTTGGAGAGCCCCTGATGTGCCTAAACAGTGGAAACCCCACAATTATAACTGAAACCCTAATCCAAACACACCCCTAACCCTAATCCCAACAGTAACCCTAACCACACCTCTAACCCAGACACACCCCTAACCCTAATCCCAACCCTATTCCCAACCGTAAATGTAATCTAAATCCTAACTGTAACTTTAGCCCCAACCCAAACTGTAGCCCTAGCCCTAGCCCTAATCCTA
The DNA here is from genome assembly GCF_032444005.1 of Ranitomeya imitator. NCBI lineage: Eukaryota > Metazoa > Chordata > Amphibia > Anura > Dendrobatidae > Ranitomeya > Ranitomeya imitator. The sequence continues at coordinate 411,827,690 of NC_091283.1, read as the reverse complement.
ACCCTAGCCCTAACCCTAGCCCTAACCCTAGCCCTAACCCTAGCCCTAACTCTAGCCCTAACCCTAGCCCTAACCCTAACCCTAGCCCTAGCCCTAACCCTAACCCTAGCCCTAACCCTAGCCCTAACTCTAACCCTAGCCCTAATGGGAAAATGGAAATAAATACATTTTTTTAATTTTTCCCTAACTAAGGGGGTGATGAAGGGGGGTTTGATTTACTTTTATAGCGGGTTTTTTAGCGGATTTTTATGATTGGCAGCCGTCACACACTGAAAGACGCTTTTCATTGCAAAAAATATTTTTTGCGTTACCACATTTTGAGAGCTATAATTTTTCTATATTTTGGTCCACAGAGTCATGTGAGGTCTTGTTTTTTGCGTGACGAGTTGACGTTTTTATTGGTAACATTTTCGGGCATGTGACATTTTTTGATCGCTTTGTATTCCGATTTTTGTGAGGCAGAATGACCAAAAACAAGCTATTCATGAATTTCTTTTGGGGGAGGCGTTTATACCGTTCCGCGTTTGGTAAAATTGATAAAGCAGTTTTATTCTTCGGGTCAGTACGATTACAGCGACACCTCATTTATATCATTTTTTTATGTTTTGGCGCTTTTATACGATAAAAACTATTTTATAGAAAAAAATAATTATTTTGGCATCGCTTTATTCTCAGGACTATAACTTTTTTATTTTTTTGCTGATGATGCTGTATGGCGGCTCGTTTTTTGCGGGACAAGATGACGTTTTCAGGGGTACCATGGTTATTTATATCTGTCTTTTTGATCGCGTGTTATTCCACTTTTTGTACGGCGGTATGATAATAAAGCGTTGTTTTTTGCCTCGTTTTTTTTTTTTTTTCTTACGGTGTTTACTGAAGGGGTTAACTAGTGGGCCAGGTTTATAGGTCGGGCCGTTACGGACGCGGCGATACTAAATATGTGTACTTTTATTGTTTGTTTTTTTTTTATTTAGATAAAGAAATGTATTTATGGGAATAATATTTTTTTTTTTTTAATTATTTTGGAATATTTTTTTTTATTTTTTTTTACACATTTGAAATTTTTTTTTTTAACTTTTTTACTTTTTCCCAGGGGGGACATCACAGATCGGTGATCTGACAGTTTGCACAGCACTCTGTCAGATCACCGATCTGAGAGCAGTGCAGGCTGCTTCACAGTGCCTGCTCTGAGCAGGTTCTGTGAAGCCACCTCCCTCCCTGCAGGACCCGGATCCGCGGCCATCTTGGATCCGGGGCTCGAGCAGGGAGGGAGGTAAGACCCTCGCAGCAACGCGATCACATCACGTTGCTGCGGGGGGCTCAGGGAAGCCCGCAGGGAGCCCCCTCCCTGCGCGGTGCTTCCCTGCACCGCCGGCACATCGCGATCATCTTTGATCGCGGTGTGCCAGGGGTTAATGTGCCGGGGGCGGTCCGTGACCGCTCCTGGCACATAGTGTCGGATGTCAGCTGCGATAGGCAGCTGACACCTGGCCGCGATCGGCGGCGCTCCCCCCGTGAGCGCCGCCGATCGCGCTGGACGTACTATCCCATCCATGGTCATAGGGGCCCACCCCACATGGACGGGATAGTACGTCCGATGTCAGAAAGGGGTTAAACGTAAAAAAATTGTGTTCCAGGATGAACCGCAACAAATCCAACACCAGATCTCTGACATCCGGATCTAAATTGCTCGACTCCAGAAAAAAGCCTGCAGCCCTCATGCCATCCTCGTGATCGATACATGTGTACAATGTTTCCTCGTCGACCGTCACGAGGAGCATGTCAGGCTCAATGTGCAGGCCATCCAGACGTTTCAGGACGTCCGTAGTGTCCCTGACATAGGAGGGCAACGTCTCTACCTGTGATCTTAGATAGTAATCAATATATTTACACAGTGGTTCGTTAAGCCCTCCTATGCCAGAGACAATCGGACACCCTGGAGGGTTCTGAGCATCTTTGTGGACCTTGGGGAGAAGATAGAAAGTGGGTTCACGTGGAAATTCTACAGTCAAGCCATCCCGTAGCTTTTTAGTAATGACCCCTCTTTCAAATGCCATTTCCAAAATATTACACATCTGTGCCTGGAAATTTTTAATTGGGTTCTCCTTCAACATAATATAGGTTTCCTTGTCCCTCAACTGTCTAAAGACCTCCCTCATATTTCTCAACCGGCCAGACTACCACATTTCCCCCCTTGTCTGCCGATTTGATAACCACGTCACTCCTAGTTCGTAACTGTACAAGAGCCTGTTTTTGGTTATGAGTAAGATTATTATCTCTCTTAATTCCACTTAATTTTTTCAAATCCTTCGTTACCAATTTGGTGAATATATCCACCTGTGGTACCAGTGACAAGGGAGGAAATGTGGCAGATCTGGGGGCGATAGGCGGAGGAGAAATACCTGAAAGTTCCGGAAGTGCCTCGGCCACTAATTCCTCCAAGATGTGGAGAGTCTCTTGTTCAGTTATCGGAGTTGAATCTGAGGAAGACCCATGCTTAGAATGTAAACGTTTAAGTACCAACTTCCTTGAAAATAAATTAAGGTCTTTTAAGACTGTAAAAAAATCAAAATAGTTAGTAGGTACAAAGGAGAGTCCCAATTGCAAGATAGAAATTTGATCTGCGGTCAACGGTTGAGCTGAAAGGTTTATTACCTCAAGATTATTAGTTTTCGCCTTCTTCTCCCTCTGTGGGGAGTTAAAGGCTTTTCGTTTGCTATATATTTTTCCACTTCTCAGCCTGTTCTCTCTTGGAGGATCCCTCCTCTCCACTGAGGGTCTCCCTGTCTGCATCTGCAGATTTGATGTAGTTTCTGTGCAGTTTCTGTGCAGTTTCTATGCAGTTTCTGGGAAATTTCTGTGCAGTACAATGTAAATCAATGTGAAAAAAAAAGCTGTGCACATGGTGCAGAAAAATCTGGTGCAGAAACGCTGCAGAACTGCACAAAAGAAGTGACGTGCACTTCTTTGAAATCTGCAGTGTTTCTGCGCAGATTTTTCTGCACCATGTGCACAGCTTTTTTTTTTCCACATTGATTTACATTGTACTGTAAATCACAGTGCAGTTCTGCAGCAGAAAAATCTGCTGCAGCTCTGCACCAATTCTGCACTAAATCTGTATCGTGTGCACATACCCTTACATTGAGGCTGTGTGCACACGCTGCGGATTTTGCTGCGGATCTGCTGCGGATCCGCAGCAGTTTTCCCAAAGTTTACAGTACAATGTAAACCTATGGGAAAAAAAAAAACGCTGTGCACATGCTGCGGAAAAAGCCGCGCGGAAACGCTGCGGATTATTTTCCACAGCATGTCAATTGTTTGTGCGGATTTCGCAGCGGGTTTCAACCAGCACCAATAGGAAAGTGCTGGTGAAAACCCGCAGAAGAATCCGCAGAACAAACCGCAAGAAAATCCACAGTGAAAACCGCAGTGGTTTTGCACTGCGGATTTTCCAAATCCGCTGCGGAAAAATCCGCAGGAAAATCTGCAGCGTGGGCACATACCCTAAGGCTTTGCTCACAAGCAAAATTCTTGTTGCATTTTTTTTAGCTGCCAAAAACCTTCTCACATGGCAGTAAAAACGCTGCATTCAAAACACCTATTTTGCGACATTTTGTCTCTTTTTTTGGGTGCAGAGAATGTGTGCTGTGTGTTCAGTACATATGTAATAAAATTAGTTTTAGTCACCAAAAAGCTGCAGAAACGCTTGTGTTTTTTTTTTTCATTTTCCTATTGCTTTCTATGGATGAAAAAACACTGCAAGAACGCTGGAATAAATTACATGCTGCAGATTTAAAAAAAAATGTGTGTGCATGAGATTTCTGAAATCTTTTAGCTTTTTACTGGTACTGTAAAATCGCCTTAGGGCTACATTCAAACGTTGAGTATTTGGTGTGTATTTTATGTTGCAGCATTTCTGAACCTATTATATATATTCGGATACTTACATTTTTTGCATGCGTTTTTATCACGCTTTTGACGCTGCACTTTTTGTCTCTTTTTGGAGTGTTATGTTATAATTAAATCTGCTTTTCTTTTGATTCTTTCTAGTATTTGTTTCTGAGAAATCCTTATTGATAGGCATGTGTGGATTACACGCGTTTACTTGTGGATTTTCTGTATTTAATGCAAATCTTTGCAGAAAATCCGCACATGAAACCTGCAAAAGGAATTGACATGCTGCAGATGTGAAACGTGCACCAGAGGACAGTTTACGCTGTGTAATAAAAAAAAATAAAAAAAAGCACAGCAGGCATGAGATTTCTATAAATCCCATCCACTTTGCAGGAACTGTAAGACGCTGTGTTTTTGACACAGCAAAAATATGCAGCACCTAAAAATCATTATCTGAACACAGCTTAAGGCCGGTTTCACACGTCAGTGGCTCCGGTACGTGAGGTGACAGTTTCCTCACGTACCGGAGCCACTGACACACGTAGACACATTGAAATCAATGCATCTGTGCAGATGTCATTGATTTTTTGCGGACCGTGTCTCCGTGTGCCAAACACGGAGACATGTCAGTGTTCGTGGGAGCGCACGTATTACACGTCCGTGTAAAGCACGTACCGCACACGGACGTTGTCCGTGTGCAGTCCGTGTGCCGTGCAGGAGACAGCGCTACAGTAAGCGCTGTCCCCCCCACTGGTGCTGAAGCCGCGATCCATATCTTCCCTGCAGCAGCATTTGCTGTGGAGAAGATATGAATAAGTGTGTTTAAAATAAAGATCTATGTGCCCGCACGAACTCGTCCATCAGTCGTCAGTCAACTGCGTAATTGTCCTGACGAATAGAGGTGGTGTTGTTTTCCAGACAAATTGGTGGCAGCGGTGGGATCTGCGTGATTCCCCGTACTGTTTTCCCTGACATTAAACAATACAATGATTTCTCACTCAGTGTTGCAGTGGCTATTCTGGATAACCAGGGAGTTTGCAGCCATTATGGTATAAAACTTAACAAGGATGGGGCTGTAGCAATTTCATGAGTGTTCTGATGTCTCCGAGTATTCTGGTCACTGGGGACCATAGAACAGACATTCAGACCCTCCTTCTGCCCTCTGTGCCCACCCCGCCTCATCCCCCAGTAGGGTATCCATTACCCCAGTGTGTAGGCTGCCGGCTGTACAGGTTGTCCCATGTCGGAGTTCCCTCTGCAGAACAGGTGGGATGTATGGAACAGCTGGGCTCGGATCCAGTTACCTCGTCTCATATTGCAGCCATATGTGCATCTTAACCCCTGTGCTGCTGGGACCAGATCTGCAGCCTCAAGGTGGTAGTTTTTACCCTATCCCTTGTAGGAGTGGGACCAGCGGTGTGTAATAAAGCTATAAAGTACAGTAATAATACCTACCGACTATTCTCTAATATTCACAACCTTATGACTTTAGGTTATATGTGCAGTCTGAACTGCAACCTGGGGGCCTATAAAATCATGGTATGTAACGCTGTAATAAAAAAGAAACAAAATACATACATGATACTAAACGTACTTATAATACATATAATCTATCTATAATAAATATATATAATGTATCTGTATGTAGTATACGCAGTCAGCACCGCATGGTACCCAAGATGCTCATTTCCCTGCACACAGCAGGACAGGAGACAGAAGAGCTTGGATTTGTGTATCTCTGCTGCCACCAGGTGTTGTGTGTGGTTACTGCAGCCTGGCCATTTCCAGATTCCATCACCACACTTATACACCTTCCGATGGTCAAATGATGGAAGGGCAGAGCTTCCATCTTACATATTGACTGGCATCTGCTTGCCATGCACCTCATGTCACCAGTCTGACAACAACTCCCATCATGTCAAATATTTGCAAATTCACCACAAGATCCTGTATGTGTACAGTAGTGTCCTAGAAGTGAAGAGTAAATGATGGCACTGTGGTCTAGCTTCTACCCCACACCCCAATGTTTTGCTTTATTGTGGAAACATTTTTTTGGAGGGGGCTGAGGTGAATAATTTTTTAAACATCTACAGAAAATCTGCAAAGTAAGGAGGGTAATATATTAAAAAGGTTATCTCATTACATGTGCAGATGTAAGCTTTTTTTTACCAGGGAATTCAGACTTAAAGGACTTGTTCATTGGATAGGTGACAACTTGCTGATTGGTGGATGACCCGCATCAATCAGCAGAACAGGGAATTTTTATCCCCAATGGGAAACTTTTAACGCCATTATATAATAGCGCAGCAGGTCGGACGCACGACCGCCTCTCCATTCATTCTCTAGGGGGCTGATGGAAAATGCCAAGAGCACCTGCAGCCCAATAGGGAATGAATGAAGCACAGGTCGCACATGCACATGGCTGCTCGATTCCAATAGGGATAAATGTGGTCCATCCGGCCGATCGGTATGAATCTCAGCAGGCGGGCACCCACCTATCGACAAGTTATCACCTACCCAATGGATAACTTGTGTTCACCAGACAATCCTTATGAAGGGGTTTTCCAAAATTCTTATTTCTGTACTCCCTAGGCTGTAAAAAATGAAAAATAAACTGAATGTTCCCTCCCATCACTGCTCCTGACATTGCTTCACTGGTGCTCTCACGCCTACAATGCATGCGACCGCTGCAGCAAATCTCTGGGCTCAGTGATCCTGTGCCAACTACCTCCACATCACCACTGAGCCCAAAAAGAGGCAGCGGTCACCTGCATTGTAATTGTGACGCCATTGCTGCAGCCGATCAGCAAAGACCAGGGGAGAAGAATCAGCGAAGAAGAATTGCTGACTTGGATTGTTGCTGCTTATCCATTTGTTTGCATATTAAAAATAAAAAAATATATAAGTATTATTAAAAGTGGAAAGTGGGGTGTGATTAAAATAAAGAAATACAAAATAATCATATTTGATAAAGTCACATCCATATAAGTCTTATCTCCGTCCTAATCCTGTCCTTTAGGGCTTCAGACAGATGCCCCGACAGCCACAAGCGTGTGGCTCAAATGTAATGTTACCAGCCTAGGAGTATCTCCAACTCTTGTTGGAGCTCCACAGCATGTCCACACTACAGGAAAATGATGACAGCGAGACACCAGTGATCACTAGTATCGGGAAGTCTCTTACACTTGGGATTATAACTTTCTGCAATTCTGTAACTTTATCACCAAAGTTTTGCCAGAAAATGGTCATGAATTTTTTACCTTTTTTTTAAAAAGTGAAAGGGGCGAGGTGTTCCTATACTTACAATAGGAGTTGGCTTGCATTATAGTGTAGACTTTCTGGCACACAACAATGAAAGATCCGCCAAATGTATTAAAAGGTGTGCGCTCTATGAAAATCTAGCACTCCTCACAATTGAGGGTTTGCTACAATTGTATCCAGTCTAGACAACTCACTGCGTCCTGCTGTCAGGATCATTTGATACATGGTATATAGACAGTATACAATCATGTCTGGACAGGTGCAAGTTTTATTATGGGAGAGAAACAGCCCGACTATGCTGCTCGTGGACCAGGAAAGTTTGTGCACCCAGGCTCTGGAAGCTACGGCTCAGGACTGTTCTATTTCATCATTTCGTCATGACTAGCAGCCGTCCTTGGTCACATAGTTGTATGAGCCTCATACATAAAGCGAGCGTCCGGTGGGACACTGGAAGCCTCTGTTCTGCTCCATAAGAAAGAAGTCTTTGTGGCGACAAGGCTTTAAATCCAGTCACCAGAGGCTCTTCGTGCCAAACCAGGGGGGCAGGAATCTGACTACCAGCACATTCTTGTACTCTTCAGTAATGGGAAAGGGATATTAATGTAACCCATTCCTGGCCACAGAGGTGTCTCTTCCATACGATGTCTGTATATGAATGACAGCGCTGGGTAGTGGAGTCGGATCCCCACTCCCAGTCCCTGAACACTAGCTTCAAAAGGAGCACTGTGCCTCCATATACAACGTATGTCAGGTCTGAGAAGTGTCAGTAACCCGGCTGTGCTCCTGTTAATGGTTAATCCTCCACATAACACATAGGCCGCTCTATACACAGGTCCCATTGTCAGGGTGGATGCGCTTTTATATAGAAGGCAGACGGCATCTCATTGGGTTTTGTGCAAGTCCACAGTTTTAGGAGCAGGTGTCCTCTAGACATCTGCTCTATATTCATTACACCCCAAAATTACGGATCCTTAAATGGTGACATTGTGGGGTTTGTTTTTATGTGCATGAAAAAAATTCAGTAATGGACTTTTCTACTCTACAAAGCTGCTTTTTGAGATGACTATGGTTTTACGGCTCATACACACGGGAGCTTTTTCCGTGCGAGTGCTATTTGTGGTTTTCCCGGATAGCACGCGTACCTGTGAATAGCCCCATAGTGCAGAATCGTGTAGACATGTCCAATGTTGATCCAGCTGTTGGATCAAATCTGAAAAGGAAAGTCTATGGCTTTGTCTAAAATTTGAACAGCTATCCAATTTTTTCACTGACTGATGAGAAAAAAAGAAAAACATGTTATATTTTCCTATTGGAGAAAAACTGATGAAGCTCTGATGACACTTTGATGAAATTCTGATCATAAACACTGGTACGAAAAAAATCACTGACACAGAATATTTAATAGGGAAAAATGCAAAGTACTACATCTGGGCAATAAAAATGAAAAAAGCATATACAGAATGGGAGGAATAGGGCTAAGCAACAGCACATGTGAAAAAGACTTGGGTATACTAATAGATCATAAACTGAACATGAGTCAACAGTGTGATACAGCAGCAAAAAAGGCAAATGCAATTCTGGGATGTATTAACAGAAGCATACAGTCTAGGTCACGTGAAGTCATTATTGGCCTCTACTCCTTTTTGGTCAGACCTCATCTGGAATACTGTGTCCAGTTTTCTGCACCACATTTAAAAAAAAGACATCAACAAACTGGAGCAAGTTCAGAGAAGAGCGACCAGAATGGTGACTGGTCTGCAAACCATGTCCTATGAGGAACGGTTACAGGATTTGGGAATGTTTAGCTTGCAAAAGAGAAGACTGAGAGGAGACTTAATAGCTGTCTACAAATATCTCAAGTGCTGTCACATTGTAGAAGGATCATCCTTATTCTCATTTGGACAAGGAAAGACTAGAAGCAATGGGATGAAACTGAATGGGAAGAGACACATTAGATATTAGAAAAAACTTTTTGACAGTTAGGGTGATCAATGAGTGGAACAGGCTGCCACGAGAGGTGGTGAGTTCTCCTTCAATGGAAGTCTTCAAACAGTGGCTGGACAGACATCTGTCTGGGATCATTGAATCCTGCTTTGAGCAGGGGGTTGGACCAGATGACCCAGGAGGTCCCTTCCAACTCTAACATTCTATGATTCTATGCGCATGAGCTCTTGGCGTAAAGACTCTGTCGAAGGACTCATCTGCTTCAATGTTTTTGTGACACTCTGACCCTCAAGCACGTCATGTTTTCAGGGCTTCACAAATCAGAAAATGTCACTAATTGTCAGTAAATCCGAAATTGCTACGCACACTTTCCAAACCTGTTGGGGATAGTTGAGGACTGGCGATGAGAATCTCTTTAAACATCTCCTTGTCCATATGCTTTATATTTAGGACCCCCCATACACATTGTATTTACCCTGCTGCACATGAGAAACTGGCCAGCTAATTCCCTTTGGTTACTTAGATGAGAAATCTTTTGTCCATGTGAGCTTACCATCTAGAAGCAGGGAGTGGTTATTACTGCGGTCACTTCAGTAAAAGAACATGCACTGCGGAGAATGGTGGTCTTCTTACTGCAGGATATGTGGGATGCATTTGACCCTAGAGCTCTGGAATAATTCATCTTTACCCTTTTACAGTCATTTTTTGCTCAAGATTTTTTTTTTGGCCACATTCAGTCCAGATTGTGCATCATCTCAGGCTGTGGACCTTCATAGAACGTCCAGGATTAGGTTGGCAGCAGACTGTGAAGATGGCGTCACTTTCTGCCGTGCAGCGTTTCCTTGTGTGCTCTATAGTGTTTATGTCTCGAGATAAAATGAGTTATTAGTAAATTCTCTCAGTCCAGAAATCCCACATGGAAAATGTTACTTTGTGAGTCGGCCGCTGCCGGTCCTGCAGGATGTGGCTGGGCAGTGACGGACTGAATAGAGGTCATTGTGCCCTGTGGCTGTGATTTCTTTCTGGTCCCTCAGCACATCCTTTGCAGAACCCATTCTGTGTATTGTCTGCGCTTAACCTGGTTTTGGACCTGCTTATGAAAAGCATCTGATTTTCATTTAGAAAAAAACAGACCATTAACCTCTGTGTGTCATACATACATTTGTTCGTTTTTACATCCATATGGCATCCATTTTTATACATCAGCAGTTAATAAATTTTACAAGACCAAAGAGTTTTCTATGGTAATAATTACAATGTACCTGTAAATATCAGATGATCTGTATGGGATCTAGTTTTTTGTTTTTGGGCACTCATAGACTTGAATAGGCGAGTTTCATCCAAAATAAGGAAGAAACTAAGGCATGTTATGTATTTTTTTCACACATTTACACTCTGCCCATGTGTAATATTGAGAAATATTGGTCCATCGAAAAGCACACATACGTATAATGCTTTCATCTGAACAAGCCCTGTACCAAATGGCACCAATGGTGGGAGAACCACTTGTTGGAGACCCCTAATTTGGCATAGGTGATGGACTGCTGCAGTGATCCCAAGGAATGGCAATATGTGTTGGTAAAATTATATCTTTGGCAGAAGTCATCAAAGCAAGTTAACAACTCTCGGGTCCATTCATGTCAGGCAAATAATACAGCATGAGAAAAGTCTTGGATATGAGAGTGGGAGGTTTATATCAACAGTAGAAGGGAGAGATCAGGTAGGGGGATGGACAGATGAGGGAGGTGATATTGTGAGGTGCAACACTGTGGAAAGGGTAGGGTGGTAGACAGAGATGAAGGAGGAGATATAGGGCAGTGCTGCACTGTGGAAATCTTTGTGGTTGTGTGTGATATGTTTACAGTGGATTGCAAAATTATTCACCCCCTTAGTATTTTTTGTGTTTTGCTACCTCACAACCTGGAATTTCACGGTGTTTTTTTGAGGGTTTGCATCATTTCATGTAAAGAACAAGTGTACAACTGTAAACATTTGGTTTTCTTTTTATTGTGAAGCACACAACAAATAGGACAAAATACCTGAAAACTTCAGTGTGCATAACGATTCACCTCCTTAAAGTCAGTATTTTGTAGAGCCATGCGAGTGTTGTTTTAGCAGTATGCTTTTGGGTCATTGTCTTGTTGGAAGGTGAACCTCTGTCCCAGACTGAAACAGATTTTTCAGTCTGGGACAGTGTTTCACTGACAGACTGAATATAAAGATAGTAAAGATAGTGCAGATGCATCACACACAAGTCGGAATACAAAAATATTTAAACAAAGGTTGCAATGTAGCATAATAAGTAAAAAGCCAATGAGGATGAATACATCTGCAAGCCACTGCATATTGTATGGTAGCATATGGACAACCATTGCAATGGCTGGCAGTGGAGGCATCGGTGTAGCAGCTGGACAGAAATATGAACCTGGCTGCTGCATTCATAATAGATTGGAGAGGGGTACAGTGAGTAGTGAGTCAAAATAATAAAGAGTCAGTGAGATAGTCTTAGTCTAATTATCAATCTGCACAGAAATATATTTCTAGTGAAAACCACTTCAGGAAATGCTCTTAATCTGGGGAATATTTTGAGGAGTTTTTCATTTTCACAAGAGGGTTTGAAAAGTTTTTCAAGCATTTTTGCACAGATCTTTTTTCCTGAAGCTAATTTTTTCTTTTACAACCTTTTGATTGGACAGTACCTAGTCTGAAGACGCTTCAAAGAAGTGAAATTACCTTTCTTTTCTCCCATCAGGCATTTCTTAAAACCTGAAATGGAAGAAAAGTGCTCAAAACACTGTGCAGTGTGACCAGCAAACTCATCGTACAATAGATGGGAATAGGAAGAGTCTTTTAAGCTTTTATTGAGTGATTTTTTTTTCCGCTCCCAAATATTCTGCTAAAAGGCGCCGTGTGAACATACAATTCAGGGATCTGCAGAAGTAGTTTTTGATGCTGGTATACCCACATTGTTTTTCAAGCAGAAGGTGCTTCAGGGAAATGCTGTTGGTGTCTGCTCTGACATCTCCTTGGACGCATTTTGTGGTAAATTTACTGCCAATATTTTGTTTTTAAATTCCATATATAACGTAGTGATGGTTTTGAAGCCCCCAAAAAAATGGTCCGATCACTTCTTTTGGCATCGTCATGGCTTTTTGAGTCCTGAAGAAGTTAAAAGACGGAATATGTCTTGATATTGTTGTACATATGGTAATTCTTTTTTTATGCATTTTACCGCTTTTTCAGGTGGCTTCAAGGCAGAAGCCGCCTGAAAAATACATCATGTGCACATATACCCTAAGCATTTTGGCCAATTCCATAAGTAGGAAATGACATGAGTATTTGAAGATAAGCCATCGAACATTACTTTTAGATTATGGGCGTTCTACTCTGTGGTTATGGTTGTGTTTGATACAGATTAGGAATGAACACGAAGCTTTAGGCTATGTGCACACGTCCGGAATTTCCACGGCAATTCCGCAACTGTGCCGCAGGTAAAACGCATGCGGAATTGCCATGCGTTTTCCCGCTAAACACTAGCGTTTTACAAGCGTAATTAGCTTGCAGAATGCTAGCGTTTTCCAAGCGATCTGTAGCATCGCTTGGAAAACTGATTGACAGGTTGGTCACACTTGTCAAACATAGTGTTTGACAAGTGTGACTAACTTTTCACAATTGTTGCTTCCTATGCAGCATCAATAGTAAAAAGATAATGTTAAAAATAATTAAAAAAATAATCGTGATATCCTCACCTTCCGGCGTCCCTCACCGCATTCCCGCTCCTCGCGATGCTCCTGTTCCCAGTAATGCCTCTCGGCAAGTACCCCAGATGACGTAGCGGTCTCGCGAGACTGTTACGTCATCACAGGTCATTGCCGCAAAGCATCCCTAGGAACGGAAGCATTGCAAGGAGCGCGAACGCTGCAAGGGATGCCGGAAGTTGAGAATATCACGATTTTTTATTTTAATACTTTATTTTTTTTTAACAATTATATGGTACCAACTGCACATGATCCGCTAACTTCTCACATGGTGGGCATAGCCACATGCGGAAAGTAAGCGGATCAATGCATTCCTATGTGTGCAAATCCCTGAGATTCCGCACAAAGAATGAACATGCTGCGTTTTTTTCCGGAATGCGATTCCGCCGCGGAAAAAAATGCAACATGTGCACAAAAATTGCGGATTGCATTCTAAGAGGATGCTTAATGTATGCGTTTTTTTGTGTGGTTTTATTGCGATTTTATAGCGGAAAAAAACGCGAAAAATCCTGAACGTGTGCCCACAGCCTTAAAGTAGTAAAATTTGATGTCTGTGCAATTATTTAGTGGACGTCTTTGATTACCAGGTAATATGTAGATATTCTTGTGACCTCCTCCCGCTCTACACCTGCTCTCCTTCTGTAGATATATTCGTCCCCTGATCTGCGCTCACACTCGCTCCACTAACAATACGGTCCTATGTGCCAGGAAATCCAGATGTTATAGTAACCATTTGCCCTGAGTATCCAACCTCAGGCTTCCTGTGGCAGGAGGTGGCACTGGGAGCAGCAGGGTGAGACTCAGTGCATGTTGTGTTAGTTCAGGTGATGGGAGCCGGGCCGGCCTCTGAGAGAAAGATGGCGGAGCGGAACCCGCGTGTTATTTCAGATGTGAGAGAAAAGGAGGGATATTTAGATTCCTCCGTGGTCTGGATCCTGCCTGGAAGAACAGGCTCATTGTGAACGAAGCCAGGAGCGAAAGCTCTGTGACTCGGAGCTGTAATCAGCTGCACTTTGGGTAACAGGACCATATAATTAACCCCTTTGATGGGCGGAGGCCATTGTGGAAGTGCGGTTCCCTGAGGTTATTTCCACTGCACTTTGAGTGACTCTGTCAGCTGTGGTGAGCGCTGGCCTGCAAATGGCCTCATCTGTTCATTTTCATTTTACATTGCCCGGTTTTTGTTTTTTTCCAACTAATTGTTTTTGCAGTAGCACAACCTAAGAATTTGGACAAGGCACAAATATCCCTTTCTAGCAACTTCTGTCAAGATAGATATTAGTAGATTGTCTTAGAAAGAATCTAGTGCGCACTACATCTCTAACGTCCCATCTCAGGTGTCAGAGGGTGCAGTCTCCAGGTAATGGGAGGTGTCTCCATGCACCATAAATACACTGCAGATGCCAAAATGTAGGCCTGGCTTACGTGATACAGCGAAACTCACCTGGAGACGTGCGAAGGAGAGAGTACGAAAGGAGGTGATGTCAGTTAGCACGTCCTCCGCATCGGGGTCACCCTGAGGAGAAGCTTTGTCTGCAGGGATCATCACACTAACACTACATGTAGAGAATTCAAATAATGACGTGATCTAGCGTATGAGATTGTGCCAGATGCTATATGTGACAGGTCGTGTACATCATTAGATTGTATTATTATTATTTTTTAGGAATTTAGCTGTGGGAATAGGGATACAGAATTTCCCAGAAGGCCTTGCAGTCAGCCTTCCGCTCCGAGGGGCAGGAGTGTCTACATGGAAGGCATTTTGGTAAGTTCACATATATTTTTGCTTCATCAGATCTATCGTAATCTACAGTCAAGTGTCAAATTCAGAACACTTAAACAATGGCAAAACACACCCCAAAACCCACACTTTTGGGCATTAATTTCCTAAAACCCTGCTCTTTTTGCAATTTGGTAAGCAAGATTGTTCAGGCAAAATGAAGATTGTTACCAAGTTAGTTCACAATAAATATAACACTACTGTGCAAAGGTTTTAGGCAAGTGAGGAAAAAATGCTCAAACTATGAATTATTAAAATTATAGAAGTGGTAATAGTTTATTTTTATCAACAAATAAAAGGGAAATCATATCAATATTTGGTGACCGCCCCTTGCATTCATCAATTCTTCTAGAGACACTTGCACACAGTTTTTGAAGGAACTCTGCAAGAAGATTGTTCTGTTACGATGGGCGCCATTGCAGCATTGCCTGTCCCTCCTCTCAACTGCTAAACGCCGTCCTCACGCTGTGATTGATGTGGATGACATGTTCTGCATCACCCAGATAGCCGAATGAAATCTTGTGCCTGCGCAGGGACATCACCACCTCACACAGGCGCACTTTGCTGTGCCTACTAAGGGCAGAGCCTAAAACCGCATGTGGCAGCACACATCTTTCCAGTTCATGCTTACCGGAACCATTTTTCACAAGTTTTGTTCTCAGCTGCCTGAATAGAGTTTAATTCCGGTGGCAGGGAAAAAAAACAACATGGGTGAAATGGTTTTGGTAAGCAGGAGTTAGAAAGACGTGATGGCGCATGCGCAGTTAGGTTTTAGGCTGGATGCGTCATCCACATTAATCACAGCGGGAAGACCGTATTTAGCAGGGGAGAGGAGAGACAGGTGCCGCTGCAGTGATGCTCATCAGACCGGACCGTCAAATTTGCATACTTCGCTGGGGCACTTCAAATGGTCTTTTGGGGAACATAAAGGGGAGTTAGGACATAATATACAACTTTCTGGAATGCAGCACAGGCACTGAGGAAAGTGGTGGTATTGGTTCATACATGGAAAAACTGGTGACTGGGGTCATTTAGGCTAGGTTCAGATTGCGTTAGTGCAATCTGTTTAGCGCCTAGCGCTAGCGGATTGCGCTAACGCAATGTGATATAAAGGGGTCGCGTTAAACGTCCCCGCTCTCGCAGATCTCCGATCTGCGAGAGCGGGGAACGGACCGCGGACGCGCCTCGAACGCTGCAAGCAGCATCCGCGGCGCGCCACAAAACACCGGCACATCGCTAGCGCATGCCGAAAATGGCACGCGCTAGTGATGCGCATCCCCATTGCTGTTAATGGGCGTGCTAACGGACGCGTTGCGCGGCGTTAATTTCGCCGTGCAACGCTGTACGTTAGCGCGGTCCCAT
Source organism: Ranitomeya imitator (assembly GCF_032444005.1). Taxonomy (NCBI): domain Eukaryota; kingdom Metazoa; phylum Chordata; class Amphibia; order Anura; family Dendrobatidae; genus Ranitomeya; species Ranitomeya imitator. Next base: position 411,811,691 of record NC_091283.1, on the reverse strand, counting down.
TAACGCAATAGGAACCTAGCCTTATCCTGCTGTAGAATAAATTTGGAGTCAATCAGACGCCCCCTGATGGTATTACATGATGGGTGACTATCCGCCTGTATTTCTCAGCCATAAAAAGATGGGCAATGTTAAGTGCGAGTAATGCAGTGGTCACCCAAGTAAACTTCCCTTCGAAATTGGAAGATGACCAGCAGTGCCATCAGCTAAGAACTGGCAGCAACCAGCGGGACCCATATACTGCTTGGAGAAGTCTGGACACAAATGGTCTTCATGGAAGAATTGCAGACAAAAACCCATATATTCAACATGGAAACAAGACCAAGCAACTCAACTATACAGGAAAACAGAAACTGGCATGCAGAAATATGGCCGCAGGTGCTCAAGACTGAAGTCAAAATGTAAAATATTTGGCTATAAGAGAAGGCAGTTTCTTCACTGAAAGACTGAAGAGCATATGGAATTGAGGATTTGGTTAGGATTAATGGTGTCCTCAATGCTGAAAAATACAGGCAGATACTTATCCATCATGAAATACCATCAGTGAGGCGTCTGATTGGCTCCAAACTTATTCTGCAGTGGGATAACGGCCCCAAACATCCAGCCAATGTACGGTAATTAAGAAATATCCTCAGCATAAAGAAGAATGAGTCCTGGAATTGATGATCTGTGTCATGATCCCAATGGCAGGGGATCACAAAAATGACAAGCACAGATACAAACAAGCTCTAGGGCGATGGAACCTGAGCTGACCGCGACCCTAAACCTAACACACAAATAAAAGTAGCCGGGGAACGTGCCTACGATGATCCTAGACGTCTCGCTCCAGCCGAAGAGCTAACTTCCCCTATCAGAAGAAACACAGACCTCTCTTGCCTCCAGAGAAATACCCCACAGCAAATAGCAGCCCCCCACATATAATGACGGTGAAATGAGAGGAAAGCACATACGTAGTATGAAAACAGTTTCAGCAAAATGAGGCCCGCTAAAGCTAGATAGCAGAGGATACAAAAGTGAACTGCGCGGTCAGCGAAAAACCCTTCAAAAAACCATCCTGAAATTACTTGAACTCATGTGCCAACTCATGGTACATGAAAAGCAATTTCAGCCCACTAGAGCAACCAGCAGCAGAGAATAACATATCTGCAGGCTGGACTAAAAACCAAATTAAGCAAAACACAAAACAGGAAAATCCAAACTTAGCTTGTCCAGAAGGTTCTAGGAGCAGGGAGCAGAGGTAACAAGACACACTGGATACATTGATAACCGGCGAGGAAATGCCAGCAAAGCCAGGTTAAATAGGAAACTCCCATATGCTGATGGAACAGGTGGAACCCAGAAACCCAGGAAAGACAAGTCACCCTGTACCATCAGTAACCACCAGAGGGAGCCCAAAAACAGAACTCACAACAGATCTGGCCACACAGAGCCCTGATCTCACATCATCCAGTCTGTCTGGGATCACATGAAGAGATAGAAGAACTTGTACAGGTGACATCCACAGAAGATCTGTAATTCTCAAGATGTTTGGAGCATCCTCCTGCTGAGCTCCTTCAGAAATTGTGTGCAACTGACAAGTACCTAGAAGAATTGATGCAGGCAAAGGGTGATCACCAAATATTGCTGTGATTCACATTTCTAATTTGTTCATTCATTTCGCATTTATTAGTCTCAGCTTCTCACTCTCGGACCATTGAGATTTCCTTGTGTGAGATAGCGCTCACTAAAGCGTTGGGGAATACTCGCTTGGCACGGGACTCAGGCACGGTTTTCTCCACAAAAACAGTCCATACGGTTTATTTTGTACAGCATAAACCGCACCGTAAGCCAGGTTACACATCATTGGCTTACACATAGTCTGTTACTTCATCATTAGCTTGCATTTAAATCTGCGGCAACTAAACATTCTGGTCCTCTCCTGACGAGTTGCCGTGGGTTACCACACAGTTCATAGAACATCATAAGCACCAACAGTCTATTGAGGTACCTTACGGGAGCTCCTGCTTCACCTGCTGACTCCTTGTCAGTCCTCTCTCCTGGGGAAAGCTGCCTCACGGGGATCACCAACTTGCCTGAAAGGCACACCTTAGTCAGTCCAGACCACCGAAGGACGGTAGCTTCCCCAACACAGACCGTCCAGGTCCACGGTCTCTCAGATGCTCCAGGAAGACTCCACTCACAGGAGCTTCCAACACAGACCGTCCAGGACCACGATCACACTGTGCTCTTCAGGACGTCCATCCCACCTGGGTCCGTCCAACACAGAGGCATGTGGCCTTTGCAGGAGCTATTCAGGACGTTCGTCCAACACCCCAGGCCACCAGGTCCAAAGCCCCACCATTTGCCTTTCAGGGAGACGGCACTCCCAACACAAAGGCTCTCCAGGACCTTCCAGCATAGACCATTCAGGTGCACACTCAGAGACCATACAGGAACATGTGACCTACACCCTGGTGACATTATCAAGCTGTTGCCACTCCCCTAGATGGGAGTGTGTGTGTGTGTGTGTGGCTAGTTTGACCTGCCCATCTCTCATAACTTGCCCTGCCAGCCTCCCTTCATAATTATACAAACAGAACACAGTTACTTGTGGGACTACAGAACATCCTTACCTCAGGCTGACAGTGCAGAGTATCTTCCTCTGCGACACACATACCAGCCATTCACAATAATGCCGGACTTTGACTCATCACCACAGTTATGCCTCTGATTGCCATGCGTTCCTATGGCCTCCATGCATATCCCGAGAAGACCATGCAGCGCCCCCTACCTGTAACAGGGGTCACTGCATCACACTTGTCTGTACAAGCCTAGACCTGGGGGCAAAAAAAAAAAAAATCGCCATATGAACCTTTCCTTATGTTGTGTTTTAGACACTATGTCTTTGTCAAATGAGTTACAAAAAAGTAAAAGGGGTAAGTTAAAAGGCCAAAATGCACAAAAAAAGTGGAACAAAGTAAGCCAACCAAGAACTGATGTAATGTTAGTGTCTGAAGATGCACCATGTGTCATAACGCATCAGTCACTGTGAATTTGGCGCATTTGTAGGCTGTGTAATGTAGGACTGGATTAGTAACTCCGCTCCCGTATATCACGTCACCTGGATACATTATTATAATGCTTGCCCACAGGCCACCACAGTCTCGTATAGCAGTAAAGATGTTAAGCGATCATGTCCTCTCGTTGACAGGTACGGGCAGCTGAGCGGCATGGTTGAACCCATTGCTGGTGTACTAGGAGCTGTAGCCATATCCCTGGCAGAACCACTGTTGCCGTACGCTTTGGCCTTCGCTGCAGGCGCCATGGTGTACGTGGTAATGGATGACATTATTCCAGAAGCACAAACTGGGTAAGAATACAGGAAGCAGCTGGAGGCTTTCCAGGGTAACACCTAGGATCCGGGTTGTACACTCGCCCTGCAAATGAGAGAGATCAATATTCATCATATTTACCAAAATGGCCGGTGCAGATCATACAAAGGGCAATGACTATTTCTGTTCATAACAAGCAACAATTACCAGTGTAACATGGACCAGAGCATATATACAGGACATGGGACGTCACAAAATCGCCTATTGTTTACACCAGCTTTTTCTGTGAAATGTAATTTTTTTATATTACATTTTTTTTTTTGTTTTTATTTGATATTTGTATTAAAAGAAAAATCTTGCAAATTCTCACATTGCTCACTTGGCCTAATATATGAGTAATATCAGAGTCCTACTTCTTTGTTGAACACATGCACATTAGCAGCGATAGAGTGACTGGTATGATGGACCCTGCATTATTCTATATAGAAGTGTTATAAGTCATTGTACAGGAGGAGGATGTGAGCTGTGACATCACCTAATGTGAATGATAGATCTTGTCTATTCCACTCTATAAAGAGGTATTATCAGTCATTGTACAGGAGGGGGAGGAGGTGTGCTGTGACATCACCTATTGTGAATGGTGGATCCTATGTTATCTACTGTATATAGATGTGTTACCAGTCATTGTACAGGAGGGGAAGGAGGTGAGCTGTGACATCACATATTGTGAATGGTGGATCCTGTGTTATCTACTGTATATAGATGTGTTACCAGTCATTGTACATGAGGAGAAGGTGAGCTGTGACATCACCTACTGTGAATGGTGGATCCTGTGCTATCTACTGTATATAGAGGTGTTATCAGTCATTGTACAGGAGGAGGTGAGCTGTGACACCACCTATTGTGAATGGTGGATCCTGTGTTATCTACTGTATATAGAGGTGTTATCAGTCATTGTACAGGAGGAGGTGAGCTGTGACATCACCTATTGTGAATGGTGGATCCTGTGTTATCTACTGTATATAGAGGTGTTATCAGTCATTGTACAGGAGTGGGAGGTGAGCTCTGACATCATCTATTGTGAATGGTGGATCCTGTGTTATCTACTGTATATAGAGGTGTTATCAGTCATTGTACAGGAGTGGGAGGTGAGCTCTGACATCATCTATTGTGAATGGTGGATCCTGTGTTATCTACTGTATATAGAGGTGTTATCAGTCATTGTACAGGAGGAGGTGAGCTGTGACACCACCTATTGTGAATGGTGGATCCTGTGTTATCTACTGTATATAGAGGTGTTATCAGTCATTGTACAGGAGGAGGTGAGCTGTGACATCACCTATTGTGAATGGTGGATCCTGTGTTATCTACTGTATATAGAGGTGTTATCAGTCATTGTACAGGAGGAGGTGAGCTGTGACATCACCTATTGTGAATGGTGGATCCTGTGTTATCTACTGTATATAGAGGTGTTATCAGTCATTGTACAGGAGTGGGAGGTGAGCTCTGACATCATCTATTGTGAATGGTGGATCCTGTGTTATCTACTGTATATAGAGGTGTTATCAGTCATTGTACAGGAGTGGGAGGTGAGCTCTGACATCATCTATTGTGAATGGTGGATCCTGTGTTATCTACTGTATATAGAGGTGTTATCAGTCATTGTACAGGAGGAGGTGAGCTGTGACACCACCTATTGTGAATGGTGGATCCTGTGTTATCTACTGTATATAGAGGTGTTATCAGTCATTGTACAGGAGGAGGTGAGCTGTGACATCACCTATTGTGAATGGTGGATCCTGTGTTATCTACTGTATATAGAGGTGTTATCAGTCATTGTACAGGAGTGGGAGGTGAGCTCTGACATCATCTATTGTGAATGGTGGATCATGTTATGTACTGTACATAGAGGTGTTATCATTCATTGTACAGAAAGAGGAGGATCCTGGATTTTAGACTGTAAAACCTGATTTTTGCATAAGGTCATTCCCTTTAAGAAGCTTTTTACACCGCACATTTCAAGAGAGTGAATGCTCAGTCCCTATACACTTTGCATATAGTTGTCAGTAGCGCATCCTATGCTCTGATACTGAGGTTGTACACTATACATATATGTCTATGATCATACACCATAATTTATGCATCTTTCCTTTTATTGCAGAGGTAATGGTAAGCTGGCCTCATGGACCTGTATCCTGGGCTTTGTGGTGATGATGTCCTTGGATGTCGGCCTGAGTTAATGACAGGAGAAGAGGAGGTGCTGGGCGCCATGTCCCTCATGTTTACACTTTTTGAACAATAGTAGTTTTTCTAAATGAACGGTGATGATTGGAGGAGCGATCGCAGATCAGAGTTGATTTCTGCAGAAATGAATGTTGGGTTGCGTTGATTGATATAATATCTTGGGTGTAATATATTATTAGTTGGGGGATGCTTTATAGAAGGTGATGAAACGTGTAAGACCATGCGGTCTGTTCATTCCGCGAGACCGAGCTGTTGTACTAAGTTATTGGGACAGTACCAGGTGCAGCCATGTCAGGATATGCCACCGATTCATGGACCACCAGATGTGCGCCTCACCCTGGTGGATTAATTCACACCAGAGACATCATAAGTATGCAAATTGAGCGACCAAAAAGAACTCTCCAAAATGGCAGCAATTTCCATTGTTAGATCAAAACCGTCCCGACATCGGACCAGAACACTGACAAGCTCATGAAGTTTTATTATTGGGCCAGAGAGGAACCATGATTGTACATTCCTCCATGATATCCGCTATTTCAGTCTTGGAAGATAGAAGGAAACCATGTCTTCTTCCATGATCACACGTCCAGGCTTCTATATGTTATGTGGCGGTTTTATTTATTTGCTTTGGCCTACGTGTGAGCAAGAGTCTGCCGTATGACTTGTCCTCGAATGTTTCATCTCTACTACATGGAGGCCCTGGAATATACTGACACCAGTGATGTGAGGGACCAAATAAAAGCTGCAGAGTTTTATGCCGTCATTGTGTTTGTTCTGTACGTTGTGCATCACCAAATCCTGTAATGACAGTGGTCAGGAAATGCTGGGAGCTGTAGTGTCACCTCAGCTGGAAAGCCATAGAATCTTATACATAGACATTAGACAAAACATCATAAGGATCTTCTTACTTTGGCTGAATGTGGCTCATAAGGTAAGTAAAGACCCCTGGTATAGACGTATATAACATAACTAGATGGTGGCCCGATTCTAACGCATCGGGTATTATAGAATATGCATGTCCACGTAGTATATTGCCCAGTCACATAGTATATTGCCCAGTCTCGTAGTATATTGCCCAGCCACGTAGTATATTGCCCAGCTACGTGGTATATTGCCCAGTCATGTAGTATATTGCCCAGCTACATGGTATATTGCCCAGCCACGTAGTATATTGCCCAGTCACGTAGTATATTGCCCAGTCACGTAGTATATTGCCCAGCTACGTGGTATATTGCCCAGCCACGTAGTATATTGCCCAGTCACGTAGTATATTGCCCAGTCACGAAGTATATTGCACAGCCCGTGTAGTATATTGCCCAGCGCGCGTAGTATCCACTATGTTCCAAATTATTATGCAGATGACATTTTTCTCGGATTTTCCTAAATGGTCGGTGCAAATGACAGTCAGTCTAATAAAAGTCATCACCCGTTAGATTATACATCGAATTTTATTGAAGAAACCTCCTAATGATAACAGTATAATCTCCAAAATGAATAAAAACTCAAAATGCACTGTTCCAAATTATTAGGCACAGTAGAATCTCTAAACATTTGATATGTTTTAAAGAACTGAAAATGCTCATTTGTGGAATTTGCAGCATTAGGAGGTCACATTCACTGAACAAAAAAGCTATTTAACTCCAAAACATCCTAACAGGCCAAGTTACATGTTAACATAGGACCCCTTCTTTGCTATCACCTTCACAATTCTTGCATCCATTCAACTTGTGAGTTTTTGGACAGTTTCTGCTTGTACGTCTTTGCATGAAGTCAGAATAGCCTCCCAGAGATGCTGTTTTGATGTGAGCTACCTCCCACCCTCATAGATCTTGTGCTGGATGATACTCCAAAAGTTTTCTATAGGGTTGAGGTCAGGGGAAGATGGTGGCCACACCATGAGTTTATCTCCTTTTATGCCCATAGCCGCCAATGACTCAGAGGTATTCTTTGCAGCATGAGATGGTGCATTGTCATGCATGAAGATGATTTTGCTCCTGAAGGCACATTTCTGCTTTTAGACCATGGAAGAAAGTTGTCAGTCAGAAACGCTATTTACTTTAGGCCGGTTTCACACGTCAGTGGCTCCTGTACGTGAGGTGACAGTTTTCTCACGTACCGGAGACACTGACTCACGTAGACACATTAAAATCAATGTGTTTCTGCACATATCAGCGTGTTTTCACGTGAAAAAACTGAGACATGTCAGTGTTCGTGGGAGTGCACGTATTACACGGACCCATTCAAGTCAATGGGTCCGTGTAAAACACATACCGCACACGGATGCTGTCCGTGTGCCATGCAGGAGACAGCGCTACAGTAAGCACTGTCCCCCCAGCGTGGTGGTGAAGCCGCCATTCATTTCTTCTCTCCAGCAGCGTTCGCTGGAGAGAAGATATGAAATTTTTTTTTTTGGTGTTTAAAAAAAGATCCCTGTCCCCAAGCCCCTCCCACCCTCTGTGCGCCCCCCCGCTGTTAATAAAATACTTACCCGGCTCCCTCGCTGCTTCCTCTCCTCGCCGCAGCTTCTCCTGTATGAGCGGTCACGTTGTACCGCTCATTACAGTGATGAATATGCGGCTCCACCCCTATGGGTGAAGAAATGAATGGCGGCTTCAGCACCAGATGCAGGGGACAGCGCTTAACTGTAGCATGTGGTACCCAGTCGGCACACGGATGCCGCACGTGTGCCACACTGATGTGCCACGTGAGCACACGGACACACGGATAATTCCGGTACCGATTTTTCCGGTACCGGAATTATCTGGACGTGTGGGACAGGCCTTACAGAGGTCATTTTCACATCTTCAGGAACCTTAAAGGTCCCCACCAGCTGTTTCCCCATGATTCTGGCCCAAAACATGATTTCTCCACCTCCTTGCTGACGTCGTAGCCTTGTTGCGATATGGTGGCCATCCACCAACCATCCACTACTCCATCCATCTGGACCATCCAGGGTTGCTCGACACTCATCAGTAAACAAGACTGTTTGAAAATTAGTCTTCATGTATGTCTGGGCTCACTGCAACCGTTTCTGCTCATGAACACTGTTTAGGGGTGGACGAATAGTAAGTTTATGCACCACAGCAAGCCTTTGAAGGATCCTACACCTTGAGGTTCGAGGGACTCTAGAGGCACCATCAGCTTCAAATAACTGTTTGCTGCTTTGTAATGGTATTTTGGCAGCTTCTCTCTTAAAGGGAACCTGTCACCCCGTTTTTTCAAGATGATATAAAAATAGTGCTAAATAGGGGCAGAGCTGTGCTTTAAATTAGTGTATTTTTGGAGCCTTTATTCCCCACCTATGCTGCCGAAATACCTTTGCAAAGTCACCATTTTGGGCTGTCACTCACGCTGGTCTGGTCATATGGGCGTGGTGACAGCGCTGTTTCTCCCCCAGATCTCCGTTGGTGGCGTAGTGGTGTGCGCATGCCCAGCAGGCGAATCCAGTGCGCAGGTGAAGGAAAAAAGCGCGATCTGCGCTATTCCGCGGTTTATTGGTGGGCGCGGCCATCTTTGTGAGGCTGCGCGTGCGCAGATGGTACTTTTTGGCTTCCCGGGGCTTCAGGAAAATGGCTGCGGGATGCCGCGCGTGCGCAGATGGAGATTGCGGCAGCCATTTTCCTGAAGCCGAGATGCGAACTCCACTACGCCACCAACGGAGATCTGGGGGAGAGACAGCGCTGTCACCACGACCATATGACCAGACCAGCGTGAGTGACAGCCCAAAACGGCGACTTTACAAAGGTATTTCGGCAGCATAGGTGGGGAATAAAGGCTCCAAAAATACACTAATTTAAAACACAGCTCTGCCCCTATTTAGCGCTATTTTTATATTATCTTGAAAAAACGGGGTGACAGCTTCCCTTTAATCCAATGAATTTGTCTGGCAGAAAACTTCCTCATTATGCCTTTATCTGCATGAACTCTGTCTGTGCTCTGTTTCAGTCACAAATCTCTTCACAGTATGATGATCACAAAGTTTTTGTGAAGTATCTAATTTTTTCATACCTTGTCCACTATTTAACGCTTTTCGGCAGCAGAGAGATCCTTTTTATTTCCCATATTGCTTGAAACCTGTGGCCTGCTTAATAATGTGGAACATCATTTTTAAGTAGTTTTCCTTTAATTAGAATCACCTGGAAAACTAATTATCACGTGTTTAAGATTGATTTCAGTGATTTATTGAGCCCTGAGACACAATACCATCTATGAGTTTATTTGAAAAACAAAACAAATCTTTATGACACTTAAATCCAATTTGCATAATAATTTGGAACACAGTGTTTTGCACAGCCCGTGTAGTATATTGCACAGCCCACGTAGTATATAGCAATGTGGGCATCATATCCCTGTTAAAAAAAAGAATTGAAATAAAAAATAGTTATATAGTCACCCTCCGTTGGCCCCTAGATCCATGAAGCGTTTACCGACGCTCCTCGCGCGCTCCGGACGCAAGAGTGCATTGCGGTCTCGCGAGATGATGACATAGCGGTCTCGTGAGACCGCTACGTCATCATCTCGCGAGATCGCAATACATGCACTGGTTACCGGAGCGTCGCGAGGAGCGGGAAAGGCGCCGGAAGGTGAGTATATGATGATTTATTTTTTTTTATTATTTTTAACATTAGATCTTTTTACTATTGATGCTGCATAGACAGCATCAATAGTAAAAAAGTTGGTCATACAGGGTTAATAGCAGCGCTAATGGAGTGCGTTACACCGCGGCATAACGCGGTCCATTAGCGCTGCCATTAACCCTGTGTGAGCGCTGACTGGAGGGGAGTATGGAGCGGGCACTGACTACGGGGAGGACGGAGCGGCCATGTTGCCGCCGGACTGTGCCTGTCGCTGATTGGTCGTGGCAATGGTCTTGGGCGTTTTGCCACAACCAATCAGCTACTTGGATTTCCATGACAGACAGAGGCCGCGACCAATGAATGTCCGTGACAGACAGACAGACGGAAGTGACCCTTAGACAATTATATAGTAGATTGTGTTTTTTATCCTTCCCGCCATCATTCAGTCACGGTGATCTATCTGCACGTTTCTTTGATTAAATCAGATACAATAGTAACAAAGTGAATTCCTAAACAAAAGTGAAAGGTTACAGACATATATCCTGTTGTTCTTCCTACCCTTTATCTCTACAACTAAGTAGGAGAGCCTTCACATCCGCATAGTAATCTTACCCCTGTCACGAACATCCATCATCGTCTTTGTCAGTGCATGAGAAGCAGTAAATGCCCAGTGCAGGACATTACTGGGGTCTGTGCTTCAGGACCATTATCTACATGATTTATCTGTATCTACAGTCTATGGGGAAACAACTTTGAACTACCCCAGATCAGATGTTTAAGGCCAGTCTCAGACGCAAGTACTGGCTCAGCTGCAGGCGTACAGAGCCGAACAGACAGCATTATAGGCCTTTTATTAGGGTATGTGCACATGACGTCTTTTAGGTGTGTCTGCTTTGAAACATGCCTGAAAAAAACGCTCAAAAGATTGATTTCTATGTCAAATCACTCTATCCGATGTTCAATCTATTGATCATCTTTTAACAGCTTCAGACTATGCAAAATGGTTAAAGAAGAAACTTGACGATTCTTTAGGCAACTTCCGCTTAAAATAAAGAAG